>NC_053494.1:1958419-2327646 GCF_905171775.1 Rana temporaria
CAGGTAAGTAATCTATAATGAGCTACTATGGAATGCATGAATGAATGAATGAATGAAAAACTTATATAGCGCGGCACATGCGAACTGAATCGCCTCTGGGCGTAGTAGCTCATTATGCCTTTGTCTTGCAGGGTGTTTTTCTTTTTAATTTTTTTTTTTTAGGAGAGGGTTTACTTCCTCTTTAAAGCGGGAGTTCACCCCCAAATCAACTTTCTGACATTAGTTCCAGCATACTGCTAACATCTGCAGTATGCTGGGTTTTTTTTTCCGCTACTTATCGTTTTATGAGCCCTTGTTGTCCGGCTCCGAGCGGGGAATCCTGCGGGGAGTAGGCGTTCCTAAGAGAAGAGGAGTTGATTGACGGGCTGCTAAAGCGCGTCACGGCTTCCCGAAAATACCCGAAGTGACACTCGAGTGTTTACGGCGCTAAACGGCGCCCGCGCCTGCCGTGTAGAGCTGACTGCGCAGGCGCCGTAAACACCCGAGTGTCACTTCGGGTATTTTTGGAAGGCGTGATGCGCTTCAGCCGACCGTCAATCAACTCCTCTTCGCTTAGGAACGCCTATACCCGGAAGCGATCCCCGCTCGGAGCCGGATAACAAGGGATCGTAAAACGATAAGTAGCGGAAAAAAAAAAAAAACAGCATACTGCAGATGTTAGCAGTATGCTGGAACTAATGTCAGAAAGTTGATTTGGGGGTGAACTCCCGCTTTAAGGCCCCATACACACGATAGAATCCATCCGCAGATAAATCCCAGCAAATGGGTTTCAGCGGATAGATCCTATGGTGTGTACACGCCAGCGGATCTGTTTCCGCGGATATTTCTCCCCTGGGATGGATTCCAGCAGATCGAATATTTGCTGACATGCCAAACAAATCTATCCGCTGGAATCCATCCCAACGGATGGATCCGCTGGTCTGTACAGACTCACCGGATCCATCCGTCCAAAGGGATCCCCCGCATGCGTCGTAATGATTCGACGCATGCGTGGAATTCCTTATATGACAGCGTCGCGCACGTCGCCGCGTCATAATCGCGGCGACGGCGCGACACGTCATCGCCAGAGGATTTCGGCGCGGATTTCAATGCGATGGTGAGTACACTCCATTGCATAGAAATCCGCGGAAATCCTCGAGAGGATTTATCCGTGGAAACGGTCCGCTGGACCGTATTCGCGGATAAATCCTCTCGTGTGTATGGGGCCTAAGTGTTTGAAGAAGGATTTTTTTTCCAAATTTTACAGTTTTTATGTTTTTCTTTATATAGGAAAAATCCAGTGGTGATTGTGATTAAACATCAACAAAAAAAGCTCTATCTGTTTTAAAAAAAATGATATAACAATGATTTGGGTGCATTGTTGCGTGGCTGAGTAATTATCAATAAAAGCATGATGATGCGGAAAGCTGGAAAATGGCCGGTGCAGGAAGGGGTTTAACATGCCGGTCTTTAAGTGGTTAACAAACCTTCCTGATTCTTGTCATCCCAGACACAGAAGGCAGATGTCATAAGCAAAACAGGGCTGAGCATATTTTTTTATAGAACGCGGTTTATTTCTTTTGAATATGTTCCTGAGCTTTCCGGGACAAACCAATGAAGGACCAGAGGAAGCAAATCATTTCTATGAAACCCGATGAGATGTTATCAAACCCGGCAACCGGATCCTGGAGAGATTTGCATTCCATGACACATCTTCTCTGAATCTCTTCTGACAGATTTCACTTTATATCTGAACTTTATATCCCAATTATAATCAGTCAAAATATGGGAGGGGAGGGGGGAGTGGTTAGTAAAGGGTTCATTGAATTGTATTAATAGCCAAATACTTTAACCTCTTAAAGGGGTTGTAAAGGTCATTTTTCTTCCCCTAAATAGCTTCCTTTACCTTAGTGCAGTCCTCCTTCACTTACCTCATCCTTCCATTTTGCTTTTAAATGTCCTTATTTCTTCTGAGAAATCCTCACTTCCTGTTCTTCTGTCTGTAACTCCACACCGTAATGCGAGGCTTTCTCCCTGGTGTGGAGTGTCATGCTCGCCCCCTCCCTTGAACTACAGGAGGGTCAGGACGCCAACTAACACACAGCTCCTTTCTCTATCTGCAACGTAGAGAGCATCCTGACTCTCCTGCTCGCCCACTCCCTTGGACTACAGGAGAGTCAGGACGCTCTCTACGTCGATAGATAGAGAAAGGAGCTGTGTGTTAGTGGGCGTCCTGACTCTTCAGTAGTAAGGGAGGGGGCGAGCACGACACTCCACACCAGGGAGAAAGCCTCGCTTTACTGTGTGGAGTTACAGACAGAAGAACAGGAAGTGAGGATTTCTCAGAAGAAATAAGGACATTTAAAAGCAAAATGGAAGGATGAGGTAAGTGAAGGAGGACTGCACTAAGGTAAAGGAAGATATTTAGGGGAAAAAATACCTTTACAAACCCTTTAACATTTTAAATATCTTATTATTTGACAACTTTGTGAAAAAATCTATTTTCTCTTTCTTTATGTATTTTTCAAAAATGTGTGGCAAACAATGAAAGACTCACTTTGCCTTTCAGAAAATACCTTTGAGCGTTTCCTTTCCAA
This sequence comes from Rana temporaria, assembly GCF_905171775.1. Lineage (NCBI taxonomy): Eukaryota > Metazoa > Chordata > Amphibia > Anura > Ranidae > Rana > Rana temporaria. The sequence goes on from NC_053494.1 coordinate 1,960,996, forward strand.
AATGTGGTCATTGTGTGGATGTGTCTCCCGTCTTGGACGGATGTATCAGTTTTGCCCCATGAAGGCTTGAAAGCGCTCCTTGGATTTTGGGTCCCTCCCAGCATATGTTTTGGAGTGTAATTCTATGTATGCCCATGCTGTTTGTGAGAAATACTTGGTAAAATGGCAACTTTGTGAAAAAATTAAATATTGACTTTTCTCATTTTCCAAAGAATTGTTACAAAAATCTGAGAATTTGATCATCTCACAAAGCCTCTTACTAAATGAAAGGAAGGGGCTCAGTACGACCACGATATGACCGAGTTGTTCGTTCGATCTCAGCCTACGGCGCCGGAGACCCCCCTCTGACCAAAAGATTCACGTAGAGACAAATTCAGAGAGTGATCTGATATCATATATTTATTCATGGCTTATATAGATTTCATAAGCATTACAAAGCATAAAAACTGGTCACACAGTAGGTGCAAGCGATAATATGTCAGAGTACATGAACGAGGTCATATGTTTCTCATAACAATACACTGAAATGCGTCACAAAGACAGAATCTTGTCTATAAACTACAAAGCAATAAGATAACTTAAAGGTCACTAATACAGAAACCAAGGAACAAGGCTTGTTCCCAAACAAAACGTTTAGAGATCTGTGTGAGACGGAAACAGTATGTAGAAGAAATATGTCTTGAGAAATCATCCCTGAGGCCTTGTACAGACGAGGGGACATGTCCGATGAAAACGGTCCGTGGACCATTTTCATCGGACACGTCCGCTCGGAGATTTCGGTCTGATGGTTGTACACACCATCAAACCGAAATCCCCACGGACAGAGAACGCGGTGACGTAGACGACACCGACGTTCTCTGACGCGGAAGTTCAATGCTTCCACGCATGCGTCAAATCACTTCGACGCATGCGCAGGATTTTGGCCGAGCGGACATGTCCGATGAGTCGTACTGACCATCGGACATGTCCAACGGACACGGTTCCAGCGGACATGTTTCTTAGCATGCTAAGAAACATTGGTCCGCTGGAAACCTGTCCGCTAGGCCGGCCCTACACACGACCGAACATGTCCGCGGAAACTGGTCTGCAGACCAGTTTCAGCAGACATGTTCGGTCATGTGTACGAGGCCTGAGATGGACACTTATTCTAAAATGGAGTCACAATGGTTCATATTCCTTCAGTCCCCTCTTAATTCATTATTAAAAAAAGAATTCCTACAGATTATATGGTGACCTAGCTTACATATACATATGGGGTAATACACCTAGCAATACAGAGAGTTACAACTAAGGGTCCTTTCACACGGAGCGGACCATTTCTGTGTCTGCTCCGTGTGTCCGCCAAAGCTCAGCGGGGATCCCCGCTGACCTGTCGGCGGATAGGGCGATCCCCGCACACAGTGCAGAGACCGCCCTGTCTCTCCCCTATGGGGGATCGGGTTCAGACGGACCGTCTGTCCGTCTGCATCCGATCCGTTCCGCCGAACGGAAGAAAAATAGGGTTTCTTCCGTTCGCAAAATCGGATCCCGACGGACGCGGACGCTAGCGGATGCTCCATCCGCTAACGGACGCGATCCCATAGAAATTCATTACAAGTCCGTTAACGGACTTGTAATGAACGGACGAATGGTCCGCTAGTGTGAAAGGACCTTATATGTTAAAAAAAATCCCAAGAAATTCTTTAACCGTTATCAGTGCATTTTTATAGCACTAATCGCTGTAAAAAAGACAATGGTCGCAAAATAGCATCAAAACTGTCCGATGTGCCCGCCATAATGTCGCAGTCATGATAAAAATCGCAGATCGCCGCTATTACTAGTAAAATAATTAAAATAAAAATGCCATAAAACGATCCCCTATTTTGTAAACACTATAACTTTTGCGAAAAACCAATCGATAAACGCTTACTGCGATTTCTATTACCAAAAATATGTAGAAGAATACGTATCGGCCTAAACTGAGGAAAAATTATTTTTTATATATATTTTTGGGGGATATTTATTATAGTAAAAAGTAAAAAATATTGCTTTGTTTTCAAAATCGTCGCTCTATTTTTGTTTATAGTGCAAAAAATTTAAACCGATCAAATACCACCAAAAGAAAGCTCTATTTGTGGGAACCACGTCGCACAACTGCGCAATTTTCTGTTAAAGCGACGCAGCGCCGAATCTCAAGGAGTGGCCTGGTCTTTGGCCAGACAAATGGCCAGGGCTGAAGTGGTTAATTTGTGTCCGTTTAAGAGCTTTATCGTCACTTTCTCTCCTATACACACAACATGACATTAGAGGAAATGTCTCCAAAGTGAGGTGTGTCCTCTCTTAGAGAGTTGTCCTCAGAACAGGTGTCCCCATTGGAAGATCCCCCCTCTATTCCTGCTCTGCTGAAACCTCCATATTTAGGATTTTCTCTTCACTTTCAGCCCCAGTGGCAATGATCCCCGGGACAGCAATTAGAACTTGACACAGGATATAATCCTTTCACACCCCATTCAAAACTAAATGCTTTGCCTAAAAAAACTTGATCCCTATCACTGATTTCTAAAGCAAAAATGTTATAGTAATTATTTAGACATTGAAGGTTAGGTTCCTCTACATTTTAAGTCTCTGTGTTCCTCCGGCTTCTGGTCCAGAATCTTCTCAGAATGATCCTTCTCAGCTTGTTGCTGGCCTGGAAGATGATGGCGGCCTCCAGTGATGGAGATAATAATCGAAAAGTCCAACCGATTATAACCAGTGTGAAATTTGGAAGAAACAGAAGCACATAATGCATGATGAAGAATGTGAACATGAGAAGTAAGAAGAAGATTGTCCTCAGTGCCGTGACATGAGCCTGAAGATTTGGACGTGTTGATCCCGAGTCGTTATTCTTCACCCTGCAGACGTGTCTGAGCAGAAAGGAGAAAGTGAGGACCAGGCACAGAAGACTAAGGCAGAATGGAAGAATGACGCCTAGGATGTTTGTAGACACAAAATAGGAAAGGCTGACATGGAACCCAGTAACACAGTCTTCTGTACTGTTCTCAGAAGACTGGAGAGGAATTTCTGCATACACAATCCAGAAGCCCGGGACAGTCATAATGAACACCCCAAGTGCCGTCAGGAATAGAAGGTGACTCAGGAAATTGGACACAATTCTCTTTATCCAGATGAAGAACCCATAGCTGAGATTGGTGATGCTGGTACAGTAATGAGCCGAGAGCCAGAAGGTCAACCAGAAGCTGTAATAGGTTAGGAAGTAAACTACTGCAAAGACAAACACATAAACTTGTATAATGCATAAGATTGCAGGAGAAAAGACAAGTAACATTCCCTGTAGGCTCAGCACACACTGGAGGAGAATATTCACAATTCCCTTCCCCAGAAAGATCACATCGGAGGGACTCAACTTCCCTTTCTTTCTGATGATGTCCAGATTACCCATCACAATACAAGTGTTAGAAGGGATTGCCAAGACCAGTCCCAAGACTGAGGAGACTAAAACGGATAAGGAATGTGGAGACATCATGTTGAGGTTTGGTGTGATCTCCGGACAGAGATGACGGGACACGTCCAGTGATAGCAGACAGAATGATACATTTGAGGTTGGAATTATGGAAATAGTCTTCAGAGATCTGTCTCATGAGTGACTTTGCATATACTCTTCAGTATGTGATAGATTTTAATTTTGTGCCAACATCTAAAGGACGGAACAAGCTGTGTAAACACTTTTTGAATAATTTCTATAATGCCGATTGAACTTAACCAGTTCAGGACTGGCGACTGTTATGAGCACAAAGCACCATGGCTACTGATTTCTGGCATCTGAAGGCCAAAACAAAAACCCAAATTTCCAGTTTCCTGACCAAATTCAGTGTTGAGGTGTTATTGGTGACACGCGGTACAGATTGTGTTCTCTGCCTTGTCCCTCTTATCTCTACACTGAAATTATGTTTCTGGAGTGAAGCATGGTGACATTATCTATACATTAAGTGCCAGATTCTTAAAGAGCTTACGACGGCGCAACGCCATTCGCCCTGTCGTAAGTTCTAATCTCTCCCGGCGTATCTATGTGACTGATTCTTAGAATCAGTTACGCATAGATATCCATTAGATCTGACAAGTGTAAGGTTCTTACGCTGTCAGATATTAGATTTTTTTCCGGCCGCTAGGTGTCGCCGACGTTGTTTTCCCCGTCGTCTATGCAAATTAGCTATTTACGCGAGATTCCCGAACGTACGTGCGGTCGACGCAGTGAATTTACGACGTTTCCGTAGCTTTTGCGACGCGTAAAGTTGCCCCTGCTATATGAGGGGCAACCAATGTTAAGTATGGTCGTCGTTCCCTCGTCGAAATTTAAAAATGTACGTCGTTTGCGTAAGTCGTCCGTGAATGGCGCTGGACGCCATTTACGTTAACGTCAAAACCAATGACGTCCTTGTGACGTCATTTAGTGCAATGCACGTCGGGAAATTTTAGGGACGGCGCATGTGCAGTACGATCGGCCCGGGAACGCGCCTAATTTAAATGATCCACGCCCCCTACCTGGATCATTTGAATTAGGGTTAGAGAATTTACGCTACGCCACCACAACTTTACAGGCAAGTGCTTTGTGAATCAAGCACTTACCCGTAAAACTTGCGGCCTCGTAACATTAACGAGATACGTTACGGCCGCATAGTTTTACGCCGAGCTACGAGAATCTGGCCCTTAATTTTTCGTATGATTTTGTGTTTTTTAAATGTAACCTCATATAGCAGAGCATAGCAAAAAAGTTAAAACACAAGTAAAATGTTTGAATTAGGGTTGATTAAGGACTATATAGAAATATACAGGTATATATTTTTTAAATCTATTAACGGGTTTCCTGCAGTAATCCTGCCTCCCCCCATGTGAATAGGTATAAAGTACATCGTACCCATACCCATCCACCAAAGAAAGTAAAACAAAAAAAAAATGGGAAATACTTTTTGAAAAATACTTTATTAAAAAAAAAGTGTCCCTCAATGTAAATGCGCCATTATTCATGACATCCAATGTACCTGAAAATAAATAAATAATGAAAACGCTTTTTGCCTCCTATAAGGCCCCCCCACCGATGTCATGTGACGTCATAAGGGGCAGTGCCTCCGAGTGACGTAACCGGGTGGCCCTGCCCCTTGCCAATATAAGAACTGTCAAAGTGCAATGCGAGCAGATGGCGGGAGGCCTCCCAGGAGATGGAAGTGTTTTCATCTTTTCAATTTTTCCGGTCCGCCAGGCGCCGTGAATAAAGGGGAGTTCCAGCCTTTTTTATGTTTATTAAAAGTCAGCAGCTACAAAAAGTGTAGCTGCTGGCTTTTAATAAACATACACTTACCTGTTCCACTGTCCAGCGCTGCGCCACCCGGAGCTTCGCTTCTCTCCCCACCCAGATGGGTTTGCTTTAAGAGCATATTAAATAAGGGCATTAACCAATGCATCCCAATGGGAAATACATTTAAAAGAGCTAAAGAAAAGTCCTGGATGGCTTAATGCCAGCGTAAAAATCCATATAAAAGCAAAGGAGAAGTGCTTAAAAAATACAAGACGGAGGGATCATCATCAACATTCAAACTTTACAAAGAATGCAACAAGAAATGTAAAGGTGCAATCAGGGTGGCTAAGATAGAATACGAACGGCACTTAACGAAAGGGAGGTAAGATCATATTGGTCCCATAAAGAATGAGGAAGGACATCTGGTTACTAGGATGGGGAGATGGGGAGATGGCGAAGGTATTAAATGTATTTGTCTCCTCAGTCTTTACGAGGGAATCGGGGGGCTTCAGTAACCAAAACTGTTTATCCTCATGACACATCAAAGGAAGCACCTCCATGGTTAACAGAGGACAGAATTAGAAATAGACTTGAAAAACGTAACAATAATAAGTCACTGGGATTTGATGGCTTGCACCCGAGGGTCCTTAAGGAACTCAGTCAAGTAATTGACAGACCATTGTGCCTAATTTTTACGAACAGTCGACTGACTGGAATAGTAGCAGCTGATTGGAGAAAAGCCAATGTAGAACCAATCTTTAAAAAAGGGCCCAAAATTCATCCCTGGGAATTACAGACCGGTTAGCCTAACATCAATAGTATGTAAGCTCTTGGAGGGGATGATAAGGGACTATATACAAGATTTTAGTAATGAGAACGGTATCATTAGCAGTAATCAGCATGGATTCATGAAGAATCGTTCTCGTCAAACCAATCTATTAACCTTCTATGAGGAGGTGAGCTGCCATCTAGATAAAGGAAGGCCCGTAGACGTGGTGTATCTAGATAAAGGAAGGTCCGTAGACGTGTATCTGGATTTTGCAAAAGCATTTGACACAGTTCCCCATAAACGTTTACTGTACAAAGTAAGGTCTGTCGGCATGGACCATAGGGTGAGTACATGGACCATAGAGTGAGGATATGGACCATAGGGGGAGTACATGGACCATAGGGTGAGGACATGGACCATAGGGTGAGGACATGGACCATAGCGGTGAGTACATGGACCATAGGGTGAGTACATGGATTGAAAACTGGCTACAAGGGCGAGTTCAGAGGGTGGTGATAAATGGGCAGTGCTCGGGGTGGTCAGGGGTGGGTAGTGGGGTCCCCCAGGGTTCTGTGCTGGGACCAATCCTGTTTAATTTATTCATAAATGACCTGGAGGTGGGATAAACAGGGAAATCTCTGTATTTGCGGATGATACAAATTTAAGCAGGGCAATAACTTCTCCGCAGGATGTGGAAACCTTACAAGAAGATCTGAACAAATTAATGGGGGGGGCAACTACATGGCAAATGAGATTTAATGTAGAAAAATGTAAAATAATGCATTTGGGTGGCAAAAATATGAATGCAATCTATACACTGGGGGGAGAACCTCTGGGGGAATCTAGGATGGAAAAGGACCTGGGGGTCCTAGTAGATGACAGGCTCAGCGATGCCAAGCTGCTTCTAACAAAGCAAACATAATATTGGCATTAAAGAGATAAAACGATAATTCTCCCGCTCTACAAGACTTTAATCCAGCCGCACCTGGAGTATGCCGTCCAGTTCTGGGCACCAGTCCTCAGGAAGGATGTACTGGAAATGGAGCGAGTACAAGGAAGGATAACAAAGCTAATAAAGGGTCTGGAGGATATTAGTTATGAGGAAAGATTGTGAGCACTGAACTTATTCTCTCTGGAGAAGAGACGATGGGAGGGGAGATGATTTCACAAATACCGGACTGGTGACCCCACAATAGGGAGGAAACTTTTCTGTGAAAGGGAATTTAATAAGACACGTGGCCACTCACTAAAATTAGAAAAAAGGGTTTGTCCATTAGATACCTGAGAATAGATCTTACTTCAAAGACTGATAGGGCTAGATTCAGGTAGCTGCGCGCAATATTACGGCAGCGCAGCATATCGTATTTACGCTGCGCCGCCGTAAGTTAGAGAGGCAAGTGCTGTATTCACAAAGCACTTGCCTCCTAACTTACGGCAGCGTAGCGTAAATGGGGCCGGCGTAAGCGCGCCTAATTCAAATGATGATGAGTGAGGGGGGCGTGTTTTATTTAAATTAATGTTGCCGTTCGTAAAAGTTTTTTTACGAACGGCGCTTGCTCGAAATTCCGCCGCAAATCGTCATTGCTTTCGACGTGAGCGTAAATTACGTCCAGCCCTATTCGCGAACGACTTACGCAAACAACGTAAAAAATTCAAATTTCGAAGCGGGAACGACGTCCATACTTAACATTGGCTGCGCCTCCTAATAGCAGGAGTAACCTTACGCCGAAAAAGCCTAACGTAAACTACGTAAAAAAATTGCGTACGTTTGTGAATCGGCGTATCTAGGTCATTTGCATATTCTACGCCGAAAACAACGGTAGCGCCCCTAGCAGCCAGCGTAAAAATGCACACAATTATACGCCGCCGTATTCAAGTTACGTCGGCGGAGGAAGCCTATTTTTTCTACGTATCTGCCTTGGAGAATCGGCGTAAAGATACGACGGCGCAGATTTGAAATTACGGCGGCGTATCTGGAGATACGCCGCCGTATCTTCTTGCTGAATCTAGCCCATAGACACTACATGGTAAACTTCCCCCCTCTCTACAAATGACTCGAATTGGATCTTAAGAAATGGGCACTCCATGAATTATCCTAGCTGGGCATGGTGAATGCAGGTAAAATGATGCTGCTTGCCAAATTACTTTTTCTCTTCAGGGCCCTCCTGATACCCATAAATAAAGATCATCTGCGGATTTCCCAAAGCAAAATCATGAAATTCATCTGGGGCTCCTCTGGGCACTGCAGAAATATTTTATTTAGACCTATAACACAAGGATTAGGAGTACCCAACATACTGTGGTATTACCAAGCGGCACAACTGTCACAACTGTCGACCGTATATACAAGACCCTGATTGGGTGCATATAGAACGGCAAGCAGTCCCCTCACACACGTTGGACTTCCTACTCTGATGTCCTCCCAAAGATCGTCCTCCTATATTGTCTCCGACACTGTCCCACTCCAATTTCCTTTGGGAAAGCCTGAAAAGCCTCCCCGCTATAACCTCAGACATACATACTTTAGCCCACATCTTTCATAAACCCAAATTTACTCCGGGAATGAACATTAAGGCCTTCAGATGGTGGCTGGACAAGGGGTTATACCGCATTGGACACTACCTTACCCCACTAGGCCCGCTCTCACTCAGTTACTGTAAAAGCAAATCGGAAACGCCTGACTCTGAGAGGTTTTGATTTATGCAAATATCTCACTTCTTACACTCTCAATGGAGAAATAAACCAGAACCTCCAAAATTGACTGCATATGAGCAATGGTGTGGCCAAGTCACAGAGCAGAGGGGGGGCATGTCCATAATATACCTGTCACTTGCTTCAGACTGCGCTAAATTATGGTACATGATGGCCTGGGAAGGGGAACTACAGAATAGTTGGGACATAGAGGGGTGTATGAATGAATGAATGAATTGTATAGCGCTACTCATGTGAACTGAATCGCCTCTGGGCGCTTTTTCCAGCCAGTGTCTGCTTGGCTGGTGCGGTCATTTTACCCCGTAGGATTGTGACACGCTTGGGACACACAGTCATACACACAGATACATATATATACTGGGCCAATTTGGACAAGATCCAATTTACCTACCAGCATGTCTTTGAAGTGTGGGAGGAAACCAGAGTACCCGGAGGAAACCCACGCATGCACATGGAGAACATGCAAACTCCAGGCAGATGGTGTCGTGGTCGGGATTCGAACCAGCGACCCTTTTGCTGCTAGGCGAAAGTGCTACTCACTAGACCACTGTGCTGCCCCTGGAGCAGAAACTTTCTCCGTTCTTACAAAGGTACGCACAACACTGCCCTAATGAGGCTAATCTAAAAGTGCTGACTAGATGGTACTTAGTTCCAACCAGATTATCCAAAATTTTCCCTTCAGCCTCGTCGCAATGCTTTAGAGGCTGCTCCCTTTCAGGGTCCATGATCCATACCTGGTGGGACTGTCCGAGACTCAGAGGATTCTGGAACAGAGGGTTTCACATGATACGCAAGGTTACAGGTTGCCAGGTCCCCAAGGTTCCCTCTGTAGCATTACTTAGGCCCCCTTCACACTAGGGCGGGAGGTGCGTCGGCTGTAAAGAGCTGCTAATTTTACCGCTAATTTCGCTGCACTATTCGGCCACTAGCAGGGCGGGTTTACCCCCTGCTATCGACCGAGAAAGGGTTAAACACCACCGCAAAGTGCCATTGCAGAGGCACTTTGCCAGCGGTATAGCCGCGGTGTCCCACTGATTTCAATGGGCAGGAGAGATGGAGGAGCGGTATATACACCGCTCCTTCACCGCTCCAAAGATGCGGCTAGCAGGACTTTTTTTACCATCCTGCTAGTGGACCGGGGGTTTTGACACTGGAGAGACAGCAGTGGCTGTTTCAGGTCACTTTGCAGGCGCTATTTTAAGCGCAATAGCGCATGCAAAACGACCCAGTGTGAAAGGGGTCTTAATGTCCCAGTCCCTAAAATTACTAAAACCACACAGAATCTTATACTGTATATTTATATATATATATTGTTAGGCTCCTTTTTGTTTTAAATAGTCAACTGGAAAAATAGATTTTTTTAAAATTGCTTGAAAAAAAAAATAGTTCGAAAATGTAATTATTTTTTAAACAATCCCACCAATTAAAAGCCATGTTTGCCCCTCATTGATATGTCAATTTTATAGTCATATTAGTCAGTGAGTGTACGTAATAGTCACGTAAGGACAAACAGCAGTCAGTACTGAGGCAGCTAAGAATATAATGGAAATGAGTCAGAGATTGTATTACACGGGATGCTCCATACTTTAGATGTCGGCATTGCAATGAAATCCATCCCGGTTATGCAAAGTCACTCATGAGACGGATCTCTGAAAACTTTTTCCATAATTCAAACTCTAATTCTATCATTCTGTCTTCTATCACTGGACGTGTCCCGTCATCTCTGTCCGGAGATCACACCAAACTTCAACATAATGTCTCCGGACTTCTCTTTTTTAGTCTCTTCAGTCTTGGGACTGGTCTTAGCAATCCCTTCTAACACTTGTATTGTGATGGGTAATCTGGACATCATCAGAAAGAAAGGGAAGTTGAGTCCCTCCGATGTGATCTTTCTGGGGAAGGGAATTGTGAATATTCCACTCCAGTGTGTGCTGAGTCTACAGGCAATGCTCTATGTCTTGTGTCCAGAAATCTTCTTCACTAGACAAGTATTTGTATTTATGAACACATTAGTGTTCTTCCTAACATATTACAACTTCTGGTTGACCTTCTGGCTCTCGGCTCATTACTGTACCAGCATCACCAATCTCAGCTATGGGTTCTTCATCTGGATAAAGAGAATTGTGTCCAATTTCCTGAGTCACCTTCTATTCCTGACAGCACTTGGGGTGTTCATTGTGACTGTCCCCGGCTTCTGGGTTGTGTATGAAGAAAGTGTCCCCTCTTCTGAGAACAGTACAGAAGACTCTATTACCAGACTCTGGTCCAGTAATTCCCATTTTGTGCCTGCAAACGCCCTAGGCTGCATTCTTCCATTCTGCCTTAGTCTTCTGTGTCTGGTCCTCACTTTCTCCTTTCTGCTCAGACACGTCTTGAGGGTGAAGAATAACGACTCGGGATCAACACGTCCAAATCTTCAGGCTCATGTCACGGCACTGAGGACAATCTTCTTCTTACTTCTCATTTCCACATTCTTCTTCGTGTCCCAATTGGCTATGTTTCTTCGAAGCTCCTCATTGTTATTAGCTGAAATCATTTGGAATTTACGAACATTATCTCCATCGGCTGAGGCCGCCATCATCTTCCAGGCCAGCAACAAGCTTAGAAGGATCATTCTGCAAAAATTATTTACCAGAAGCCGGAGGAACACAGAGACTTAAAATGTAGAAGATCCTTACCATTGAAGGTCAAATTATTCACTATAATCTTTTTTTTGTAGAAATAAGTGTTATAGTGATTAGTGAACATCTTAAAGTGCTGAAGAGAAGAAAAGGCACCATTCACCAACCCAGTGCATTTGTATGTGAATGGCTCCAGCCATGCCCCCTGACATGTTTTGACTCGCTCACCGGGTGTCAGGTGCGTTTATGGAGATAGAGATGCCAAGAGGGCTCCCCTTGCGGCTAAGTGCAGCGCGCCTCTGGAGTTGTGAACAGAGAGTGCAGTGCCCAAAGAAGAACGGTTGGCCAGGTGCTTGTTTACAGTCAGATGAGCTTGGCCACTGATGGATGACTAAAGCTGGCAGAACTGAAGTTGCTGTGTTCAGGTAAATAGAGAAAACAGGTGCCAGGCCAGGGGTCATGCACAGATAAGTCAGTCCAGAGTATAAAACAGGGGCAAGCCAATGTCATACACAAGCAGGGTTCAGGTACAAGCCAAAGGTCAAGCCGGGTGATCAGAAAGCAGCAGCAGAGTCCAGAAGCAGGCCAAGGGTCAAACTGGGAGATCAGGAATCGAGGTCAAGGCAAGCCGGGTCACAACAGGTAAACACTGATCAGGAGCAAGGTCAAGGTACACAAGGAATCTGAGAAGATAATCCAGAAATGTCCTGTAGTCACAGGCTGGCTTAAATAGGGCCACTGGTGCCAGCATCTGCCACGCCACTTGCGTGCGGCTCACACTTATGCACATCTTAAAACCCTCTGTGGGCACCCATGAAGGTTCTGGGCAACATTGCCAGTTCCGTGACGGCCATGTCCCTGACACCGGGGCTTGGTCACAGATGACCAAGCCCCAGTGAGCAGGGCGAAACATGTCAGGGGGGCGTGGCTGGAGCAGCATTGATTAAGGCCACATTCATTTACATACTAATGCACTGGGTTGGTAAGTGGCCCACTTTCCTCTCTTTGATGATGCTCTTACATCTCCGAAGGGTGCACTGACGCCTGCTCCCTTCACTGCAACCCATGGAGGATCTCTGTCTCAGCTTAGAGCGGCACTGCAAGTTTCATTTGGATGTTAAAGTGTTGGATGGGGTGTGGAAGGGTTATACCCTCTGTCATATTTTAATTGCTGTCTGTGTTCCTTTCTGAGGACATTCCGACTCCCTGTTTGCTCCGGCGATCAATGGCCCGGATTCAAGAAGCAATTGCGCCTGTGTAACCATAGGTTACACAGCGCAATTGCTTACTTGCCCCGGCGTTACGAATGCTCCTGATTCAGGAACATCGTAACGCCGACTGCAGCCTAAAATCTGCGTGGCATAAGGCTCTTATGCCACGCATATCTTAGGCTGCATTCTTGCGATGGCCGCTAGGGGGCGCTCCCATTGTGATCTGTGTATAGTATGCAAATTGCATACTAACACCGATTCACAATATTGCGCGAGCCCTGCGTACGCAATTTACATAGTTTCCGTACGGCGTGTTTAGCGTAAGGCTGCCCCTTCTAATAGCAGGGGCAGCCAATGCTAAAGTATACCCGTCGTTCCTGTGCCGCGACATTCGATTTTTACGTAATTTGCGTAAGTGATTCGTGAATGGCGCTGGACGCCATTCACGTTCACTTTGAAGCAAATGACGTCCTTGCGACGTCATTTGCCGCAATGCACGTCGGAAAAGTTTCCCGACGGAGCATGCGCTCTACACTCGGCGCGGGAGCGCGCCTAATTTAAATGATTCCCGCCCCCTACGGGATCATTTACATTAGGCGCCCTTACGCAGGGCAAGTTTACACAGCGCACACGCAATTTACGGAGCTACTGCTCCGTGAATCGCGGGTAGCACAGGAAATTTGCGGGGGCGCAGGGCAAAAAACGCTGCCCTGCGCCTCCGTAACTAAGGGGCAAATCTACCTGAATCCAAACCATTGTCACTGGGGTTGAAAGATGAGAGAAGCCTACATTTGGAGTTGTCAGCAGAGCAAGAATAGAGTGGACATTTCCCAATGGCGGACACCTTCTAAAGAAGACCTCCCTTGTGTGTACAGGACCAAAGTGTGACGAGAAATCTCTTAAAATGAACATAAATTTAAAAGAACTGAGAAAGGTTCCTACCCCTACTCCATGTTCCTCCCAGACTTAGTTTAGTTCGGCTCAGACCTGTAAATATAATCCCCATAGGGTTGAATTGGATCCTGCTCCTGCTTTACAGGTATAGAGAGATGAGCTGAACTGCCCTGGGTACGGGAACCTTCAAAGAAGTTTGGATACCAAAGCAGAACCCAATTGAAATCAATGGGAGCCCAAACTGTCAAATCAATGCCCATTTTCTGGGCTAGTATAAAAGGGGGGTGTCAAAAATAACATGTCGGGTGAGCACTATAAAAATGCAAAAAATAAATAAAAAATCTATTCAGCCAGGAGCAGTGATTATTTTTTAAATGCTTAACCACTTAAGGACCCCTTCGGCAGAATGGCACGGCTGGGCACAATCACATACCTGTACGTGTCTCTTTAAGCCCAGCCGCGGGGTCGCTGGCGCGCGCACGCGACCCGGTCCGAAGCTCTGTGACCGCGTCCGCGGGACCCGAACGCCGCCGGTGTCCCGTGATCGGTCACCGGACCTGAAGAACAGGGAGAGGTGAGTGTACACAAACCTTCCCTGTTCTTCACTGTGGCGCTGTCATTGATCATCTGTTCCCTGATATAGGGAAAGACGATCTATGACGTCACACTTCCAGCCCTGCCCCCCCTACAGTTAGAAACACATATGAGGTCACACTTAACCCCTTCAGCGCCCCCTAGTGGTTAACTCCTAAACTGCAATTGGTGCATTATTATAGCACTTTTTGCTGTGAAAATGACAATGGTCCCAAAAATGTGTCAAAAGTGTCCGACGTGTCCGCCATAATGTCGCAGTCACGAAAAAAAAATCGCTGATCGCCGCCATTAGTAGTAAAAAAAAATATATATTAATAAAAATGCAATAAAACTATCCCCTATATTGTAAACACTATAAATTTTGCGCAAACCAATCGTTAAACGCTTATTGCGATTTTTTTACCAAAAATAGGTAGAAGAATACGTATCGCCCTAAACTGAGGGAAAAAATGTATTTTTTATTAATTTTTTATGGATATTTATTTTAGCAAAAAGTAAAAAAATTAGAATTTTTTCCAAAATTGTCGCTCTATTTTTGTTTATAGCGCAAAAAATATAAACCGCAGAGGTGATCAAACCAAAAGAAAGCTCTATTTGTGGGGAAAAAAGGACGCCAATTTTGTTTGGGAGCCACGTCGCACGACCGTGCAATTGTCAGTTAAATCGACGCTATGTTTTATATTTAATACTCTTGACCCCTGCGCTCTACATGCTATGTTTTATATTTAATACTCTTGACCCCTGCGCTCTACATGCTATGTTTTATATTTAATACTCTTGACCCCTGCGCTCTACATGCTATGTTTTATATTTAATAGTCCTGACTCCTGCGCTCTACATGCTATGTTTTATATTTAATAGTCCTGACCCCTGCGCTCTACATGCTATGTTTTATATTTAATACTCTTGACCCCTGCGCTCTACATGCTATGTTTTATATTTAATACTCCTGACCCCTGCGCTCTACATGCTATGTTTTATATTTAATACTCTTGACCCCTGCGCTCTACATGCTATGTTTTATATTTAATACTCTTGACCCCTGCGCTCTACATGCTATGTTTTATATTTAATACTCTTGACCCCTGCGCTCTACATGCTATGTTTTATATTTAATGCTCCTGACCCCTGCGCTCTACATGCTATGTTTTATATTTAATACTCCTGACTCCTGCACCTTTTTTTAAACCGATATTATGCAAACATTTTATGTGGTTTCATTTGTTTTTCTCTATTATATAAAGTTACATAGTTGTTAAGGTTGAATAAAGACACAAGTCTATCTAGTTTATTCTGTGTGGGTGTGTGTGTATATCATTACCATGTCCCATATCTCTGTATATTACATTCACCACAATGTCCATCTAAGGGTTAAAAACAATGGGCCAGATCTACGTACCTGCGCGCATTTTTCCTTCCGGCGTAGCGTATCTCAGATACACTACGCCGCCGTAACTTTCAGCGTATTTTTCGTATCCTGAAAGAATTTGCGCCGTAAGTTACGGCGGCGTAGTGTAACTGTGTCGGCGTAAGGGCGCGCAATTCAAATGGCTAAGTTGTGGGCGTGTTTTATGGTAATACGTCTTGACCCGACGTAAATTATTTTTTTTCCCGAACGGCGCATGCGCCGTCCGTGGGGGTATCCCAGTGCGCATGCTCCAAATTAACCCGCAACAAGCCAATGCTTTCGACGTGAACGTCATTCTATGTAAAGCCCTATTTGCGAAAGTTTTACGCAAACAATGGAAAATTTGACACTGGCCCGACGTCCATACTTAACATAGGATACGCCTCATATAGCAGGGGTAACGTTACGCCGAAAAAAAGCCTTACGGAAACGACGTAAAAAAACGCGCCGGCCGGACGTACGTTTGTGGATCGCCGTATCGACCTAATTTGCATACTCGTCGCGGAAAATCGACGGAAGCGCCACCTAGCAGCCAGCGTAAATATGCACCCTAAGATCCGACGGCGTACTAAGACGTACGCCAGTCGGATCGAGCCCTCATTCAGTCGTATCTTGTTTTGTAGATACAAAACAAAGATACGCCGGGGGATCTTAGAAATTACGCGGCGTATCAATCGATGCGCCGGCGTAATTTCTTTGTGGATCTGGCCAATAATGACACTCCCCGCTGATTCCACCACCCTTGGAAAGGAGTGCCACATCCTTGCCGCCATGACAGAACCCTCTATGCAGTTTAAGGTTAAAACGCTACTCGTCCAACTTCTTATGAATGGCCACAGATGACAAAAGGGGGGAATGTAAATATCTACATATACTGGGACGTTAAATGAGGTGCACAAGGGGGTATAGTGCACCTCCATCCCTTATCTGAATCCAAAAAAAAAAGGGATGGGACTTTGAGTGAGGCAGGCTGAAACACAATATGGGAGTAAAGATGTGCAACATTGTACATGAAAAGGAAATGCTCAAAGCAATACAAACACCCTAAAATAATAAGAGTAATGCATTACATACATATAACCATAATGTAAAACACGATTGCCATAACAGGGAAGCCAATATACATAGTACATGAGTATGACGGAATAAACCTTGTGATGTACAAATAATTATCCATAAAAACAATGGCCCAGATTCAAGAGGCAATTGCGCCTGTGTAACCATAGGTTACGCAGCGCAATTGCTTACTTGCTCCGGCGTTGCGAATGCTCCTGATTCAGGAACATCGTAACGCCGACTGCAGCCTAAAATCTGCGTGGCATAAGGCTCTTATGCCACGCATATCTAGGCTGCATTCTTGCGTTGACCACTAGGGGGTGCTCCCATTGTGATCAGCGTATAGTATGCAAATTGCATACTAACACCGATTCACAATTGTTGCGCGGGCCCTGCGTACGCAAGTTACGTCGTTTCCGTACGGCGTGCTTAGCGTAAGGCTGCTCCTGCTAATAGCAGGCGCAGCCAATGCTAAGGATACCCGTCGTTCCCGCGTCGCGAAATTTGAAATCTACGTCGTTTGCGTAAGTGATTCGTGAATGGCGCTGGACGCCATTCGCGTTCGCTTTGAAGCAAATGACGTCCTTGCGACGTCATTTCCCGCAATGCACGTCGGGAACGTTTCCCGACGGAGCATGCGCTCTACGCTCGGCGCGGGAGCGTGCCTTATTTAAATGATTCCCGCCCCCGGCGGGATCATTTACATTGCGCGCTTACGCCGGGCAATTTTGCCGGTGCGCCCTCGCAATTTACAATTTACGGAGCTACTGCTCCGTGAATCGAGGGCAGCGCAAAATATTTGCGGGGGCGCAGGGCAAAATCGTTGCCCTGCGCCTCCGCAAATAGAGCGCAAATGTACCTGAATCTGGGCCAATGATGGAAATGGGGAAGCTCAATGCGTTTCGTCGGTAATCCGACTCATTGGGAACGGATGTTGGAATATCTATAAATAATAGTAAAAGATGGTCTGTTATAGTGTTATAGGAAAGTATAAAGGTAAAAAAGTTTTTTTAAAAATAGTTGGTCTGCTCTACAAACTTAGATCCCATTGAATATTGAACCCGGGTGACCCTGGTATGCAAGAGTCACTGTGTCGATCTCACCGGGAGCAGAGGTGTTGAAATCCGCCGGAACACCAGACCCACACACAAAAAAAAACAGATGAAGCTTTTTTACCTTACTGCATTCTATGCTTTGAGATAAAAAACGTTCTGTGTGCAGCTCCCCGTGCAGCGCCCCCCTCATACTTACCTGAGCCCCGTCTCCATTTAGAGATGTGCACAAGAGCAGAGGCTTCTAGACATGTGCGTTCCCGTTCGTAAAAAAAATGGATTTTCGTACAAATTTGTTAGTTTTCGTACATTCGGATCAATTCGAACATCCGAAAAAGCTGAAAGAACCAAAATACGAAAATTACGGAATTACGAATAAGCAAAATAACGAACAAGCGAAAATACGAACGTAGGATTGGACAATCTTACTAAAATACGAAACACCGAAAAAGCAAAAGAACAAAAATTACATCTATAACAAACGATTTGCATTCCGTATTTTAAATCCTTTGGGCCATATTCTCAGTGAAGTTACGATGGAGTAACTCAGGATACTCCATCGTATCTCCCTTTTTTGGCCCGTGTATCTATGCTCCTGATTCTCAGAATCATTTTTGCATAGATACACTTAAGATCCGCCATCTGTAAGTCACTTACACTGGCGGATCTTAAATGCAATGACGCCGGCCGCCGCTAGATGGCATTTACGTGAAGGAGTCATTTGCATATGCAAATGATCCTTCTACGCCGATTCCCGAACGAGTTCGCGTCGCGTAACAGTCGCTAACGTCGTTTGCGTAAGCGGAAATTTAGTCCTGCTATATGGAGGATTAAATTTCCGCAAGTCTCGCGTAGGCCATGTTACGGATGGCGTCGGGTCCCCGTCGTGTTTTTTCGTCGAGTACGTCGTTTACGTAAGTCGTTCTTGAATACGACTTTACGTCAATGACGCACACGTCGGCGTCATTGACGTTTTCCGCCGAGAACTGGAGCATGCGCACTGGGCTTTTTGCAGCCCGGCGCATGCCCAGTTCTTTCGCATCGGGGGCGCGCTTCATTTGAATAGAAGACGCCCCCTTGGAGATCCGCCAGGCTACGCCGGGACACTTACACTCCGCTGTCCCAACTTATGGAGCAAGTGTTTGGGGAATACAGCACCTGCTCTAGTAAGTTGGGACAGCGGAGTGTAAGTGCCCTAAGCGCAGCAGGCGGATATTTTTCGAGAATATGGCCCTTTGTCTGTTTGTATTTTCATTTGTGTGTTTTGTAAATGCGTCTCTTTGTCTGTTGGTAAATTTGTGTACTTGTATCGTTCTTTGGAATGGGCACTGGGCAGTGTAGTTAGTGAGTGATTACTTAATATCTTAGCCAATCAGCTTATCTCTTTTGTGCTGAGTCACATTGGACAGTGTAAAGCCTCGTACACACGATCCGACTTCAAACAATCTTTTCCGTGGATTTTTGTCTGAAGGGAGTTGGCCGGACTTTTGAAACCGAAAAAGTTTGTCCGGTGGAGCGCACACGCGGTCGGATTTTTTGGAAAACGCTCATTTTGATGTTTGTTGGCAAAAAGTCCACCATGTGTACGGGGCTTAAGAGAAAGTCTATCTTACTATGGATTAGCCGCGTGTTGCGATGTATTTACGAAAGTACAAAATTACGAATCCATTAAACGAAAATTATTATCTAACAAAATTACGAATTTCGAATCAACGAAAATAAATTAGACAGAATTTCGAATCATTCAGTTTCAACGAAAATAAAACTGTTACGAAAATACAAACGGGTCCGAATAGGAAAACTTGCGTATTACGAAATGCGAACAGGTCCGAATAGGAAAACTTGAGTCTTACGAAATACGAACGGGTCCGAATAGGAAAACTTGCGTCTACACCAGCAGATGACACGGCTCCCCAAATCAACACAGACTGTGGACACTTCACACTGGACTTCAAGCATATGCCAGTCCATTCTTCCTCCAGACTCTGGGTCCTTGGTTTCCAAATGAGATCATCAGAAATAAGGACTTTGGACCACTGAGCACCAGACCAGGTGTGTTTTTCTTTAGCCCAGGTAAGGAGCTTCTGACGATGTTTGTTGGTCAGGAGTGGCTTGACAAGAGGAATATGTCATTTGAAGGCCATGTCCAGGATCCGTCTGTGTATGGTGCTCTTGATGCACTCCAGCCTCAGTCCACTCAGTACAGCCAAAGTCTCCAACACTTTTGAATGGCCTTTTCCTGACAATCCTCTCTAGGCTGCGGTCATCCCTGCTGCTTGTGCACCCTTTTCTTTCACACTTTTCCCTTCCACATCACTTTCTATTAATGTGCTTTTATACAGCACTTTGGGAACATCCAACTTCTTTCAGGTCAGCAGTCTTTCCCATGATTGTGATTCCTACTGAACCGGCCTGAGAGACCAGTTAAAGGCTCAGGAATCCTTTGCAGGTGTTATGGCTTAATTAGCTAATTAGAGTGGGACACTTTGAGTCTAGAATATTCCACCTTTTCACAATATTCAAATTTTCGGAGATTGTGGATTTGGGGTTTTTATGAGCTGTAAGCCATAAACAATGATGACAAATCACGTCTTGAACTATCTTGCTTTGCATGTAACGAGTCTCTCTCATATATTAGTTTCACCTTTTGAGTTGCATTAGTGAAATAAATTAACTTTTTCACGACATTCTAATTTTTCGAGTTTCACCTGTAGAATAAAATATTTACAAAAATGTGAGGGGTGTACTTACTTTTGTGAGATACTGTGTATATAAAATGACATCACCCAGGAGACCCCGCCGCCTTGTATGTAAGAACCATCATCCTCCGGTCATTCTGTGGGTGACAAGCCAGTGTGCGGGACGCCTCTCAGTAACGTTTTATTTTTCTTAGTATTCCCTGACCATGTAAGCGGGGATAGTTTAGGATATTTACAAAAAAATATATATATATATACACACAGTATAGTGCTGAGTGTACGTAATGGTCAATAAGGTGCAAACAACAGCCAGTACTGAGTTGGTTAAGTCTATAATAGTGAAGACTCAGATTGTATTACACGGGATGCTCCGTACTTTAGATGTCAGCATTGCAATGAAATCCATCCCGGCTATGCAAAGTCAATCATGAGACGGATCTCTGAAGGCTTTTTCCATAATTCCAACTCTAATTCTATCATTCTGTTGCTATCACTGGACGTGTCCCGTCATCTCTGTCCGGAGATCACACCAAACCTCAACATGATGTCTACGGGAATATTTACTGTAGTCTATGCGATCTTGGGACTGGCCTTGGCAATCCCTTCTAACACTTGTATTGTGATGGGTAATCTGGACATCATCAGAAAGAAAGGGAAGTTGAGTCCCTCCGATGTGATCTTTCTGGGGAAGGGAATTGTGAATATTCTCCTCCAGTGTGTCCTGAGTCTTCAGGGAATGTTCTTTGTCTTTTCTCCAGAAATCTTTTATATAAGACCAGTATATGGATTTATGAACACATCAATTTACTTCCTGACATATTACAGCTTCTGGTTGACCTTCTGGCTCTCGGCTCATTACTGTACCAGCATCACCAATCTCAGCTATGGGTTCTTCATCTGGATACAGAGAATTGTGTCCAATTTCCTGAGTCACCTTCTATTCCTGACAGCACTTGGGGTGTTCATTGTGACTGTCCCGGGCTTCTTGGCTGTGTATGGAGGAAGTATCCCATCTTCTGAGAATAGTACAGAAGACTCTATTACAAGACTCTGGCTCAGTAATTCCTATTATGTGCCTGCAAACACCCTATGTGTCATTCTTCCATTCTTCCTTAGTCTTCTGTGTCTGGTCCTCACTTTCTCCTTTCTGCTCAGACATGTCTGGAGGGTGAAGAATAACGACTCGGGATCAACACGTCCAAATCTTCAGGCTCATGTCACGGCACTGAGGACAATCTTCTTCTTACTTCTCATCTTCACATTCTTCTGCGTGTCTCAAGTGGCTATGTTTCTTCGAAAATCCTCACTGTTAATACTTATAATCAGTTGGAGTTTAAGAATATTATCCCCATCGGGTGAGGCTGCCGTCATCTTCCAGGCCAGCAACAAGCTGAGAAGGATCATTCTGAGAAGATTCTGGACCAGAAACCGGAGGAACACAGAGACTTAAAATGTATGAAGTTGGATCTTTACCTTGAAGGTCTGAGTATTCATTATTATATTTTTTTTTATAGAAATCAATGTGATAGTGATCATCTTAAAGTTTTGAATGGTGTGTAGAAGGGTTATATCCTCTGTCATGTTTTACTTGCAATCTGTGTCCCCCCCCCTCCCCCCACTGGGGTCATTCCCAGTGGTCATTGTCACTGGGGTTAAAAGATGAGAAAATACTAAATTTTGAGTTGTCAGCAGATCAGGAATAGAGGGGAAAACTTCCCATGGGGACACCTGTTCTGGTGACAACTCTCTAGGAGAGGAGTTACCTCACTTGTGTGTAAGGATGAGCTGTACACCCCCCGGTTCGGTTCGCAGCAGAACATGCGAACAGGTAAAAAATTTGTTTGAACGCGTGAACCCCAATAAAGTCTATGGGACACGAACATGAAAAATCTAAAGTGATAATTTTAAAGGTTAATATGCAAGTTATTGTCATAAAAAGTGTTTAGGGATCCAGGTCCTGCCCTAGGGGAGTTTTTGGGGACCCGGGTCCTGCCCCAGGGGAGTGTTTGGGGACCCGGGTCCTGCCCCAGGGGAGTGTTTGGGGACCCGGGTCCTGCCCCAGGGGAGTGTTTGGGGACCCGGGTCCTGCCCCAGGGGAGTGTTTGGGGACCCAGATCCTGCCCCAGGGGTGTTTAGGGACCTGGATCCTGCCCCAGGGGAGTGTTTGGGGACCCGGGTCCTGCCCCAGGGGACATGTATCAATGCAAAAAAAGTTTTAAAAACAGCAGATTTTAATAATGCTTAAAGTGAAACAATAATGCCATGTATACACGGCCATTTTTCTTGTCCTAGAAAAAACTACCGTATTTATTGGGGTATAGCGCGCTCCCGCGTATAGCGCGTACCCCTAAAGTTGCCCGAAATTCATGTGGAAAAAAGATTTTTTGTACTTACAGTTTTGGTGTCTTGCGCAGCGTCCATCGGCGGGCTCGTCGGGTCCGGCATCCGTCTGTGGCTTCGGGTGTCCTCTTCGTCGGGTCCAGCATCCTTCTGCGGCGTCCTCGCATCCTCCCTGCTCGTTTCCCGCGCCGAGTTTGAATACTGCGCCGACATATACAGAGCGCAGTACACTCGTGTATAGTCGGGCAGGCTCGGCTACTCTCGCGCTGACGTCCTGTACGTCCAGGGCATCAGCGCGAGAGGAGCCGAGACTGCCCGACTATACACGAGTGTACTGCGCTCGGTATATGTCGGCGCTGTATTCAAACTCGGCGCGGGAAAGCGGGTATCGGCGTATATCGCGCACCCACGATTTTGCCCTGATTTTCAGGGCAAAAGAGTCCGCGGTAAACGCCGATAAATACGGTATGTTTTTCTCGACGTGATTCTTGCCAAGCCTGCCTTGCACAGACACGATCGTGAAAAAAAGCGCAGTGACGTACAACACGTACGACGGCACGATAAAGGGGAAGTTCCATTTAGATGGCGCCATCCTTTGGGCTGCTTATGCTGATTTTGTTTTAGTAAAAGTTTGGTGAGAGACGATTTGCGCTTTTCAGTCTTCGTGCTTTTCAGTCTGTTACATTGTGATGAATGTGCTATCTCCATTACAAACGCTAGTTTTACCAGAATGAGTGCTCCCGTATCATTAATTGCTTCTGAGCATGCGTGTTTTTTTCCCATCGTTAAAGCCTACACACGACCGTTTTCACGACGTGAAAAACGACAACATGAAAAACGATGCAAACGTTTAGAGCATGTTCTAAATTTTTAATGGTAATTTTTTTTACATCGAGAAAAATGCTCTGGAGCCCACGCACGACATTAAAAAAGATAATTTTTCACTTCATGAAAAGCGGTCGTGTGTACGTGGCATAAAAATGAAATATTCCTTAAAATTTCATGCCTGGGGGGTGTCTATAGTATGCCTGTAAAGTAGCGCATGTTTCCCGTGTTTAGAACTTTCCCTGCACAAAATGTAATTTCTAAAGGAATTTTTTTTTTAAAACTACTCTATTCATTTTGGGTCCCGGCAATACAGATAAAAGTCATTGAAAAAACTACATGCCCCCCCCGGTCTATTACCAGGCCCTTTGGGTATGATTATTAAGGGGAACCCCGAACCAAAATAAAAAAAAATTGCGTGGGGGTCCCCCCAAAGTCCATACCAGGCCCTTCAGGTCTAGTATGGATATTAAGGAGAACCATGCGCCAATAAAAAAAATATGGTGTGGGGTCCCCCCAAAAAGCCATTCCAGACCCTTATCCGAGCACTCAACTCTTAATATGCCTACCAGATCTGAAGGGCCTGGTATGGAATTTGGGGGGACCCCCACACAATTTTTTTTACATTTTGGTTCGGGGTTCCCCTTAATATTCATACCAGACCCTAAGGTCCTGGTAATGGACTGGGGGGGGGGGGACACATGATGTTTTTTTCAATGATCTTTATCTGTATTGCCGGGTCCTGACAATTTATTATAGCCGCAAGTAGTTTTAAATGACCCTTTTTTCTTTAGAAATTACACTTTATGCAGAAACAGTTCTAAACACTGGAAACATGCGCTACTTTACAGGCATACTATAGACACCCCCAGGTATGAAATTTAAAGGAATATTTCACTTTTATTGTTTCACTTTAAGCATTATTAAAATCACTGCTCTCGAAAAAACAGATAAAGGCAAGGGTTGTGGGGATGAGGCCCTTGTCCCAATCAACATGGGGACAAGGTGCTTTGGGGTCGGAGGGACAGAGCCCCCCTGACCCCAAAGCACCCACCCCCCCATGTTGAGGACTGGTACAGTTCAGGAGGGGGTGAGGGCGCCAGTTTGTCCCATTAAATGCTTCCAGTTTGCCAGTTTGCCCCATCAAACGCTGCCAGTTTGCCCCATCAAACGCAGCCAGTTTGCCCCATCAAATGCAGCCAGTTTGCCCCATCAAACGCCGCCAGTTTGCCCCATCAAATTCTGCCAGTTTTCCCCATCAAACGCCGCCAGTTTGCCCCATCAAACGCCGCTAGTTTTCCCCATCAAACGCTGCCAGTTTTCCCCATCAAACACTGCCAGTTTGCCCCATCAAACGCAGCCAGTTTGCCCCATCAAATGCAGCCAGTTTGCCCCAAACGCCGCCAGTTTGCCCCATCAAATTCTGCCAGTTTTCCCCATCAAACGCCGCCAGTTTGCCCCATCAAACGCCGCTAGTTTTCCCCATCAAACGCTGCCAGTTTTCCCCATCAAACACTGCCAGTTTTCCCCATCAAACACTGCCAGTTTTCCCCATCAAACGCAGCCAGTTTGCCCCCCCCCCCCTGCCTGGCACTTACCTTTCTCGGGTCAGCGCCGTCCTCCACTTTCCCTTCGAGTCCTTGATATCTTCTCCTGTCCTCTTCATGTCATCTCTGCTATGATTAGAAAAGAAGAGGGGGTTGGGACTTTGAATGAGGTATGCATGAGAGAACTCAAAGATAAGACAGTGTATTATGGATGCGTTTATTTGTCTAAAACACTATTTGGGTGTTATGCTAAAACTTACATATTAAACTTGTGTCCTTCTACAGATCTTACCCCACTACTCATCCGCCCCTGAAGATTGACTATGAAAGGCGTCTCGGGCTTACACAGATGCTACATGTTTCAGTTTTAGGACCTACCTTGGGTTTAACGATTCTATATTTTTGAATAAGTTGTTATACAATGTTTATGGTTTTTGCATCATGCTTTTTATATGCACTATCATGTATGTTTACTATTATGTATACATTCGAAATCGCATGCTCTGCTATGTGTTTTAGACAAATAAACGCATCCATATTACACTGTCTTATCTTTGAGTTCTCTCATGCACACCTCATTCAAAGTCCCAACCCCCTCTTCTTCTCTGCTATGATTGGACGCCTGATAGGCTTCCAATCACAGCGCCTGTCACTTCAGCCAATTAGGTGACTGATTGGCTGAGAGGCGGGTCAGTGTTAGGGAAGCGATTGTCCAGCTCATCCTTAGGCAGTGCTGGAAAATAATGGTGGCCACACAAAATATTGACCCTTGGGGCCCTATTTGGCCATTATTGGGTGACAAGCCAATGTGTGGGACGCCTCTCAGTAACGTTATATTTTTCTTGGTATTCCCTGATCATGTAAGCGGGGATAGTTTAGGATATTTACAAAAAATATATATATATATATATATATATATATATATATATATAAAATATATATATATATATATATATATATATATATATATATATATATATATACATACAGTATATATACACAGTATAGTGCTGAGTGTACGTAATGGTCAATAAGGTGCAAACAACAGCCAGTACTGAGTTGGTTAAGTATATAATAGTGAAGACTCAGATTGTATTACACGGGTTGCTCCGTACTTTAGATGTCGGCATTGGAATGAAATCCATCCCGGCTATGCAAAGCCACTCATGAGACGGATCTCTGAAAACTTTTTCCATAATTCCAACTCTAATTCTACCGATTTTGTCTGCTATCACTGGACGTGTCCCGTCATCTCTGTCCAAAGATCACACCAAACCTCAACATGATGTCTACGGGAATATTTACTGTAGTCTATGGGATCTTGGGACTGGTCTTGGCGATCCCTTCTAACACTTGTATTGTGATGGGTAATCTGGAGATCATCAGAAAGAAAGGGAAGTTGAGTCCCTCCGATGTGATCTTTCTGGGGAAGGGAATTGTGAATATTCTCCTCCAGTGTGTGCTGAGTCTTCAGGGAATGTTCTATGTCTTTTATCCAGAAATCTTTTATATAAGACCAGTATATGGATTTGTGAACACATCAATTTACTTCCTAACCTACTACAGATTCTGGTTGACCTTCTGGCTCTCGGCTCATTACTGTACCAGCATCACCAATCTCAGCTATGGGTTCTTCATCTGGATAAAGAGAATTGTGTCCAATTTCCTGAGTCACCTTCTATTCCTGACTGTACTTGGGGTGTTCATTGTGACTGTCCCAGGCTTCTGGGCTGTGTATGAAGACAGTCCTCTCCAGTCTTCTGAGAACAGTACAGAAGCCTCTATTACAAGACTCTGGTCCAGTAATTCCCATTTTGTACCTGAAAACACCCTAGGCTGTATTCTTCCATTCTGCCTTAGTCTTCTGTGTCTGGTCCTCACTTTCTCCTTTCTGCTCAGACATGTCTGGAGGGTGAAGAATAACGACTCGGGATCAACACGTCCAAATCTTCAGGCTCATGTCACGGCACTGAGGACAATCCTCTTCTTACTTCTCATCTTCACATTCTTCTGCATGTCTCAAGTGGCTATGTTTCTTCGAAAATCCTCGTTAATACTTATAATCAGTTGGAGTTTAAGAATATTATCCCCATCGGCTGAGGCCGCCGTCATCTTCCAGGCCAGCAACAAGCTGAGAAGGATCATTCTGAGAAGATTCTGGGCCAGAAACCGGAGGAACACAGAGACTTAAAATGTATGTAGTTGGATCTTTACATTGAAGGTCTGAGTATTCATTATTATAATTTTTTTGTAGAAATCAATGTGATAGTGATCATCTAAAAGCGCTGGATGGTGTGTAGAAGGGTTATATCCTCTGTCATGTTTTACTTGCTATCTGTGTCCCCCCACTGGGGTCATTCCCAGTGGTCATTGTCACTGGGGTTATAAGATCAGAAAATACTACATTTAGAGCTGTCAGAAGAGCAGGAATAGAGGGGAAAACTTTCCATGGGGACACCTGTTCTGGTGACAACTCTCTAGGGGAGAGGTTACCTCACTTGCATGTAGGGATGAGCTGTACACCCCCCCGGTTCGGTTTGCAGCAGAACATGCGAACAGGTAAAAAATTTGTTCGAACGTGTGAACCCCATTAAAGTCTATGGGACACGAAAGTGCTAATGTTATTGGTTAATATGCAAGTTATTGTCATAAAAAGTGTTTGGGGACCCGGGTCCTGCCCCAGGGGAGTGTTTGGGGACCCGGGTCCTGCCCCAGGGGAGTGTTTGGGGACCCGGGTCCTGCCCCAGGGGAGTGTTTGGGGACCCGGGTCCTGCCCCAGGGGAGTGTTTGGGGACCCGGGTACTGCCCCAGGGGAGTGATTGGGGACCCGGGTCCTGCCCCAGGGGAGTGTTTGGGGACACGGGTCCTGCCCCAGGGGACATGTATCAATGCAAAAAAAGTTTTAAAAACAGCAGATTTTAATAATGCTTAAAGTGAAACAATAATGCCGCGTACACACGGCCGTTTTTCTTGCCCTAGAAAAAACAATGTTTTTCTCGACGTGATTCTTGTCAAGCCTGCCTTGCCTACACACGATCGTGAAAAAAATGCTGGAGCAAAGCGCGGTGACGTACAACACGTACGACGGCACTATAAAGGGAAAGTTCCATTTAGATGGCGCCATCCTTTGGGCTGCTTATGCTGATTTTGTTTTAGTAAAAGTTTGGTGAGAGACGATTTACACTTTTCAGTCTTCGTGCTTTTCAGTCTGTTACAGCGTGACGAATGTGCTATCTTCATTTCAAACGCTAGTTTTACCAAAACGAGCGCTCCCATCTCATTAATTGCTCCTGAGCATGCGTGTTTTTTTCCCATCGTTAAAGCCTACACACGACCGTTTTTCACGACGTGAAAAATGACAACGTGAAAACCAATTTGAACGTTTAGAGCATGCTCTAAATTTTTAATGCCCATTTTTCAAGTCGAGAAAAATGCTCTGGAGCCCACACACGATCGTTTTTAACGACATTAAAAAAGGTAATTTTTCACGTCGTGAAAATCGCTCGTGTGTATGCGGCATAAAAGTGAAATATTCCTTTAAATTTCATGCCTGGGGGTGTCTATAGTATGCCTGTACAGTGGCGCATGTTTCCCGTCTTTAGAACTGTCCCTGCACAAAATGTAATTTCGAAAGGAAAAAAATAATTTAAAACTACTCTTATTCATGAATTGTTGGGTCCCGGCAATACAGATAAAAGTCATTGAACAAATAACATGGGTTTCCCCCCAGGCCATTACCAGGCACTTTGGGTCTGGTATGAATATTAAGGGGAACCCCGAACCAAAATAAAAACAGATTGTGTGGGGGTCCCCCCAAATTCCATACTAGGCCCTTCAGGTCTAGTATGGATATTAAGGGGAACCATGCGCCAATAAAAAAAATGGTGTGGGGTCCCCCCAAAAAGCCATTCCAGACCCTTATCCGAGCACTCAACTCTTAATATGCCTACCAGATCTGAAGGGCCTGGTATGGAATTTGGGGGGACCCCCACACAATTTTCTTTAATTTTGGTTCGGGGTTCCCCTTAATATTCATACCAGACCTTAAGGTCCTGGTAATGGACTGGGGGGGGGGACACATGACATTTTTTTCAATGATCTTTATCTGTATTGCCGGGTCCTGACAATTTATTATAGCCGCAAATAGTTTTAAATGACCTTTTTTTCTTTAGAAATTACACTTTATGCAGAAACAGTTCTAAACACTGGAAACATGCACTACTTTACAGGAATACTATAGACACCCCCCAGGTACGAAATTTAAAGGTATATTTCAATTTATTGTTTCACTTTAAGCTTTATTCAAATCACTGCTCCCGAAAAAAACGGATAAAGGCAAGGGTTGTGGGGATGAGGCCCTTGTCCCAATCAACATGGGGACAAGGTGCTTTGGGGTCGGAGGGACAGAGCCCCCCTGACCCCAAAGCACCCACCCCCCCATGTTGAGGACTGGTACAGTTCAGGAGGGGGTGCGCCCTCGCCCCCTCTTTTCCTGCAGCCTGCCAGGTTGTGTGCTCTGATAAGGGTCTACCCCCCTACGCCATTTTTTTTTTATTTTGGCACAGGACAGTGGCGGCTGGTGCTCAAGTTTTTTAGGGGCGCAAAAAACATCAATTGCAGCCTCACTGTGTCCATCAAACAAAGCCACTGTGCCATCAAACCCAGTTTTCCCCATTAATAGTCGCCAGTTTGCCCCGATCAAATGCCACCAGTTTTCCCCATCAAATGCCATCAGTTTGACCCATCAAACACCGCCAGTTTGTCCCATTAAATGCTTCCAGTTTGCCAGTTTGCCCCATCAAACGCTGCCAGTTTGCCCCATCAAACGCAGCCAGTTTGCCCCATCAAACGCAGCCAGTTTGCCCCATCAAATTCTGCCAGTTTTCCCCATCAAACACCGCCAGTTTGCCCCATCAAATTCTGCCAGTTTTCCCCATCAAACGCCGCCAGTTTGCCCCATCAAACGCCGCCAGTTTTCCCCATCAAACACTGCCAGTTTTCCCCATCAAACACTGCCAGTTTTCCCCATCAAACGCAGCCAGTTTGCCCCCCCCCCCTGCCTGGCACTTACCTTTCTCGGGTCAGCGCCGTCCTCCACTTTCCCTATGAGTCCTTGGTATCTTCTCCTGTCCTCTTCATGTCATCTCTGCTATGATTAGAAAAGAAGAGGGGGTTGGGACTTTGAATGAGGTATGCATGAGAGAACTCAAAGATAAGACAGTGTAATATGGATGCGTTTATTTGTCTAAAACACTATTTGGGTGTTATGCTAAAACTTACATATTATACTTGTGTCCTTCTACAGATCTTACCCCACTACTCATCCGCCCCTGAAGATTGGCTATGAAAGGCGTCTCGGGCTTACACAGATGCTACATGTTTCAGTTTTAGGACCTACCTTGGGTTTAACGATTCTATATTTTTGAATAAGTTGTTATACAATGTTTATGGTTTTTGCATCATGCTTTTTATATGCACTATCATGTATGTTTACTATTATGTATACATTCGAAATCGCATGCTCTGCTATGTGTTTTAGACAAATAAACGCATCCATATTACACTGTCTTATCTTTGAGTTCTCTCATGCACACCTCATTCAAAGTCCCAACCCCCTCTTCTTCTCTGCTATGATTGGACGCCTGATAGGCTTCCAATCACAGCGCCTGTCACTTCAGCCAATTAGGTGACTGATTGGCTGAGAGGCGGGTCAGTGTTAGGGAAGCGATTGTCCAGCTCATCCTTACGCAGCGCTGGAAAATAATGGTGGCCACACAAAATATTGACCCTTGGGGCCCTATTTGGCCATTATTGGGTGACAAGCCAATGTGCGGGACGCCTCTCAGTAACGTTATATTTTTCTTGGTATTCCCTGACCATGTAAGTGGGGATAGTTTAGGATATTTACAAAAATGTGCGGGGTGTAAACTGTATTTATACATATATATATATATATATATATATATATATATATATACACACACACAGTATAGTGCTGAGTGTACGTACTGTAATTGTGAAGAAGGGGCAACAGCCAGTACTGAGTTGGTTAAGTCTATAATAGTGAAGACTTAGAGATTGTATTACACGGGATGTTCTGTACTTTACATGTCGGCATTGAAATAAAATCCATCCCGGTTATGCAAAGTCACTCATGAGACGGATCTCTGAAGATTATTTCCATAATTCCAACTCTAATTCTATCATTCTGTCTGCTATCACTGGACGTGTCCCGTCATCTCTGTCCGGAGATCACACCAAACCTCAACATGTTGTCTACAGGAATATTTATTTTAGTCTCTTCAGTCTTGGGACTGGTCTTGGCAATCCCTTCTAACACTTGTATTGTGATGGGTAATCTGGACATCATCAGAAAGAAAGGGAAGTTGAGTCCCTCCGATGTGATCTTTCTGGGGAAGGGAATTGTGAATATTCTCCTCCAGTGTTTGCTGAGCCTACAGGGAATGCTCTATGTCTTTTCTCCAGAAATCTTTTATATTAGACAAGTGTGGGTGTTTGTGAACACATCAGTTTACTTCCTGAAATATTACAGCTTCTGGTTGACCTTCTGGCTCTCGGCTCATTACTGTACCAGCATCACCAATCTCAGCTATGGGTTCTTCATCTGGATAAAGAGAATTGTGTCCAATTTCCTGAGTCACCTTCTATTCCTGACAGCACTTGGGATGTTCATTGTGAGTGTCCCGGGCTTCTGGGCTGTGTATGAAGAAAGTATCCCCTCTTCTGAGAACAGTACAGAAGCCTCTATTACAAGACTCTGGTCCAATAATTCCCATTTTGTGGCTGCAACCACCCTGGGCGTCATTCTTCCATTCTTCCTTAGTCTTCTGTGTCTGGTCCTCACTCTCTCCTTTCTGCTCAGACACGTCTGGAGGGTGAAGAATAACGACTTGGGATCAACACGTCCAAATCTTCAGGCTCATGTCACGGCACTGAGGACAATCTTCTTCTTACTTCTCATTTTTACATTATTCTGCGTGTCTCAAGCGGTTTTGTTTCTTCGAAAATCCTCACTGTTAATACTTAGAATCAGTTGGAGTTTAAGAATATTATTCCCATCGGTGGAGGCCGCCATCATCTTCCAGGCCAGCAACAAGCTGAGAAGGATCATTCTGAGAAGATTCTGGACCAGAAGCCGGAGGAACACAGAGACTTAAATGTATGTAGTTGGATCTTTACCTTGAAGGTCTGAGGCCCCGTACACAGAATTCAGCCAGAAACTCGATGGGAGACGTATTCTGCAGAGAAAATTGGTCCTGTGTACACTTTTCCCCGAGGAAACCAACGAGGATCTCGTCGGGCCAGAAAGAGAACATGTTCTCTATTTCCTCGTTAGTCAATGGGAAAAGTTGGCTCGGCGAGATCCTCAGCGGCTTCACAAGGAACTCGATGAGCAAAAACGATGTGTTTTGCCCGTCGAGTTTCTCGGACGTGTGTACGGGTGTACCGAGTATTCATTATTACTTTTATTTAATAGATCATCTTCAAGTGTTGGATGGAGTGTAGAAGGGTTATATTCTCTCTCATGTTTTATTTCTATCCATATTCACCCCACTGGGGTCATTCCCAGTGGTCATTGTCACTGGGGTTAAAAGATGAGAAAATACAAAATTTCCAGTCGTCAGCAGAGCAGGAATAGAGGGGTAATCTTCCCATGGGGACACCTGTTCTGGTGACAACTCTCTAAGAGGGGGTTTACCTCACTTGTGTGTACAGGACTGACAGTGATGAGAAATCTCTATAAAAGGAACATAAATGGAAAAGAACTGACATTTTTTTTTACCATTCCTACCCCAAACAAGCAAATGATTTTCGATACGTTTTGAAGAACATGTACATAATTAAACCAAAAGTCACCCGGCTCCTCTCAAAATCCACCTTTGTGAATAGACTCCAATACTTACATTACTGTGCAAAAAGTTTTAGGCAGGTGTGAAGAAATGCTATAAAGTAAGCAATGATGGCACTTTTTGGGGGGGGGAGCAAACAATCCACCCAACGCCACACCCCGGTTCGGTCTGTCCCAAGCCCCGCACTTACCTCGTCTAGATCACGGGCAAGTTATTGTCATAAAAAGTGTTTGGGGACCTGGGTCCTGCCCCGGGGGAAATGTATCAATGGAAAAAAAAGTTTTAAAAACTCATGTTTTTGGGAGCAGTGATTTTTAAAAATGCTTATAGTGATTCCTTTAAAATTTGAACCTGGGGGGGGGGTGTCTAAAGTATGCCTCTAAAGTAGCGCATGTTTGCCGTGTTTAGAAAAGTCTCTGCACAAAATGAAATTTCTAAAGGAAAAAAAGTAATTTAGTCATTTTGGCTGTAATGAATTGTCGGGTCCCGGCAATACAGATAAAAGTCATTGAAAAAAACAGCATGGGTTCCCCCCAGTCCATTACCAGGCCCTTTGGGTCTGGTATGAATATTAAGGAGAACCCCAAACCAAAATTAAAAAAAAAATGCGTGGCCCCCCCCAAATTCCATACCAGGCCTTTCAGGTCTGGTATGGATTTTAACCACTTCAATACCGGGCATTTTCACCCCCTTCCTACCCAGACCAATTTTTCGTTTTCAGCACTGTCGCACTTTGAATGACAATTGCATGGTCATGCAACACTGTACCCAAATTAAATCTTTATGTTTTTTCCCCTCAAATAGAGCTTTCTTTTGGTGGTATCTGATTACCTCTGTGGTTTTTATTTTTTGCGCTATAAACAAAAGAAGAGAGACAATTTTGAAGAAAAAACACAATATTTTTTACTTTTTTTAAAATAAATATCACAATAAAAAAAAAAAATATGTCTTTCCTCAGTTTAGGCCGATACGTATTCTTCTACATATTTTTGTTAAAAAAAAACATAATAAGCGTTTATTGATTGGTTTGCGCAAAAGTTATAACATCTACAAAATAGGGGATCATTTTATGGCATTTTTATTTATTTTAATTGTTTTATTAGTAATGGCGGCGTTCTGCGATTTTTATTCTGACGGTGACACATTTTTGGGACCATTCACATCTATACAGCGATTAGTGCTATAAAACTGCACTGATTACTGTGTAAATGTGACTGGCAGGGATGGGGTTAACACTAGGGGCGATCAAGGGGTTAAATATGTTCCGTAGGGAGTAATTCTAACTGTACGGGGCAGGGATTCAGAAGGGGAGGAGACTGATCGTGTTCCTCTGTACTGGGAACACACATCGTTCTCCTCACCTCTGACAGGACGTGGATCTGTGTGTTTACATGTGTTTTTTGACACATTTTTGGGACCATTGTCATTTATACAGCGATCAGTGCTATAAAAATGCACTGGTTACTGTGAAAATGACATTGGCAGTGAAGGGGTTATTCACTAGGTGGCACTGTAGGGGTTGAGTGTTCCCTGCATTGTGTTTCTAACTGTAGGGGGGATGGGCTCTGTGTCACATGACACTGATCTCCGCTCCGAGTACACGGAGCCGAGATCAGTGTCATTGTCACTTAGTCAGAGTGGGGAGATGCTTGTTTACACAAGCATTTCCCCACTCTATACCTTCGTGAGGAGATCGTGGGGACTCGACCCCGCCCCCCATGCTTGTTTACACAAGCATTTCCCCACTCTATACCTTCGTGAGGAGATCGTGGGGACTCGACCCCGCCTCCCAATGCTTGTTTACACAAGAATCTCCCCGCTCTATACCTTCGTGAGACGATCGTGGGGACTCGACCCCGCCCCCCATGCTTGTTTACACAAGAATCTCCCCGCTCTATACCTTCGTGAGACGCTCGTGGGGACTCGACCCCACCCCCCCAATGCTTGTTTACACAAGAATCTCCCCGCTCTATACCTTCGTGAGACGATCGTGGGGACTCGACCCCGCCCCCCATGCTTGTTTACACAAGAATCTCCCCGCTCTATACCTTCGTGAGACGATCGTGGGGACTCGACCCCGCCCCCCATGCTTGTTTACACAAGAATCTCCCCGCTCTATACCTTCGTGAGACGATCGTGGGGACTCGACCCCGCCCCCCATGCTTGTTTACACAAGAATCTCCCCGCTCTATACCTTCGTGAGACGATCGCGGGGACTCGACCCCGCCCCCCATGCTTGTTTACACAAGCATCTCCCCGCTCTATACCTTCGTGAGATGATTGTGGGGACTCGACCCCGCCCCCATGCTTGTTTACACAAGCATCTCCCCGCTCTATACCTTCGTGAGACGATCGCGGGGACTCGACCCCGCCCCCCATGCTTGTTTATACAAGCATCTCCCCGCTCTATACCTTCGTGAGACGATCGCGGGGACTCGACCCCGCCCCCATGCTTGTTTACACAAGCATCTCCCCGCTCTATACCTTCGTGAGACGATCGCGGGGACTCGACCCCGCCCCCCCATGCTTGTTTACACAAGCATCTCCCCGCTCTATACCTTCGTGAGATGATCGTGGGGACTCGACCCCGCCCCCCATGCTTGTTTACACAAGCATCTCCCCGCTCTATACCTTCGTGAGACGATCGCGGGGACTCTACCCCGCCCCCCCCATGCCCGCATCATTGGATTAGATCGACAGCAGAGGGAGCCAATGGCTATCACAATCGCTGAGAGACCAACTAGGTCACATTCATCTGGTAACGAAACCCAAAGCCAACTCTCGGAAATGTTCTGGGGATGCCGGGTGTTTATTCATAGCCTATGAGAGCATGTTGCCTGGTATGGTTCGGGGGGGCACTCTTTCACCCCCCCCCCTCTTTTCCTGTGGCCTTTAAGGTTGCATGCTCAGATAAGGGTCTGGTATGGATTTTTGGGGGGAACCCCACGCCATTTTTTTATTTTGGCGCGGCATCCCCCTTAAAATCCATACCAAACCTGAAGGGCCTGGTATGGAATTTGGGGGGACCCCCACACAATTTTTTTAAAATTTTGGTTCAGGGTTCCTCTTAATATTCATATCAGACCTAATGGCTTTTATCTGTATTGCTATCGTCAGCCAGTGAGAAGAGATGGCGCAGGCAGAGATGATTGTAGCAATTTATTCAGCAACCTTTTGAAGTTTTAGTCACCGGTTTCAATGTCTGGTGATTAGATATATTAGACGGGATGAAGCCGGTGAAGAAGGGGAACGTTTAATAACTCATCTAAGAATCCTGCAAGATTTGTGTTACCCACATTACTCAATTGTTATAGAGGTCATTGTGTGAGAAATCATTTTCGATAGGCAATTCTTTTATTGCCATGGATCATACAATTGGTTTTACACAATTTGGATATTTTTGTACCTCTAGCTTTGTGATTTTCAGGGAAAATCTACCATGTCTTTGGTTGCAGAGTGGGGTCCCTGTATAGATTTTTTGTCTGTGTCTCTCTTATTAGGAGGGATAGGTGTGAGCTCTCCTCACCTGTGATCATTACTCACCATCAAAATCAACAACTTGTCCAATCCAACTCTCCCTTGAAGCACACACACACAGTTGTTTATATACAATTCATTCAAAAATCCTTAATAAAGGTTACATTTTATACCGTAGGGAAACGCACCCTTATTAGTGTTGGAAAATAAAGTTCACACCTCAGACTTGTTGCTGTGCCCTTTTGAGAAGAAGAAAGAAACGGCGCACCGGCCTAGTGCATTATCCTTCGAATAGATTTTATTAGAAAAGATAAAATAAAAAACTACTCACAAGTGTAGCTGAAAGGTTCACAATAACCAGAGTTTCCTCAGGTAGCAGCAATAAGTCTAGCCCAAAAACACTCCAAATGGTCATAGAGGATGTGATGAGGGCCACTGCAGGTTGACGCGTTTCGAAGGACAACCTTCTTCCTCTGAGAAGTTTTTATTTTATATTTTCTAATAAAATCTATCCGAAGGATTATGTACTAGGCTGGTGCGCCCTTTCTTTCTTCTTCTCATCTATTACCAGGATACCCCTATCCCTGAAGGGCACTAGGGCAGCAAGGCCAGTGACATGTACCATCAAGATCTTTTGACTGTCTGGTAATCCACTTGTGCGCAGGAGTGTTTTGTTTTCTGTTATCAAAAGCTGCCCCTTGTTGCCCTGTGTTAAAGAAAACCCTGGCCATAAAACATCCCCACAGCAGCCGGTGGCAGAATAGAGTCTGGAAGCTGGCAGCACTGCAGGAAGCAGGGGGAATCAGCACAGCACGGGGTGATTAGGGTGTGCCCAGGCACACCCAGCACACCCTGTGCGCACGCCTAAGGTAGGTGGTACGTGTCAAGTAACATCCAAATGAATGGCAGAACATTGCCCAAAGCATCACACTGCCTTCATCAGCTTTCCTTCTTCTAATACTGGATTCTGGTGCCTAATATATCCCACTCACTGTCAGATGCGATAATCAATTACTTTACCTATCAGTGGTCAAAGGGTTATGGCTGGTCAGGGTATATAGTTTATATACCTCAATAAGGGTAACTGTTGTATTCATTTCTTTTTTTTTTTACTTTTTCTCTTTAGGATTTTTGCTTGAGGGTTCTGATAATATTGTCTGCCTTTCTGAAGAAGATGTGGTTCCTCTGTCCTCTGTATCGGAATGTTGCTACTTCTATGATTGCTGCAAACACTGATCTTCTCCTAGACACAAACTTTGCAAAGTGAAACAAGATTGCAATGTGTGATTGTGTTGCCGCCAGCTCTGATTGGTGGGTGTCGTTATTGGAAATAATTACAATCAGTGAACGTTTTCTACAAATGTACATTTTTTTTTGTACCTTAATGTTACAATTTTCCTGTGTTTGCCACTGATGAGAATGCTGAGAGTGTCACGTACCTGGTCAGTGAGCCTGACGTGTAGAGGAAGGCCCCTCATACAGCTCCGGCTCGGGGGCCACTGGCAGTGAGAGAGCAACCACAGGAGTACGGCAAGGTCTGAGTGCCTGTAATCAGTCCAGTAGTCTGCATGGCAGCAGGCAGATGTGATAAAGGAAAAAGAAAGGCGCCTCTAAGTGCAAGGGTTAAAAGATTTATTAAAGGCACAATGGTATTAAAAAACATAAGAGAGTAAGAGGTCAGGAATTCTGATGCCAGATCCATATCTCCCCTGGGGTGACTGAAGGCTGCTATCCGATCTTGGATCCAGGTGGAGGTCTTCACAGCCAGAAAGCACGATCCCGCTGCTGCCAACCAATTGTGACAGACCCCGTACTTAAAATGCGTCTGTCCGCCGTAGATGCTTCCTCTGTCCGGAACCACACCACCCAAGGTCCCCTTGTCTTTCCCATTCACTAGTCGTAGCTCAGTGTAGGGTAAAACATCAGACAGTTTATTAGAACCAGAATGAAGAAGCCTTATATACAGTTAAAGAGGAGGTAACCAGAAACACAAATGTAAGGGCTTACTTTGGCAGGAGTCCATATTGTTGAGTTGTTTGCTCACCCTTACAAGTACACACAGCCCACAGTAACGAAGTAAGAAGCTACCTGAGCTGTGAGTCTGTGCACGGGGGCTTGACAGGGATTGGCCAAAGGATGGTCAAAGTTAAGCCGTGGTCAGGGATTTCAGAGTACACGATGAACATAGCCAGGGTCAGAAGCCGGAGTCAGTCTTGTAGCTAAAACAAAGCACAGGAACACAGGCACCTTTGGCAATGACAGAACAATTACAATGAACTGACAACTCCCTCAGAGTGAGGCAGTGTTTTTTACCCTAGTTAATTGGGTAACCTGCCTCAGCTGGACCAGGAGAGACAGGTACAGATTGCAAGGGGATCAGCACATCATTCAGAAACACCTTAGCTGGAAAGCAAGCAGAATACCAAACTGAGGATTGGCTCAGAGGTGAAGAACCGA
This sequence comes from Rana temporaria, assembly GCF_905171775.1. Lineage (NCBI taxonomy): Eukaryota > Metazoa > Chordata > Amphibia > Anura > Ranidae > Rana > Rana temporaria. The sequence goes on from NC_053494.1 coordinate 1,999,801, forward strand.
AGCAGCAACAGAGAGGTCCCAGGTTCCATACCACCCAGAGCCACCTGGGGCACGGCCACGCCTCACTGTCTGCTTGGCACGGTAATAACCGTGACAACAAATTAACATGAGCTAATTAACGAATCCCCTAAAGCAGCCGATGTGACTCCCTAATTACAATATCATTATCATATATATCAACACAGAACTCCTTCATACAATTGCAGGGTTAATTATCACAGACAACAATGGCTGAAAGAGAAGCCACACTAGACTCATTTACATTATAACAGACAGGCAGGTGGCTGGAGTGGACATCAGCGCCTCCTAACAGTATGTGTCCCAACATTCAATGGTCTTTTCTTTTTCTGTTTCTTGGTTGACCCACTTACAGTTCAGATGCGCACTCCTTTCCAGTTCTTCCATTCTAGAATTCATGAATTCCATAATGATTTTAAAACCCATGACAACACACGATTGACAAAATTTGATTCCTCAAAATAGTAAATTATCTCCATTAATTATAATGATTTCTGTCACACTTACCCCTAACACAGGTGGTCAGACTCTATAGCTGGTCTTCTGTGCTCTTGACCTATAGCAGCCCCTTTCCCATAAGGCAAGCAGGCCTACCGGTACACAGTTGTCCCCGGGATTTATACACAGTTCTATAGTGCCTGGCCACCATGCTGAGGCAAATACAAACTGAGCAAAGCACACAAACACTTGGGGTTGGCAGACAGGCAGAGTGGTTCAATGACAGTCCATGTACAAGGCAGACAAGGTTCAGAATAGTTGTGGTCAATTTGTTGTCAAAAGACAGGCAGAGTTCAGAGAATAAAAGCAGCGAATAGCAATTATATCATGGGAAGAAGGCTGCTTCATCCCTGATACACTAGACAAAAGATATCTCCCATGGGGCTTTGTTGCAGCAATAGAAATCACACAATTACAAATTGGTGTATAAAAAGTAGAAAAACCTTTATTGAACAACAGGTTTAAAATTGGCTGGTCTAGACACTTCGGCCTGGATTCACTTAGAGCGGTGTATATTTGTGCGGGCGTAGCGCATCTCATATGCGCTACGCTGACGTAACACAGAGAGGCAAGAACAGTATTCACAAAGCACTTGCTCCCTTTGTTGCGCCGGCGTAACATAAATTGGCTGGCGTAAGCCCGCCTTATTTAAAGTAGGAAGGTAGTGAGCGTGATCTATTAAAATGAAGCGTGACCCCATGTAAATGAAGGGCCGAACGAACGGCGCATGCGCGCGCATGCTCAGAATCACATCGCATATACTCCCTAAGATATGACGGCTCAATGCCTACGACGTGAACATAACCTACGCCCAGCCCCATTCACGTACGACTTACGTAAACGACGTAAAATACGGCGGCTGTTCCCTGGTCCATACCCTAACATGACTTACACCTGCTTTATGTGGCTTAACTTTACGCCGGATGTACGCCTTACGTAAACTGCGTAGATTACTGCGACGGACGTAAGTACGTTCTTGAATTGGCGTATCTCGCTCATTTGCATATTTGTCGCGTAAAACAATGGAAGCGCACCTTGCGGCCAGCGTAAATATGCGCCCAAGATACGACGGCGTAGGAGACTTACGTCGGTCGGATGGAGCCAAAATTCAGGCGTATTTTATTTCAAGAATCAGGCGCAGAGATACGACGGCGCATCCGTGCACTTACGGGGCGTATCAGAAGATACGTCGGTGTAAGTGCTTTCTGAATCCGGCCCTTCATGTCCTGATCTTATACCATTCCTGTATACGTAAACTGCAGGGATACATGAAATTATTAAAATAAATTGCATATCCACCAAGTCAAACCAATGCGTTTCAACATATATAAAGTCTTCATCAGGGGTAAGGAAGTGGAAGCAATCAAAGATATGAATGTGACTGGATGTCCAGACCGACAGGTAATGGCTCAGACCACATGGGTCTCAGCCCAACCAAGCCATCCAGCATGGGTTGACAGTATGGACTCCACTGAGCCAGGGGAGTCCATACTGTCAACCCATGCTGGGTGGATTTATAGGAGATTGCTCTCCTTTTGCTGTGGTTGTCCACCATCCAGAGTTACACATATATTATATGGCCTCTTCCATTAGTGAATACGAGCAAGCTGCCTCTGTTGCCTTCTCCTTAATAGCCATTAATCTTCTGTGAGGCTTGAGGTCTGGGTTGGGCTGAGACACGTGTGGTCTGCACCACTGAGCCATTACCTGTCGGTCTGCACATCCAATCACATTCATATCTTTGATTGCTTCCACTTCCTTATCCCCTGATGATGACTTATTATTTGAAACCTGTTTGACTTGGTGGATATGCAATTCATGTTAATAATTTTATGTATCCCTGCAATGTATATTGTATGAATGGTATAAGATCAGGATGTGAAGTGTCTAGACCAGCCCATTTTAAACCTGTTGTTCAATAAAGTTTTTTTTTGTTTACTTTTTATACACCAATGTGTAATTGTGTGATTTCTATCTCTGCAACAAAGTCCCATGGGAGTTCAGAGAATAGTCCAATATCTGACCGGAGGTCATCAACAAGGGATTTCACATAGCAGAGCAGGACAGACAAACAGGCAGCAACATGTAAGCCAGCCAAGCATGCAGTCTCATGCTTCTGATAGTGCTGGTTACATCGGGTTTGGGCTCCACCCAGAGACTGGCCACATCAATCACCTTGCAGGTGGATAGACAGACAGGTATTCATCATAGCCAAAACCAGGATGCTGGAACGAGAACAGTAGCAGTCAAACACGAGAATGCACATGCTCCAGACACTTTCTTTATAGTCAAGGGGAACTATATGCTTTTTTAAAAAAAAATATTACAGCATAAAATACTATACTAATAAAATGTAACTGTAACGGTCAGGGGTTAACGCCGTTATGATATTCCATTCCACCAACCCACAATAGCTTATGACACTCCACAATCCAGCAGACAGGACCCATTGGATTTCCCCCAGAAAACGAGACACACAGCTATGTTCTCTGGTTCCAAATGAATAGCTCTTTAATGGTAAACTTAGGCTATTTTTATACAGTTAAAAGCCTGCTGCAGTAATAAAATAACAATGGCTTAACTCCACCCACAACATGACAGAAGGAACTCAATACCCATGTTTAGTCAGACTTTCTGGCACCGAATCTACATGAGTTAATTACTATCATTTTCCCAGACATTGTGACTCTGCGATAAGCTTTTCTCAGCTTCCATACAATCCACATTCCTTTAGTAAACATAAGTCGGACATCTGACCTTTAGATTGTGCTAATTCACATCACATATTATTATCAATAGACTTTCACACAATACAGGGTCAATTAGCATAGCACAATGAAATATCTTAGGAGCCAGACTTAATTAACACAATAGACAATAGAATGCAATCACAGCAAGCTTGTATCACTACAGCCAGGTAGCTGGAGGTGATTAACATCAATTAACATGTTAACAGTATGTGTCCCCACATTGAATGAATCACACTATTATTGACCTGTTGGGTTCAGAATTAACCACCTGTAATATTTCAAGATATCCTGCAATACATTGTGAATTATCCTTACTGTCCCATCTTATGTAATTTAAGATATAATTGCTCAGTCATCCTATGCCCCTAGTGGACATAGGATGACCCTAGACACAATAGTCATTGGTGAAGCTGAACCAGAAGTACCCCATATCCTTCAAGAGCCTCTGGGTCCCACGGGCCATACCGTTACAGTAACCTTTTTGTTTATCCTTGTGTTTTTGTTCATCTTTTAAAATAAAAATGATAAAGATAAAATAAAAGGAAATAAATAAATGTAGTTAATCCAAAGACAGGTGTGTTTGTCTTAGCTTCTGCACTTCATCACCACATATAGAATTACAGGCGCTCAGCCCAGCGCTCTCTGTATATCATATTTGAATTCAGTTATTGGATCTCCCCAGCTCAGTGTTCAATGATTTGCATTCATTCAAACTCATTCTATTGAAAGTATTTATTTTTAAAGCAGTGATGACATTATTGGTTGACATCTGTTCGTGATGGGTGGATTCTTCGGGAGTAATTTACATGGACAATGAAGAGTAGATAAGATGAGGATCCATGAGACGGGTGGAACATTTCTCTGAAGCAGACACAACTAAGAACATTTGTTCACACAAAATCCCGAGACACCCCGAGGACATCAGAGCTTGTGTTTTGTCAGAAGACAATGAACACCCTGGATTCTGTGATTTGCCTCGGTGTCCTGGCATTGGAGGCCATCTTTGGGTTGTGTTCTAATGCCTTCATAATATTTTTTCTCATTTTTTCAGGCTTAAAAGGGACAAATAGTTCACCATGCAACTATCTCCTTATTGCTTTGAATGTTTCCACCATGTGCTACACAATTTCACTGACTTCAAACCTTCTGTTGTACGTGTTTTGGCCATCACTCAATGTAACTTATGCCTCAAGTGTCCTAACCTATCTGACTATTATCAGCATTACCTCCAGCTCCTGGCTCACGGCTGCTATGTGCTTCTTCTATTTTATAAAAATCCTTCAGTTCCAGTCCAGATTCCTCTCATGGATGAAGATGAAGATTGACAGAATGATACCTTTGTTGATAATATTTGTGGAAATTGTTTCTCTGTTGGAAAGTTTCATGGCAGCCTATATTTTCAATCAAGACTTTCCCAAAAACTCAACCATTGCTGCAACTGACCTGACCTCAGAATATCAACATATTCGACTGAAATTCATGAATGTTATTCTGCCGGTGACTTCCCCACCATTCCTGATTGCTATATTAACAACGGCTGCCAGTGCCGTGTCTCTGAAGCTCCATAGTCATCGTATGAAAGCCAACACGGGTCACGCCAACGGGAAAGACTACCAAGGTGCAGTTCAGACCATGGCTTGTCTTGTTGTTCTCTATGCCTTGATTGGTCTTGTCATTATTATATTTGGGCAAGAACTATTTGCAGATCAAACCTGGGGGTACTGGATATGTGTGATGATCATTTTTTCCTTTCCAATGGTCCAATCCGGTCTCCTTATTAATGGTAATCCCAAACTCAAAGAACCTTGGAGAAAATGTTTCACCTCTTTATAAATGCACCAATGAAACAAATACAAATGTTCTTATTCCTTTATGCTTCTCCCACTCCCACCATATGCTTTAATTGGAATCTTGAACACTCTCTTCTTTCCTATGACCCACAATAAATACTTAGGGGCCCCCCGTTTAGATCGGTTGGGTCCGGTGTATTGGATGCCGCTGTCTAATGAGGGTACAGGCTTGGGAAAGGTCTGTTCAGACCCAAAGCATGCTGTAGAAATAGGAAGAGGTAGCCCGGCCACCGCACACCGTGCCCGGCTCAAGTGGTTAGCAGGTAAAAGCAGCCTCAGCTCGATTCATCCAGGCCACACCCACAACATGTTTCATTAAAACCATGCCATGCCCCAAAATGTTTCACCCCCACCCCTGATGAAAAACATGTTGTTGGCGTGACCTGCATGAATCGAGCTGAGGCTGCTTTTTACCTGCTGACCACTTGGCTGGGCGAGGTGTGCAGGAAGGGAAGGAGGGGAGGACAAGAAAAAAAAACAGCCTGTCAGTAGAAAAATGTTGTGATACATACAAAGGTACATCACTTCCTTAAAAAAAGTATGGCTTTCTAAAAAAAATATATATTTACTTACCTAGATGGATGCAGCATCAATATGATGTTGCATCTGTCCCCTGCTGGCTCTGCAGTGAGAACTGAGCAATCAAACACCGTTGATTGCTCAGTTCTCCCCCCCAGAACAGGGAACTGGGACTGTCAGTCATCAACTCTCTACTCTGCCCCTGCAGCGCTCACACAAGCCCTGGGCTGTGGAGGGGGTGGGAGGAACTGTCTCAGGCTTTCAGCAGATTGCTGAGAGGCGGAGCCCAGTGGTTATCCAGGCTTCTGGTTGGATCTCGGCCATTTGGTGGGGATCTTTCCAAAGCCTGGACTGGCTCTGTGACGTCAGTCAACAGCAGGCTTCAGTCCGCCATCGGCTGAAAATGGGTCACAGGAGTGTAGAATTAATTGCACTTCTTTGATCCATAGGAGAAGTATAGCCAAAAATCTTTGACTATACATCTCCTTTAATTGTACAGTTGGAGTTATTCAACCATATAGACCATAGGTTATGAAATTTAGAGGTGGTTAGATTTTTAATCACCCATATTTGCGTCCTCTTTCCTTATGTTGTGCTGTTTCGGAATGTTGCTACTTATAGGATTGCTGTAAACTTCCTACTAATCTTCTCCCAGACACAAACTTTGGAACGTGAGATTGAAAAGTGTGATTGTGTTGTCTTGCAGTCAACCATGATTGGATGATTGGTCAGTGTGCTTATTGAAGTTTATTGCAATCAGTGATCTTTGCTACAATTTTACAAGGTGTCGAGACCTGCGACCTCTTCTGAGTCTGGCATTGACTATTTCCACTGAGCCATCTGGTATGCTGGACAGCTCCCTGCCTGATCTATTGGACAATTCTATCTGATCCATTGGACAGCCCTGCCTTGTCTTGATTGTTGTTGAACCTTGAACTCCTTGCTCCTCCCATGAACTTCCTATATAAGCCTTGTCTCCGCACCTCCTTTATTGCCAGGTTATTGTGCCTTCTCAGCCAGTGCCTTGTTCTTGACTTCCCTGCTGCCATCTGTATTTTGCTACCGCTCGTGATTGTCTTTGACTACTCTACTGCCTGATCCCAACCTGCAACTACTCATAACCGACCTTTTGGCTTGTTTACTGACCACGCTGCTGTTTAATCCTTATCTGCTCATCCTAGGGTGCCCGCGTGTCCCGGATTGCCCGGGACTGTCCCCCAACTGACATGTCTGTCCTGGGTCCCTTCATTACGAGACAATACAGTATCCCGGAATGAAATAGAGGACACAGCCAGCCCCTACTAACTAGTAACTACATTTCTGGAACTGGTTGCTAGGGCTGGCGCTGCCTGGCGTCTTGCAAGCAGTGACAATTTACTCTGACAGTGAGGCCAGGAGTGATGGCCTGAACCTAGTGCAGAACTCCTGTCCCCACCCACCTCAGAACCTCCTTCTCTGACACCAAGCAGCAGGGACTGGTGTGATCTTCACTCTCCAGATAACTCCTTTCCTTCTATGCACGCGGCTCATGCAGAGCAAGTGACAGCAGCATTGCATCTGATGGCAGGCTATGGGTGTCAAGTGGCACTGTATCTGGTGGCAAGTAGCACATTCGCCTGACAAATAACCTGCTGCCAAATTCCCTATCAACCCCGAGACTACATTTCCCCCGCCCCCCTAATTTTTTTTTTTTTGGAAGGTGAGGGGGGTGTCCCTGAATGGCAGTTTGGAAATTTGGTCAGACTAGCTCATCCGCTACTAGACCTCAGCTTGCTCACACCCTGGTGGGGCAAACCAGAGGACCCCGACCTGGTACTAGCTTGCAGCTAAATCCATCTCCACCATCAGGAGCTCTGGTGAACACCGGCTAGTACTTAGACTCCGCACCTCAGGTGAGCCTGTGTCATCTGCCAGGGTGACTGCCTGTGTACCTATCCTGCTGGTCAGTGGTAATCCTGCAACTGCTATAGCAACTTGTCTTCAAGCCGACCCTGATTGTGACACAAGGTTTCTTGAACTGAAATGTACCCATTTTTATCTTTTAATGTTGATAAAAGGAAATAAATAAATGTAGTTAATCCATAGACAGGTGCGTTTGTCTTAGCCAAGCATTTCATCGCCACATATAGAATTACAGGCGCTCAGCTCAGCGCTCAGCGTATTTGAATTCGGTCATTGGATCTCTCCAGCTCAGTGTTCAATGATTTGCATTTTTTTCAAACTCAGTCTATTGAAAGTAATTATTTTTAAAACAGTGATGACATTATTGATAATGGTGGTCAGTAAGCGTTGATCTGTTCTTGATGGGTGGATTCTTCGGGAGTCATTTACATAGACAATGAAGAATAGATAGGATGAGGATCCATGAGATAGGTGGAGCATTCCTCTGAAGGAGACACAACTAGGAACTCTTGTTCACACAATATCCTGAGAGGGCGCTAAATCTTCTGTTTTATCGGAAGACAATGGACATCCTGGGTTCTGTGGTTTGCCTCGGTGTTCTGGCATTGGAGGCCATCGTTGGCTTGTGTTGTAATGCCTTCATCATATTTTCTCTCACCTTTTCTGGCTTTAAAGGGACAAATATTGCTCCGTGCAACTACATCCTTATTGCCTTGAATGTTTCCACCATGTTCTACACAATTTCAATATCTCTAAACCTTCTGATAAGCATGCTTTGGTCATCATTCAATACAAGTCACATCTCAAGTGTTTTGAAGTATTTGAATTTAAGCAGCATCACCTCCAGCTCCTGGCTCGCCGCCATTCTGTGCTTCTTCTATTTTATAAAAATTCTTCAGTTCCAGTCTAAATTCCTCTCATGGATGAAGATGAAGATTGACAGAATGATACCTTTGATGATATTATTTGTGGAGATTGTTTCTCTGTTTGAGAGTTTCATGGCATCCTATATTTACAGTCAGGACTTACCCAAAAACTCAACCATCGCTGCCACCGAGGTGACCTCAGATAATCAAAAACAGAGATTGAAATTCATGAATGTTGTCCTGACGATGACTTCCCCGCCATTCCTGATTGCTATATTGACAACGGCTGCCAGTGCCGTGTCTCTGAAGCTCCACAGTTGTCATATGAAAGCCAACACGGGTCACACTAATGGGAAAGACTACCAAGGTGCAGTTCAGACCATGGCTTGTCTCCTAGTTTTCTATGCCTTGACTGGCCTTGCCATCATTGTATTTGGGCGGGATCTGTTTGCAGATCAAACCTGGGGGTACTGGGTATGTGTGATGACACTTTTTTCTTTTTCAATGATCCAATCCGGTCTCCTTATTAATGGCAATCCCAAACTCAAAGAAGCTTGGAGAAAAATGTTCACCTGTTTATAAAACGTTGCACCAATGAAGCAAATACTAATGTTCTCCTACATGTACAGTATGCTGTTGTGTAACTCAATCCAAAGGGTGGCTTCTCCTCCATCCACCATATGCTTTGATTGGAATTTTGAACACAATGGCCCGGATTCACAGAGAGCGGGCGCACATTACGCCGCAGTAGCGCAAATAATATACGCTACGCCGACGCAGCGCAGAGAGGCAAGCACGGAATTCACAAAGCCAGTGCTCCCAAAACTGCGCTTGGTTTCTAAGGCGTAAGCCGGCGTAGGTGGAAGTGGGCGTGAGCCATGCAAATGAGCCGTGACCCCATGCAAATGATGGGCCGAGCACCAGACAGATACGTATAACAAACTGCGCATGTGCCGGAACATGGACACGTCCCCATGCGCATGCTCACAACCACGTCGGAACAACTGCCTAAGATACGTCGGATCACTGCGTACGCCCTGAACTAAATCTACGCCCAGTCACACACGTCCAACGTAAATTACGCCGGCTTGGGTTCCCTGGTGCAGCCCTTTGCATGGATGCTGCTGAGTTACACCTCCTTTATGGGGCATAACTTTACGCCGGACGTACAACTTACGCGCACATCGCGTAGCCTGCGTCTGGCGCACGTACATTCGTGAATCGCTGTATTTCCCTCATTTGCATATTTGAATAGAAAATCAATGGGAGCGCCACATGCGTCCAGCCCAAATATGCGCCCACTCTACACCGACGTAGGCAAGTTACGTCGGCGGGATGAAGCCTGTTTTTAGGCATATCTTAGTTTATGGGTCCGGCGCACATTTGCACTTACGCGGCGTATCTCGAGATACGTCGGCGTAAGTGCTTTGTGAATCCAGGTCATTGTTTGCAAAATGTGGAGGGCACTCGTTAAACTTATCATGAACAATGCGGGACCGTTCTTACAATGTTGGTCCCCTATTGTACATGATGACATTAGCAAGCTGGAGAGACAGTCCAGAAGGAAGGCATTAGAGGCAGGGCCATCTTTAAGGCAGGGAAAAAGGGTCTGTTCTCCTACCTGTATGCTTCTCCCCTTCCACCATATGCTTTGATTGGAAACTTGAACACTCTCAAGTCTCCTGTGACCCACGATAAATACTTAGGTGTCCCCCGCTCAGGTTGACAGGATCTGGTGAAGTGAATGCTGCTGTCTAGTGAGGTGCAGGCTTGGGAAAGAGCTTTCCAGACCCAAAGCATGCTGTAGAAATAGGAAGAGGCAGCCCGGCCACCATACACCTCACCCCAACCGAATGGTTAGCAGTAGACATGTGCGGTTCACTTAGTTACAAATTAGTATTTGGACAAATTTTCCATTATTCGGAGATTTAGATATATTTAAAGAGTAATTCTAAACAGTTAACCTGTAAAATTAATTTAAGCGTTCCCTATGGAGATTTTTGAGTACCAAATTTTGGCGCCATTCCACGAGCAAGCGCAATTTTTAAGCATGACATGTTAGGTATCTATTTCCTTGGCATAATATCATATTTCACATTATACAAAAAAAATTGGGCTAACTTTATTTTTTTATTTTTTTTAATTCATAAAGCTTTTTTCTTTTCCAAAAAAAGTGCTTGACAAATTGCTGCGCAAATACCATTTGACATAAAAAGATGCAACGACCGCTATTTTATTTCCTAGGGTCTCTGAATAAAAAAACATATATAATGTTTGGGGGTTCTGAATAATTTTCTACCAAGAAAATTGTGTTTTTTACATGTAGGAGCAAAGTGTCAGAATTGGCCCTTGATGCATTTCTAGTATTGTTAGACTATAAAATTATATATTAATACGGTTCTTTTTCGTGCTTATATTATTTTTTTCATCTTTTAAGGTTTATAAAAAAATCTTTTTATAAAAACAAATGTGGTTAGACCAGGGGTGTCCAAACTTTTTTTTAAAGAGGGCCAAATTTGGTAAAGTGAACATGCGTGAAAGCCGACCATTTTGCCTGACATTCTTTGAACCATTAAGTGTGTTCGTCCAAGCACTAATACACGGACCAACAAGAAATCTCTTGTCTTTGTGGGTGTGTGTGGTGAAGAAATGAGCTTGGGAGTGTTATTTGGATATTTGCCATGAATGCAGCCTCTCCATTGTCATTAATGCAGCCTCACCATTGCCATGAATGCAGCCCGACCATTGCCATGAATGCAGCCTCACCATTGCCATGAATACAGCCTCACCATTGCCATGAATGCAGCCTCTCCATTGCCATGAATGCAGCCTCTCCATTGCCATGAATGCAGCCTCACCATTGCCCCAGTGCAGCCTGATCTATGCCCATCTGCAGCCTCGAAGGGGATAGGGAGGGGTGGGACGATGCCAACATATTATATACAGGAGAATCTCCTGTTTACATGGCGGCCTCTTTAATACAAAGTCCAGCCTCCTATGATAGACAGAACAGTTGTCCAATGGCAGCCCAGGAAATGGGACTTCCTATTACAGATGCTGCCGAGTAAACTGGAGATTCTCCTGTATGTAATCTGATGGCGCTTGTCCTGCCCCCTCCCTTTAATCACTCCAAGGCAGGGCCAATACAGTATATACATATATATTTATATCTCTTTTGTGGCCCTGGGGGCCATAAAAAGTATGTATATCCAAATTACCAGGGGCCACATCAAAACGGGCCACAATTGGCCCATGGGCCAGACTTTGGACATGCCTGGGCTAGACCATAGACAGGTGTGTTTTTCTTACCTTCTGCATTACCTTTTGCATTTTCTTTACCATATATAGAATTACAGCCGCTCAGCTCAGCGCTCTCTGCATATCGTATTTGAATTTGGTCATTGGATCTCTCCAGCTCCAGTTTTCATTGATTTGCATTTTTTCCAACTCAGTCTATTGAAAGCAATTTGTTTTTAAAACGCTGGTGACATTAATGATAATGGTGGCCAGTGAGCTTTGACACCTGTTTGTGATAGGTGGATTCTTCGGGAGTAATTTACATGAACAATGAAGTCGATAAGAAGAAGCTCTATGAGTCAGGTGGAACATTTCTCTGAAGGAGATACACTCGTTCACACATATTCCTGAGACATCTCGAGGACACTTGAGTTTGGGTTTCATCAGAAGACAATGGATATCCTGGGTTCTGTGGTTGGCTTTGGTGTCCTGGCATTGGAGGCCATCGTTGGCTTGTGTTGTAATGCCTTTGTCATATTGTCTCTCACATTTTCTGGATTTAAAGGGACAAATAGAGCTCCGTGCAACTACATCCTTATCGCCTTGAATGTTTCCACCATGTTCTACACAATTTCACTGTCTGTAAACCTTCTGATAAACATGTTTTGGCCATCATTCAATGCAATTTTCATCACAAGTGTTTTAAACTATTTGAATTTTATCAGCATCACCTCCGGCTCCTGGCTCACCGCTGTTCTGTGCTTCTTCTATTATATAAAAATCCTTCAGTTCCAGTCCAGATTCCTCTCATGGATGAAGATGAAGATTGACAGAATGATACCTTGGTTCATATTAATTGTGGAAATCGTTTGTCTGTTGGAGAGTTTCACAGCATCTTATATTTTCAATCAGGACTTACCCAAAAACTCAACCATCGCTGCCACCGAGGTGACCTCAGAATATCAAAAACTGAGACTGAAATTCATGATTGTTGTCCTAGCAGTGACTGCCCCGCCAATTCTGATTGCTATAATGGCAACAGCTGCCAGTGCCGTGTCTCTGAAGCTCCACAGTCATCGTATGGAAGCCAACACGGGTCACACAAATGGTAAAGACTACCAAAGTGCAGTTCAGACCATGGCTTGTCTCGTAGTTTTCTATGCCTTGATTGGCCTTGCCATGATTTTACTTGGGCAGGACATATTTGCAGATAAAACCTTGGCATACTGGATATGTTTGGTGATACTTTTTTCTTTTTCAATGGTCCAATCTGGGCTCCTTATTAATGGAAATCCCAAACTCAAAGAAGCTTGGAGAAAAATGTTCATCTTTTTATAAAACGTTGCACCAATGAAACACATAAAAAATGTTCTCCTACATCGGGGATATGCAATTAGCGGACCTCCAGATGTTGCAGAACTACAAATCCCATGAGGCATAGCAAGACTCTGACAGCCACAAGCATAACACTCAGAGGCAGAAGCATGATGGGACTTGTAGTTTTGCAACAGCTGGAGGTCCGCTAATTGCATATCCCTGTCCTACATGTACAGTATGCTGTTGTCTAATTCAACCCAAAGGGTGGCTTCTCCTCCACCCACCATATGGTTTGATTGGATTTTCTAACACATTGTTCACTTCTGAAACAAAATGTGGTGGGCACTCTAACCTTCTCATGAACAATGCAGGACCATTCGTATAATGTTGGTCCCCTATTGTACATTGTGACAGGAGTCACTTTGGGTGGGGGGTTACCTTGGAGAGCCCTGGAAACTTCATGTCCAGTTTCCACGGGCCCTCTTATGTGTAAATCACCCTGTGCCTCTAATGCCACGTACACACAGTCGGAATATCCAACAAGAAAAGTTCGATGTCAGCTTTTGGTTCGGAAATTCCGACCATGTGTAGGCCCCATCTGACTTTTTCTGTCTGAAATTCCGACCGCAAAAATTTGAGAGCTGGGTCCTAAGTTTTCCGACAGGAGAAGTTCTTGTCGGAAATTCCGATCATCTGTATGCAATTCCGATGAGCAAAAATGGACAATGAAAAGGTGGTTACTTAAATATAACAGTAATATTTATCCACACTATCTCCCAGGATATATAAAGTGCTGATCACAGGTCTCTAGAACTGGATAGGAGCCGGACAGTCTAATCCTACGGTTGTTGCCTACTAGGCTGAGGAGGGGGGAGATCACTGTTTGTATTGTTAATTGTAGTTAGATCTTCTGCTATTGTGAGAAGGTTTTCTGTTTTTCAATTTATGATAATGTTGATTGTGTCTTCTGAGCTAAAAGACGGCAAGTCTGTCCTGAGAGGTCACGCCTCTGAGTCACCTAGGCTGCCTAAACGATTGGTAATTAGCTGATGTTAATTAGGCTTCTGGTTACAGTTTGTATTGTCATCTTTGTGTATATATTTGTGTGAGATCTCAAATAAAGGAGGCTATTCCTGATGTACTCCAAGACTGGTGTTGTCTGGTGACTGGGTGGGTTAAAGAGTCTTGGATAGTGCTGGTTCTGAACAGAGGAAGCATTGATGGTGGACAAAGTTCTGTTGAGGACAAGGGTTCGTCACATACATGATGACATTAGCAAGCTGGAGAGACAGTCCAGAAGGAAGGCAGTGGCCCGGATTTACATACATCGGCGCATATTTATGCCGGCGTAGCGTATCTAATATACGCTACACCGAGGTAGCGCAGAGAGGCAAGCACCAAATTCACAAAGCACTTGCCTCCCAAACAGCGCTGGGTTCCCTCGGTGTAAGCCGTCGTAGGTGGAAGTGGGCGCGAGCCATGCTAATGAGGCGTGACCCCATGCAAATGATGGGCCGAGTGCCACACAAGTACTTAAAACGAACGGCGCATGCGCCGTCCCGTGGACGTATCCCTGTGCGCATGCTCACAATCACGTCGGAACTACTCCCTAGGATACGACGGATCACTGCCTACGACGTGAACGTAACCTACGCCCAGCCCTATTCACGTACTACGTAAACAACGTAAAATACGAAGGCTGTGTTCCCTGGTCCATACCTTTGCATGAGTTGCGCCTCCTATTTGGGGAATAACTTTACGCCGGACGCAAACCGCGTATATTATGCGCCGGGCGCAAGTACGTTCGTGAATCGACGTATCTCCCTCATTTCCATATTTGAATAGGAAATCAATGGGAGCGCCACTTGCGGCCAGCGTAAATATGCGCCCACGATACGCCGGAGTAGGAAAGTAACGTCAGTCTGATGAAGCCTATTTTCAGGCGTAGCTCAGTTTATGGGCACGGCGCATAGATACGACGGCGCATATTTACGCGGCGTATCTCGAGATACGTCGGCGTAAGTGCTTTGTGAATCCGGGCCATTGTAGGTGATATATAAAGTGCAACTTTTCTAGAATTTGCAGCTCTTATGACTTTGGTTATAACCTTGAGATTTCATTGTGTAACTAATCAAAAGATCCATCTTGTAACTCATAAACTTCATATTACCCTTTTACTCGTATCTAAAAGATGAGGCCTCTTTATATTAAAACTTGTGTATGTGTAAGACCTTTCATAATAATTTTATGTCAATGTCCTCAGCTTACAAATCCGGATACCACGGATACCATGTCCCATCTAAGTATCCCTTGATCTGCAGAGGAGCAGCTTAATCTTATTGATTTTACTATTTTTATTAATATTTAAATCACACTGCACTTTAATTTGAGTGATTTGGCGCGGAATTTTTATTACCTATGTTAGTTAACATAACAAATACGAATTATCAAAAATAACGAATGTCGTATCTAAATGAATGGAACGTAACAAATTAATAATAATAAATAAAAATAATGAAACTACTATTGTTGTTCTTCTTATTATTATTATAATTTATTATTAATTCATTACATTCATTTTGTTTAGATGCAGCATTTGTTATTTTGAATAATTCGTAACTTCTGATAAATTCATATTTGTTACGGTCACTAATGCTGGCTATACACGGTCAGATTTCGAAATAATATTCTTTTGAAAATCAGAAAATGTGTGCATTTTGTGATCCGATGGCGCCACCACTAATTTTGAAATTCGACCAACCGAGCCTTCATGTTGCTGCAGAAAAAACAATTTTAGGTAGATTCACAAAGAGTTAGGCCAGCTTATCTACAGATAAGCCGACCTAACTCTGAATCTAAGCCGGCCTATGTTTAAGTGTATTCTCAAACAGAGATACACTTAAACATACCTACGATAGGCTGGCTTGCGCCATTCTATCTTAGGCTGCAATGTTTCTTTTGCCCGCTAGATGGCGCTGCTATTGCGGCCGGCCTAGATTATGTAAATGAGGGGATACGCCAATTCCTGACGATTTACGAGCGTACGCCGGGCCTACACCGTCGAGTTACGTCGTTTCCGTACGCGATAGGCCGCCTAAAGTAATTCCACCTATGAGGTGGAATAACAATGTTAAGTATGGTTCGAATTTTTTACGTCGTTTGCGCAAGTCGTCCGCAAATCGGGATTTACGTCGTTTACGTACGTGTCAAAATAAATAGGGCCGTACGGCCTACTTAGCCGCAATGCGCACTGGGAAATGTAGTCGCCCGGCGCATGCGCAGTGTAAAAAACGTCAAAAAACGTGAGGTCAAGCCTCATTTCAATAATACACGCCCCCCTCCCAGTCATTAAAGGGTCTGGTTATTGAATTTGCGGGGACCTCCGCGCATTTTTTTTCTAAAAGTCCGTGTCCCATTGACTACAATAGGGTTCGGAGTTCGGGTTTGGGTTCCCGAACCCGAACTTTATTTTTAAAGTTCGAGTTCGGACCCGAACCCGAACATCCAGGTGTCCGCTCAACTCTACTTATAACCTTGACTTAAACTTTTGTATCCTCGAAAAGTATGTAACCTTATCTACTCTACTTGAGACTAATTGCTACCACATGTTTGAGCTCTTTAAAAAAGCATTTGAAGCTTCAGACAAATAGTATATACCTAAAAATCGATATATTTCACTTTTTCCATATTTAGAATATATAATGATATATTTAAGTAAGTCAATTATTCTCAAAGACCCAATCCATTCATTCACTTGTTAATAGATGAATATTAGATATTAAATTAAAGCGGTGGTTCACCCACAATAGCAACATTTTAGCATTAAATTAGGCATAGTAGCGCGAGCTGCAGTATGCATTAATTTTATTTTTTTGCCCCGTACTCACTGTTTAATCCTATAGTGAAGATTCCAACTCCCCGCAGGGGGATGGGCGTTCCTATCCAGAGGGAAGATGATTGACGGCCGGCTATGGCACGTCACGCTCCCCGAAGACAGCCGGAGTAGGTCTCGGCTCTTCACGGCGCTATACGGCGCCTGCGCACAGACTATGCGCAGGCGCCGTGAAGAGCCAAGTCCTATTTCGGCTATTTCCAGAGAAGCGTGACACGCCAGAGCCGGCCGTCAATCATCTTCCCTCTGGATAGGAACGCCCATTCCCCGCGGGGAGTCGGAATCGTCTCGCTAGGATTGCACAGTGAGTACGGGGCAAAAAAAATAAATAAAGGCATACTGTAGCTCGCGCTACTATGCCTAATTTAATGCTAGAAAAAAAAAATTATAGGGTGAACCCCCTCTTTAAAGAAAATCTTTCTAACACCCCCCAAGAATGGAATTGAAATTCTTTTTTTTTTTTTTTTCATTTGTACAAGTTCCCCAGGGCAGTGCAAGTCCCCTTGCTATTTTTTTGTACACCCCTTTGCCTATTTAGCCCAGAAATGACAGTAGGTATTTTTCAATTTGACAGATTTGTCTCCCATTGACTTCAGTAAGGTTTGGGTTTGGCATCCAAACTTCTTTGAAATTTTACTAAAAGCTCAAGCCGAACTCAGGGAAGTTTGCTCATCTCTAGCCTTGCAGGTTTCCGGAATTTGTAACAATGTGTTACTCCTGATCGATATCTTCATCGATTATTATTATTATTTATTTTTTGGGGGGTTCCCCCACATATGTAACTCTTTCCCTAATTTTTTTTGTACTATTATTTTCCTGAACCATATACTGATTCTAGCTGTTATTCTGTATTGTTGCTATCATTGAAACATTATAAAAGTAAACCCAATGGGTCAGATTCACGTAGATCCGCGTATCTTTGCCCGGGCGTAACGTATCCGATTTACGTTACGCCTCCGCAACTTAGACGGGCAAGTGCTGTATTCTCAAAGCACTTGCTCCGTAAGTTGCGGCGGCGTAGCGTAAATCGGCCGGCGTGAGCCTGCCTAATTCAAATGTGGGACAGGGGGGCGTGTTTTATATTAATGTTCTGTGACCTGACGTGATTGACGTTTTTGCACATGCGCCGTCCGTGGAAACCGTGCATTGCTCCTAATACGCCGCAAGGACATATTGGTTTTGACGTGAACGTAAATTACGTCCAGCCCCATTCACGGACGAGTTACGCAAACGACGTAAAAAATGCAAAATTTGACGCGGGAACGACGGCTATACTTAACATTGGTACGCCGCACTTACGCCACCATATAGCAGGGGTAACTTTACGCTGGGAAAAGCCTAACGTAAACGCCGTAAATGTACTGCGTCGGCCGGGCGTACGTTCGTGAATTTGCGTATCTAGCTGATTTACATATTTCTAAGTGTAAATCAGCGTACACGCCCCTAGCGGCCAGCGTAAATATGCAGTTAAGATCCGACGGCGTAAGAGACTTACACCAGTCGGATCTAACGGAAATCTATGCATAACTGATTCTATGAATCAGGCGCATAGATACGACCGGCCGGAATCAGAGATATGATGGCGTATCTGGAGATACGCCGTCGTATCTCCTCTGAGAATCTGGCCCAATAATATTTTCTTTCATATGTTTTAACATAAAAACCTCAAGCTGTTTAAGCATTTAAAAAAAAATCAATGGCGTTTTTGGACAGGACACGTCCAGTGATAGCAGACAGAATGATAGAATTAGAGTTGGAATTATGGAAAAAGTCTTCAGAGATCCGTCTTATGATTGACTTTGCATAAATGTGATGGATTTCATTCCAATGCCGACATCTAAAGTACGGAGCAACATGTGTAACACAATCTCTGACTCATTTCCATTATACTGAAATAATTCACCACTTCAGGACTGGAGGCTGTTGTCCTCTCTTGACCATTATGTACACTCAGAACTTTGACTATTATCACTATAAATTTGAAATATCAATGAGGGGCAGACAAGGTTTTCTCTTGGTGGAATTATCTAATAAAAACAATCCTTTTTTAAAATTTTATTTCAAACTTTATTTTCTAAGTCTTTTTAAAACAAACATGACATTTTAAATCCAGTTCTCCAGACTACTGTTTACAAATAAGAAGGAGAAAAAGCCTCCAGGCTTCACACAAGCGTAACAAATAATCCTGTATACTGTATTTACACTATATTACCAAAAGTATTGGGGCACACTCCTAAACCTTGTGGATGGCTTTCCGAGAAGAGATGAATGGGCGGGGCCAACTCAATATTGAACCCTACGGACTAAGACTGGGATGCCATTAAATTTCATGTGGGTGTAAAGGCAGGCATCCCAAATTTTTTGTTAAATTGTGTATATGTGCCTTGCATATAGCCAGTAGCCAGGACTGCTGAAGCAAATGTGTTATATGATCTGTGGACATAGATTGGGTCATTAGCATCTGTTCTTCATAAGTTGGGGTACCCCCAGGTATCTCTAGACTTAGAACTAATAAGGAGGAAGGTAGAAATTTCAAAACGATGGACAGCCGCACTCCAAAAAAACTCTTAAGTTGTCTTTTATTGGTAAAGCCATGACTAAGCACTGAACCAGTGTGAAACTCGTAGGCTGTTACTTTCCCGATTTTTTCTGTTTTCCTGTGGTGCATTTTCTATTGATTTTACTAATAAAAGACAACTTAAGAGTTTTTTTGGAGTGCGGCTGTCCATCCTTTTGAAATTTCCACCATTTGCCTAGTGCATTGCCGGTACCCTTGGTTTCCTGAGAAGTTTTTGATTGCTTAGCAGACCCACCTGGAGCGGTGAAGATTGAGAGCACCACAACAGTTTGAACAGTTCAATAAAATTGTTTATTCAACATAGAAAACCCAATGTGTGTTTCTGGGGCTCAACAACCCCCCCCCCCCTTTTGTCAGGACTTGTGTTCTGGTAGTAAGTGTATCAGCGTTTTGATCTGGGGTTGTAAGAAGGAGAACAAACTTCCCAGCCAATGACCGGGTACCCAACTAAGAGACAGTTCATCTGGAAGTTTTATCTCCTTCTTACCACCCTAGTCCAGAATGCTGATACACTTACTACTAATAATATGTTCCCAAAACACGTTGGCATTTCAGGGTCACATAAACATTTTTACTAGACTGTTCAAACTGATGTTTTAATGTGTTCGGCTCAATCGCCTTTAAAGATCCTCAGTTAGAAAATGTTTGGAGGCCTCTGGAAAACAGAAACATTGGACAAAGTGTGTATGTATGATGTATGGTAGATGATTAAACTATGAAAAAACATATAACTAGAAGGACATTTCAGGGGAACTTTGAACAATGAGGGCATTAGATAAAGATAATGAAACATGGTAGATGATGAACAGCAGAAATATCAGTAAGACCTTGGGGTTGATTTACTAAAACTGGAGAGTGCAAAATCTGGTGAAGCTCTGCATGGTAGCCAATCGGCTTTTTCATTTAAACTTTGACAAACAAAAAAGGAACTGGTGTCTGTGCAGAGCTGCACCATATTTTGCATGCTCCAGTTTTAGTAAATCAACCACATTGTCTGGTAGATTTCCAACCAATAAGGCAGGACCAGTCAAACACATACACACTCACGCAAATATTTTAAACATGTTGGGGAATATAACCCTTCTACAGTCCATCTGACACTTTAAGATGATCGCTATCACACTGATTTCTATTCCAAAAATTGTTAATATTTAGACATTAATGTTGAGGACCTTCTACATTTTAAGTCTCTGTGTTCCTCCGGCTTTTTATCCAGAATCTTCTCAGATTGATCATTCTCAGCTTGTTGCTGGCCTGGAAGATGACGGCGGCCTCCACCGATGGGGATAATAGTCGTAAACTTAAACTGACTATTAACAGTAAGACATTTTGAAGAAACAGAAGCACCTGAGACATGCAGAAGAATGTGAACATGAGAAGTAAGAAGAAGATTGTCCTCAGTGCCGTGACATGAGCCTGAAGATTTGGACGTGTTGATCCCGAGTCGTTATTCTTCACCCTCCAGACATGTCTGAGCAGAAAGGAGAAAGTGAGGACAAGACACAGAAGACTAAGGCAGAATGGAAGAATGCAGCCTAGGGTGTTTGCAGGTACAAAATGGGAAAACAATTTATGGACCCTAATATCAGAGGCTTCTGTACTGTTCTCAGGAGACTGGAAAGGACTTTCTCCAAACACAGTCCAAAAGCCTGGGACACTCACAATGAACACCCCAAGTGCTGTCAGGAATAGAAGGTGACTCAGGAAATTGGACACAATTCTCTTTATCCAGATGAAGAACTCATAGCTGAGATTGGTGATGCTGGTACAGTAATGAGCCGAGAGCCAGAAGGTTAACCAGAAGCTGTAATAGGTTAGGAAGTAGACTGATGTGTTCAAAAATACAAATACTGGACTAATGTATAAGATTTCTGGAGACAAGACAAGGAGTATTGCCTGTAGACTCAGCACACACTGGAGGAGAATATTCACAATTCCCTTCCCCAGAAAGATCACATCGGAGGGACTCAACTTCCCTTTCTTTCTGATGATGTCCAGATTACCCATCACAATACAAGTGTTAGAAGGGATTTGCCAAAACCAGTCCCAAGACTGCCAAGATCACAACAGAGAAGTACAGAGATATCATGTTGAGGTTTGGTGTGATCTCCGGACAGAGATGACGGGACACGTCCAGTGATAGCAGACAGAATGATACATTCAAGGATGGAATTATGGAAATAGTCTTCAGAGATCCGTCTCATGTCATGAGTGACTTTTCATAAATGTGGTGAGTTTGATTTCCATGCCGACATCTAAAGTACAGATCAACCCGTGCAAACAATTTCTGAAGATTTTCCATTATGCCTCCGTACTTTACCACTTCAGGACTGGCGGCTGTTTGCCTCTTCTTAACCATTACATACACTCAGCACTATGACTATTATAACTATTAAATTGAAATATCGATGAGGGACAGATGCATTCTATTGGTGGGATTATCTGATATCTAAATATCTAAATCATAATTTTTGTTTTAAAAATTGTATTTATAAGTTTTTTTTTTAAGTGTTACTAAACCCACAACAGTAAAATCAGTCTGTATATGAAGTAAAGCATGCTTCTTATACTCACTGCTGAACCAAACATAACATTTTAAATCCAGTTCTCCAGACTACTGTTTAAAAAGAAGAAAGAGCAAAAGATGTGCTGTGCGAATGCCTCCAGGCTTCATATAAGCGTCACAAATAATCCCGTATTTTGTCTTTTATGTTCATTTCCTTTGATCATCGGTAGCTTTCCAAAGAGATGGAAAAGAACCAACGAGGCAGGACCAGTCACAAACACACACTCATGCAAATATTTTAAACATGTTGGGGGATATAACCCTTCTACACTCCATCTGACACTTTAAGATGATCGGAATCACACTGATTGCCATTGTTAATATTTAGACATTAATGTTGAGAACCTTCTACATTTTAAGTCTCTGTGTTCCTCAGGCTTTTTATCCAGAATCTTCTCAGAATGATCCTTCTCAGCTTGTTGCTGGCCTGGAAGATGACGGCGGCCTCCACCGATGGAGACAATAGTCGTAAGCTCAAATTGATGGTAAGCATTAACTCAATGAACTTTGTGGGATTTCTAAAAAACATAAGTACTCGAGACACGCAGAAGAATGTGGACATGAGAAGTAAGAAGAAGATTGTCCTCAGTGCCTTGACATGAGCCTGAAGATTTGGACGTGTTGATCCCGAGTCGTTATTCTTCACCCTCCAGACGTGTCTGAGCAGAAAGGAGAAAGTGAGGACCAGACACAGAAGACTAAGGCAGAATGGAAGAATGCAGCCTAGGAAGGTCATGGGAACAACATGGGAAAGTCTCATACTGAACCTGTGACCAGAGTCTTCTGTGCTGTTATCAGAAGAGGGGATACTTTCTGCATTGACAGCCCAGAAGGCCGGGACACTCACAATGAACATCCCAAATGCTGTCAGGAATAGAAGGCGACTCAGGAAATTGGACACAATTCTCTTTATCCAGATGAAGAACCCATAGCTGAGATTGGTGATGCTGGTACAGTAATGAGCCGAGAGCCAGAAGGTCAACCAGAAGCTGTAATATGTTAGGAAGTAGACTGATGTGTTGAACAATCCACGTACTTCTGTCACATAACAGACTTTCGGACACAAGACAAAAATCATTCCCTCTATACTCATCACACACTGGAGTGGAATATTCACAATTCCCTTCCCCAGAAAGATCACATCGGAGGGACTCAACTTCCCTTTCTTTCTGATGATGTCCAGATTACCCATCACAATACAAGTGTTAGAAGGGATTGCCAAGACCAGTCCCAAGACTGAGGAGACTAAAATAGATAATAGGTCCGGAGACATCATGTTGAGGTTTGGTGTGATCTCCGGACAGAGATGACGGGACACGTCCAGTGATAGCAGACAGAATGATAGAATTAGAGTTGGAATTATGGAAAAAACCTTCAGAGATCCGTCTCATGAGTGACTTTGCATAAATGTGGTGAGTTTTATTTCCATGCCGACATCTAAAGTACGGAGCAACCTGTGCAAATATTTTCTGAAAATTTTCCATTATGCCTCCGTACTTTACCCCTTCAGGACTGGCGGCTGTTTGCCTCTTCTTAACCATTACATACACTCAGCACTATGACTATTATTACTATAAAATTCAAATATCAATGAGGGACAGATGCATTCTATTGGTGGGATTATCTAATATCTAAATATCTAAATCATCATTTTTGTTTTAATAATTGTATTTATTTTTTAATATTTAAGGGTTACTAAACCCACAACAGTAAAATCAGTTTGTATATGAAGTAAAGCATGCTTGTTATACTCACTGCTGAACCAAAGGGGTTAATCCTCTGCATTGTATAAAAAGACTGTTTGATCCCGTCTTCTCTGATCTTCCCCTTTTTCCACTGTCCCCAATCCATCTCATTGGAGGCACTCTGCACATGCTCGGTTTTATGTGTATTGCTAGAGATCTGTTTTTTTCTTTGGTGGCGCTGTCTCTCCAATGGGCCGCAGTTCTGGTGTCCACCAGCGGGTGTCTCCTGGCAGTCTGGAGCCGACCTCATCTCTTGCAATCAGGCATCACCTGAGACTGATGGAAGGACGTGTATATATACCCGGCAGATGCTTTTACACACTGCTTTGGTATTGTTCCTTGAGCCCTGACCTGTGTTCGCTAATCTGTAATCCTGATCCTGATTCTGTATCCTGTATCCTGATTCTGATCCTGATCCTGTATCCTGTATCCTGATCCTTATCCTGATTCTGTATCCTATATCCTGATCCTGATTCTGTATCCTGATCCTGATCTGATTCTGTATCCTATATCCTGATCCTGATTCTGTATCCTATATCCTGATCCTGATCCTGATTCTGTATCCTGTATCCTGATCTTGATCCTGATTCTGTATCCTGTATCTTGATTCTGATCCTAAAACCTGATTCTGTATCCTGATCCTGATCCTAATCCTGATTCTGTATCCTGTATCTTGATTCTGATCCTAAAACCTGATTCTGTATCCTGATCCTAATCCTGATTCTGTATCCTATATCCTGATCCTGATCCTGTATCCTGTGATCTTGTTATCCTGTATCCTGATTCTGTATCCTGTGATCGTGTTATCCTGTATCCTGATTCTGATTCTTTATCCTATATCCTGATCCTGATTCTGTATCCTGTAATCTTGTTATCCTATATCCTGATCCTGATTCTGTATCCTGTAATCTTGTTATCCTGTATCCTGATCCTTATTCTGTATCCTGATCCTAATCCTGATTCTGTATCCTGTATCCTGATTCTGATTCTGATCCTTATTCTGTATCCTGATCCTAATCATGATTCTGTATCCTATATCCTGATCCTGATTCTGTATCCTGTGATCTTGATATCCTGTATCCTGATCCTGATACTTTATCCTATATCCTGATCCTGTATCCTGTAATCTTGTTATCCTGTATCCTGATCCTGATTCTGTATCCTGTGACCCTGTATCCATTCATGGACCCCTATCCTGCAGCTTGATCCCTTCTGCCTGTTCCCGCTGTCTCCTGTTATCCTCTCCCTGTCCTGTCTTGTTCCCAGCCCTCTCTGCTTGATCTCCCGTGTATGACCCTGGCTTGTTTAGGATTACATCTTACTCCTGTATATACTTTTGGATTAGGCCGTTGTTTATTGTGTGTCACTGGGGTTGGTTGCTGGTTAATCAATGTTTGCTATATGGGAGGTGCGTTTATTTTTGTTTATTTACTTTCCTTATAATAAATTATATTATTTTCACTTTACTCGTGTTTGGTTCACTCTGTTGCAGTCCACACAGTTCTCGTCGCACCAATCTATGACAGGGAGGGTGCATGTGATCAGCACAGGGTCAATCAGCACTGTCCAGACAGAGGGTCAGGGGTCATACAGCCTAATAGGACAGTCAGAGGAGAATACAAACTCCTCCTGCAAGCTTTAATCGGTGCTCAGCAGGACACTAAGGCCCCGTACACACGATCGGATCGATCTGCTGAAACTGGTCCGACGGACCAGTTCCAGCGGACGGATCCGGTCGTGTGTAGGCCCGAGCAGACAATTGTCCGGCGGATTGGACAGTTTCCAGCGGATCAAAATTTCTTAGCATGCTAAGAAATCTATCCGGTGGAAACCTGTCCGTCGGACGTGTTCGGTCGTCTGTACAGACTCACCGGACACGTCCGACCCATACCTTGCCCGGCCAACCCCAACTCCGTTTCCCCATTAATGGAGACCACACCAATCTGGAGTACACAGGTTTAAGGCCTGAGCCCCCCCCCCCTGAGTCTGACCACCAACATTCTCCAGGATTTGCCCGCAGGCCATCCCACTGAATCTGAACACTGGCCACCACACCTGTATGCCCTCACCTTCCCCCCTCAATCCTGTATATATGTCAGCGCCCCCCCCCACACCTGTATATATTTCAGCTCCACCCCCACCTGTATATATGTCAGCCCCCCTCCACACACCTGTATATATTTCAGCTCCACCCCACCTGTATATATGTCAGCCCCCCTCCACACACCTGTATATATGTCAGCGCCCACCCACCTGTATATATATCAGCCCCCACATACCTGTATATATGCCAGCCCTCCACACACCTGTATATATGTCAGCCCCCCCACACCTGTATATATGTCAGCACCCCCCCACACCTGTATATATGCAAGCCCCTCACACACCTGTATATATGTCAGCACCCACCCACCTGTATATATATCAGCCCCCCACACACCTGTATATATGCCAGCCCTCCACACACCTGTATATATGTCAGCCCCCCACACCTGTATATATGTCAGCACCCCCCACACCTGTATATATGCAAGCCCCCCCCACTCCTGTATATATGCAAGCCCCCCACTCCTGTATATATGCAAGCCCCCCACTCCTGTATATATGCAAGCCCCCCACACACCTGTATATATGTCAGCCCCATCCCCACCTGTATATATGTCAGCATCCCCACACCTGTATATATGTCAACACCCCCACACCTGTATATATGTCAACACCCCCACACCTGTATATATCAGCCCAACTTATACACCTGCATATATGTTAGCGCCCCCCACACCTGTATATATGTCAGCCCCATCCCCACCTGTATATATGCCAGCCCCCCATACACCTGTATATATGTCAGCGCCCCCCAAACATGTATATATGTCAACCCCCACAGACACACACCTGTATATATTAGCCCCCTCACACCTGTATATATGCCAGCCCCCCAAACCTGCATATATGTCAGCCCCCCTCCCACACAAACACCTGTATATATGTCAGCCCCCCTCCCACACACACACCTGTATATATGTCAGCCCCCCTCCCACACACACATCTGTATATATGCCAGCCCCCCTCCCACACACACATCTGTATATATGCCGGCCCCCTTCCCACACACACACCTGTATATATGTCAGCCCCCCTCCCCCCCACACATCTGTATATATGCTAGCCCCCCACACACATGTATATATGTCAGCGCCCCCCAAACATGTATATATGTCAACCCCCACAGACACACACCTGTATATATTTGCCCCCTCACACCTGTATATATTCCAGCCCCCCAAACCTGCATATATGTCAGCCCCCCTCCCACACAAACACCTGTATATATGTCAGCCCCCCTCCCACACACACATCTGTATATATGCCAGTCCCCCTCCCACACACACCTGTATATATGCCAGCCCCCCTCCCACACACACACCTGCAAAAGGTCTTTCTTCGAAGGGTTTTGTTTTCTGATGGTAAACACCTAGTGATGGTCTGCCTCATCCGGTCCCCTAACTTTCCATATAGACCTCAATAGGACATACCTGTAAGCAGACTCCAATTCAACTCTATGGGGCCCGTGTTTGCAGACACTCTATAAGAAGTGTGTACTGGCCGGGCAACAGACCATGCAGGAGGCCTCTGCCATCAGAGAAGTAAATAAGGGCCTGCTGGAGGAGGTCAGTGGGGAGGATTTGGGGGACTTTCCAATTAAATTATCTACGCATACTTTAAAAAAAAATTGGTGATGGGGTAAGAATGGATACAATGGTGGAATGGTCAGTTCTTTTCCATTTGTGTTCCTTTTTTAGAGATTACCTCATTAATCTCCACCCTGTCCACATAAGTGAGGTGAACCCTCCTCTTAGAGACAGTTGCCACCAAAGCAGGTGTCCCCATTTGAAAGATTTCCCCTCTATTCTGGCTCTTCTACCAAACTCCAAATGTAGGACTTTCTTTATCTTTCAGCCCCAGTGACAATGACCACCGGGACAAACAGTGGAATGTCCACAGAGGGGAACACAGACAGTGATTAAAGTGTGTTATGGGATATAATCAGAGCCATCTTAATAGCATCACAAGCCCCTGGGCAAAGAAATTCACTTGGGACCCTACCAGCCTGCCCTAATTTACGCACCTACTCTCAAAAATTAAAACATAAGTACCGTATATTTTCGAGTATAAGCCAAGGCACCTAGTTTTACCACAAAAAAATGGGAAAACGTATTGACTCGAGTATAAGCCTAGGGTGAGAATTCAGAAGCTACTGTAAGTGTAAAAGACAATGCCCATCTGCTGCCTTACTGTGCCCATAAGCAGCATCACTGTGCCCATAAGAAGCCTCACTGTGCCCATTTTCAGCCTCACTATGCCCACTTGAAGCCTCACTGTGCCCATTTTCAGCCTCACTATGCCCACTTTCAGCCTCACTATGCCCATTTTCAGCCTCACTGTGCCCATAAGCAGCCTCATGGTGCCCATTTGCAGCCTCGCCGTACCCATAAGCAGCCTCACTGTGCCCATAAGCAGCCTCACTGTGCCCATGTACCTTATCGACCGTGTCAGTATTGATGAGGAAGGAAGAAAAGCCATATTACGCTGTACATTGTCCCTTCTGATTTACAGCAGGGCTGTGTGAATAGGAAATCCGTGCCATCCATGTTGTCCCTGCCGTCCACTGTAACAAAGCTCTGTCTCCTCCTCATCACGAACGGACGAGGAGGAGGCGAGACAGCATGGACGGCGTGGACAGCGTGGACCTCCTATACACACAGCCACACAATGTTCAGCATACTATGGATTTCCTTCCCTCCTTATCAAGACTGACACGGCTGGAGACGAGACTCTCACTCGAGTATAAGCCGAGGGGGGCTGTTTCAAGACAAAAAAATGTGCTGAAAAACTTGGCTTATACTCGAGTATATACGGTAGTTGATACAATTAAACATTCTTATTAGTACTTTAAATACAATTGATTTTAAACAATATGAAAACATGCCATAAATCAAGGACTAATGAACACAAAGGTCCCAGTATGGGGGAGGGAGGTCAGGAGGACACAATACAGGTTCCAGGATGCTGCCTGGGACATGGCAATCCTGAAAAATCTTAATAAAAATTTGACTTCCCAGCAAATCTGGGACAGTTGGATGTACTTGGGGCCCATGGACAATACCCAGAGGTGCCCACACATTAAAACAGCCCTGGATATAACCCTTCTACACTCCATCTGAACCTTTAAGATGTTCACTATCAAACAGATTGCTTTTAAAAAAAAAGGTTATAGCGAGTATTTAGACATTAAAGTTGAAGATCCTCTACAATTTATGTCTCCGCGTTCCTCCGACTTCTGGTCCAGAATCTTCTCAGAATGATCCTTCTCAGCTTGTTGCTGGCCTGGAAGATGACGGCGGCCTCCGCCGATGAAGAGAATAATCGTAAAGTCCAACTGATTGCAAACAGTGAGAAATTTTCAAGAAACCTAAATGCTCGAGATATACAGAAAAGTGTGAGGATGAGAAGTAAGAAGAAGATTGTCCTCAGTGCCGTGACATGAGCCTGAAGATTTGGACGTGTTGATCCCGAGTCGTTATTCTTCACCCTCCAGACGTGTCTGAGCAGAAAGGAGGAAGTGAGGACCAGACACAGAAGACTAAGGAAGAATGGAAGAATGCAGCCTAGGATGTTTACAGGCACAAAGTAGGAAAAAGTTTCATGGAATATAATAATAGAGGATCCTGTACTGTTCTCAGAAGACTGGATAATTCTGTCTACAGTCAGAGTCCAGATAATGGGGAGAGTCACAATGAACACCCCAAGTGCTGTCAGGAATAGAAGGTGACTCAGGAAATTGGACACAATTCTCTTTATCCAGATGAAGAACCCATAGCTGAGATTGGTGATGCTGGTACAGTAATGAGCCGAGAGCCAGAAGGTCAACCAGAAGCTGTAAGAGGTTAGGAAGTAACGCGATATGTTCACAAACACATATAATTGTCTATTGAATAGGATTTCTTGAGAAAAGACATAGAGTATTCCCTGTAAAGTCAGCAAACACTGGAGGAGAATATTCACAATTCCCTTAGCCAGGAAGATCCCATCGGTGGGACTCAACTTCCCTTTCTTTCTGATGATGTCCAGATTACCCATCACAATACAAGTGTTAGAAGGGATTGCCAAGCCAAGACCCAAGACCAAACAGATTAAAAGAGCGATGAAGTCTGGAGACATCATGTTGAGGTTTGGTGTGATCTCCGGACAGAGATGACGGGACACGTCCAGTGATAGCAGACAGAATGATAGAATTAGAGTTGGAATTATGGAAAAAGCCTTCAGAGATCCGTCTCATGATTGACTTTGCATATATCAAACGTGTTTAATTTCAATGCCGACATCTAAAGCACACATGCAGACAGAATGATATATTTAGAATTGGACTTATGGAAAGAGTCTTCAGAGATCCGTCTCATGATTGACTTTGCATAAACATGATGGATTTCATTTCAATGCCGACATCTAAAGCACAGAGTATACTGTGTAACACAATCTTTGAATAATTTCCATTAAACTGATATACTTAACCAACTCAGTACTGGTTGCTGTTTGTTCCATCTTGACCAATGTGTACATTCATATATATATTTAAAACACCTGTGCTCTGTGCTAAATTGTGGCAGAAAATAATTAGACCACAAGTAACAAAAGGAATAGTGCTGCTCTAAAGAAGACACTTAATTGTCCATTAGTACAAATAAAGTTCCTTTAGGATGAAGACAGAGAATCCATATTAACATAAACTCAATATATATTATTTGTGAATCAAGTGCTCATGGATAAACCATCAGTCCAAATAATAAAATATGCTTTGTGCCCAGTCAAAGTGCGTTCTTTTCTTTTTGCCTTTTAGATAATAAAAAAAAACGTACTCACCAGATGTCGTTGACTTCTGAAGTAAAAGAAATCGAATCGGTGCGTCATGCATGTAGAAAATGGTGGTCCACAGGTCAGGATCAGCCACTGAGTTCTTCTCCTTTAACCACTTCTGTGAGGATTTGATTGACTTCACGGTCTACATTTTGATCAGACAGCTTCCATTTTCAGATACAAAGTATGTAATTGTTTTTCAGTAAGACTTTTAGTTAGACTGATAAACTGCTGACTGTGTCTAATCTATTATTGCTCATAACTGACAATGTTGCATCCGGCGAGCTTTGTGTATTCCACCTGTCATGGAAAGTACTAGAACATCCTGACCTGACCAGATATTAGATATGATTACGTGTAATTAATATGAGATCCTACTTCCGGTTTTGGTGCCTCATGTAGCGGGAGTGAGAGACAGCAGCTCTGGCACAGACTGCACACAAAACCGTCTCCAGTCCGCCAGACAACCCTCCCACTCCACCTACCAAGCCCCGCATGTCTCCCGTTGATCCACCAATGGAACGATACCTGATAATGGCCGGCACTTGTCCCACTCAAGCCGTGGAACTCATTCCCTCCCATCACAGCTCTCTGCCTCTCAATATGGCTGATAGCTCTCTCACAGCATCTGCCGCTCACACATAGCCCACAATGCTGCACTGTCCCTAGCCATGGAAAATGATCAATACACCAAGATGCCCCAGGCAGTGGCAGCTTTTTTCTCCCCCACAATTACTACTGTAGTGGACAGGGCAGTTACTGCAGGGATCGAACAGCTCCGGAGGGAGATAAGAGAGCAGGCAGGCAGGCTCACTAAGGCTGAGCAGCACATGTCTGATTTAGAAGAGGAGGCACAGAGCTCTCAGGCAGCGGCACACCGGGCATCCCAAACCCAGCAGTACACATTGGAAAAACTTGATGACCTGGAAAATCGTTTGCGTCGTAACAATCTCAGGATTATAGGCCTCCTGAAAGCTTATAATTTAAGCTCCCTGACAGATCTTTTTAACACTCGCATCCCTGTGGCTCTCGGCATTACCACTCCCTGCATTTTGGAAAGAGCCCACTGAGTGGGAGCACCTTCTAATGGCAGACGCTAACCCCAACCAAAAATAGTTCAATACCTGAACTACTCGGATAGAGTCGCCATCTTAAAATCGTTCATAAATGCCAATTCCTTTCAATTGGAGGACCACAAGCTACTGATTTTTGCTGACTACTCACAAGAAGTGTCCCGCAAACACAAAGCCTTTCAACCTATCTGCTCAGCCCTCCAACTCAAGGGGGTAAAACTCTGGCGTACACTCTGGCGTACCCAGCTATCACTAACCAGGCAGGGGAGACAAAATCTTTCTTTCACCGAGAAGATGCAGCCTCTTATCTTCAGGTGCATCTGCATATCCCACAGGAGCTCTCTCCCAGGGATACCAGCTGTTAACCCGAAGGCCCCTGCGAGCAAAGCAGCCCTCTCAAAGACCCCCCAAAAATAATTTGCTACTGAAATAATCTAGGAACCCCAAAACACGGATAAAGTTCCCTACAGGATCTGTGCACCAAAGCTCTTTCCCAATGTCTTGGCCTCCCAGGAGGTTTCATAGTCTACACAATCGTGTGGCTGTTCAGTTTATTGTATCGGCTTCCCATAAATTTTCTGTTTTCTACTCCACTGTCTCTCATTACACTTACATTTCCCCTTCACCTAGCCTGGGCACTTACCCACCCCCCCTCCTCCCTTCTCCATCCCTCTCTCTCCTATTATCTCTTACCCGAATCGTATTACCCATAAGGACCACTAACAATTGCCACACATCATACGCTAACCAAGCCCACTAGACGTTATGAAAATTGTTTCATGGAATGTCAAGGGACTTCGGTCCCCTCACATGGGTGGGGAAAACCCACGGCTCAGCCTCCACTAATGCTAAAGCATGTGTTCTCATCCTCATTCATAAACACATTTCCTGTGAAGTTGTGTCCTCTGACCACGATGTGGAGGGACGCCTCCTGACCCTTCACCTCCGACTATCCTCCAAAGACCTTATACTCACTAATATCTATGCACCCAACTCCCCCACAAAATCTTTTTTTCAGGCCGTTGCCACACACTTAGGCCCTTACCTACAATAGTCAGGGAATACTCCTTCTACTCACTCCCACCACACACTATCTAGAATAGACTATGCAACTCCGCACTGCTTTAGAACCCTGGGCTACCTCCTCCACCTTCTCGGTAGCAAAAACTCACATTACCTCTCTCCTTCTTCCTTGTATAACCCAAATTTCATCCCAGTAATTTCTAAAATGGTATCCGAACTGGAGACATGGATGGATCTCCCCATCTCGCTCTTCGGTAGGTGTCACCAGTTCAAAATGGTCAGCTTTGCCAGACTCCTATATCCCCTCCAGACAATACCCTTATTACTTTGTCACAAAGATATACAGACCTTGTACAAAGCCTCATCCCTTTTTCTCTAGCAGAGACAATGCCCCTGTATTTCATTAAACAAACTAGTCCTCCCCAGGAGTGAGGGGGAAGCCAACCTTCCCAATATTAGAGTATATAACCTATCTTGTCTCTTGAGAATATGCCTGGACTGGATATCAAACACCTCTAGGTACTCCAACCATGAGCTGGAATCCCAAATGGCTGCCCCACATGGCTTATCAACTCTCCTTCACTGTAAACTATGGTCCACCCCTCCTCACCACTGTCAATACTTGCTGTCTAGAGACACGATGATAGCCTGGCGTGAGGTCAGACGCAAATTAAACCTTTTCCCATGGGTCTCCAAACACCTTCCAATCCACGAGAATCCAGCCTTCATGTCTACCACATCTCTCTCAGGTCTCAAACTCTGGGCTCACCAACAACTGAAACACTTCACCCAATTATTCTACTTGCATACAGGAAACGCCAAACCCGTTTCCCAAACATTGGCCCACTACGAGCTTCCACGACACCACTTTCTGCTCATCCATCAAGCTGTTCAACGTGTCTCTAGGCTATGCCTTAACATAATACAACGGTTTCAAACTTCTATTCTAAATAATTTACTGGATTGACAACAATTCAAAATCTCTGACATCTACAAACCTCTAAACACACGTCTCAGTAAACCATTACTGGCAACATCTGTTGCATCTTGGAACTCTGACCTTAATTCTCCAGAAGCAGTGAGTCGCATCATAACTCTACATGCTCCTATGTAACAAATGAACTCTGGAGAGAACAACAGTTAAAAATAATGCACAGTGCCTACATCCCTGCCTTGCCGCCTACTCAAAAATCTCACAAACACCTATGCCACCTGTGCAGCCAGGAGAAACCTTCTCTTCTTCATAGACTTTGACTCTGCCCTCATATCTCCAACTTCTGGAAACAAGTGGAATACCTTGCATTACAGGTTAGGGATGCCCCCCATGAAGGACATCTTTACCTTGCTTTTTGGCTACCTGAAAGCCCCTTCAACAAAAGGCCCAAATACTCAACAAGAAATCGATCAACGCAATATAGCTTGGTTATTGACATGTTTCATGTCAGCCAGATGTGCGATACTAAAAAAATGGTCCTCCCCTAGCCCCCCCGTCAACCCAGGATATAATAAATGATCTCACATCCTTACTGGATAAAGAAAACCTTGATGCATACGTACCTATCCAGACGTAATCCTTCACCCCACTTCAAACACAAATGGTCATCTTTTATCGCTACAACACTACCAACGTTGTACATTTCTGGTACCCCATCCCCCTTCAGAGACTGGACCGCAGGGCAGTATTCCAATATGATGACCACCCCAAACACACCTCCAAGACCACCACTGCCTTGCTAAAGAAGCTAAAGGGTAAAGGTGATGGATTGGCCAAGCATGTCTCCAGACCTAAACCCTATTGAGTATCTGTGGGACATCCTCAAATGAAAGGTTGAGGAGCGCAAGGTCTCTAACATCCACCAGCTCTATGATGTCGTCATGGAGGAGAGGAAGAGGACTCCAGTGGCAACCTGTGAAGCTCTGGTGATCTCCATGCTCCATGGCACTTTGTACCCAATTTGGACATTTTCACTTTGGGGTGTCCTCACTTTTGTTGCCAGAGGTTTAGACAGTATCAGCTGTATGTTGAGTTTTTGAGGGGATAAGAAGTTTACACTGTTATACAAGCTGTACACTCACTACTTTACATTGAAGCAAAGTGTCATTTCTTCAGTGTTGTCACATGAAATGATTTACAAAAATGTATCTGAGGGGTGTACTTACTTTTGTGAGATACTGTATATTATTTAGTCTGTGTGAAAGTTATAGAGTCTACAAACTATGGTATATATATTTGAAAATTTATCAATCCTGATTGTCATGGTCAGGGGTCAGGTTTGGAGACCAGTAGCTATAGCAGTAGAGCGGCTCCCACTGACCAGCAAGATAAGACCACAAGATAAGTCCACAGGGTCTGAGCATTAATGGGTATTCACCAGAGCTCCTGAGGGTGGAGATGGGTTTTGCTGTGTGTTAATACTGTACCAGGTCGCAGTCCTCAGGATCACCCCACCGGGAGGTGAGCAAGATGGGGTCCAGTAGCAGATATAGCAGGTAGGGATCAACAGGGCCGCCATCAGGAATTATATATTAATATATATATATATATATACCTATGAACCCTTTAATAAAATACAAATATATTAAAAAATATATATATATTTTTTTATAAAAAAATAAACAAAAAAAGGGGGGGTTGCCATCCGGGCCCCTGGGGACCTCTAAGCCCCTTACAGGTGTACTGCCTGTACCCCCCTGATGGCGGCCCTGGGGATCAAGCAGAAGCATAGTCACTAAATAAGTCAAAGGTTGGTAACAAGTGTTTGTAGGTTGGAATCAAGCAGAAACATTGTTGAGGAACAAGCCAAAGTTCAGTAATGTGTCTGATGTGTTCCTTGGCCTTCAATAAGGTTTTCTAACAAACCTCTGAGGTCTTCACAGAACAGCTGTATTTATACTGAGATTAAATGACACACAGGTAGAATCTATTTACTAATTTGGTGACTTCTGAGGCCTAGTACACACGAGAGGATTTATCCGCGGATACGGTCCACCGGACCGTTTCCGCGGATAAATCCTCTCGAGGATTTGCGAGGATTTTGATCCAATGGAGTGTACTCACCATCGGATCGAAATCCGCGCCGAAATCCCATCGCGATGACGTGTCGCGCTATAGCCGCGATGATGACGCGGCGACGTGCGCGACGCTGTCATATAAGGAATTCCACGCATGCGTCGAATTATTACGACGCATGCGGGGGATTCATTCGGACGGATTGATCCGGTGAGTCTGTACAGACCAGCGGATCAATCCGTTGGGATGGATTCAAGCGGATAGATTTGAAAGCATGTCTTCAAATTTTTATCCGCTGGAAATCCATCCCAGGGGATAAAAATCCGTGGAAACAGATCCGCTGGATTGTACACACCAGGGGATCTATCCGCTGGAGCCGGTCCGCGGATCAATTCCAGCGGATGGATCCTCTTGTGTGTACGGGGCCTGAAAGTAATTGGTTCCACTAGATTTTAGTTAGGGGTATCAGAGTAAAGGGGGCTGAATACAAATGCCCCCCCCACACACAAACACACACTTTTCACATATTTATTTGTATCATTTTCCTTCCACTTCACAATTATGTGACACTTTGTGTTGGTCTCTCACATAAAATCCCAATAAAATACATTTATGTTTTTGAATTTAACATGACTAAATGTTGAAAGTGTCAAGGGGTATGAATACTTTTTCAAAGCACTTTATTTGATTGTATACTCTTTTATTGATGCAGCTTACGTCATATAGTAATGCTCTTCCTGATGAAGCCGATATGGCGAAACGTGTTGAAGCCACTGCTTTTCAACCTTTCATCAATTGTTCTCTTCCGTCCACGCCCAGAGAGATTGGCTACAGTGCCGGGGGTTGCAAACTTCTTGATGATGTTGCGCACTGTAAACAAAAGCAAATCTAGATCTCTGGAGATGGAATTGTAACCTTGAGATTGTTGATATTTCTCCACAATTTTGGTTCTCAAGTCCTCAGACGGTTCTCTTCTCCTCTTTCTGTTGCCCATGCTTAATGCGGCACACACAGACACACAATGCAAAGACTGAGGCCTCGTACAGACGATCGAACATGTCCGGTGAAAACGGTTCGCAGACCGTTTTCATCGCACATGTCCGCTGGGAGATTTTGGTCTGATGGCTGCACACACCATCAAACCGAAATCCCCCCTGGGAGCTGCGGTGGCTCAACGCGATTGGCACTGTGCTGACAAGCCATTCACCTCTGCAGCTAGGGGTTTGGATCCCGGTCTCGGCTA
The DNA here is from genome assembly GCF_905171775.1 of Rana temporaria. NCBI lineage: Eukaryota > Metazoa > Chordata > Amphibia > Anura > Ranidae > Rana > Rana temporaria. Next base: position 2,036,803 of record NC_053494.1, read on the forward strand.
CATGTGAATTGAGTTTGGTGGTCTCTGCCCGGCTCCCGGTGGGTGTGCTATGCGAGGTAAGCCTGCGCTTAGCACGCCCACCCCCCTCCCACAAAAACCACCACACTTACACGCACTCGAAATTGGGTTAACATGCACGCACTTTGACCACGCGGTCTCTAAAAAGAGAGGCGAAGGACTAACGGGGCTGGTTGAGCGGGCTAGATCCTCTCACTCCCTTATAGGGAGTCCCTCTGCCCCGTTGGGCTTCAAAGCGGAGCAGGTAGGGCGGGCTGTTTAGGAGTAACCCCTCACGCACCCGCCATTGCCACCTGGGGCATGGAGAAAGGTGGCAGATTGCCTCTGGGGGAGGCCTGCCTACTCCAAACTCCTGCAGTCCGGCTCCTCTCTCGAGTACACGCACAAAATACACTTAAAAAAAAAAAACTAAATCCCCGCGGACAGACAGCGCGGTGACGTGGCGGTGACGTTGAGACGCCGCCACGTCCGCAAACCAGGAAGTAAAATGCTTCCACGCATGCGTCGAATCTATTCGGCGCATTCGGGAGATTTCGGTCTGCTGGTTAGGTTTACTAACCAGCGGACATGTCGGACAAACAGGCTTCCAGCGGACAAGTTTCTTAGCATGCTAAGAAACTTTTGTCTGCTGGAAACCTGTCCGCTCCGACGGACCAGTTTCAGCGGACATGTTCGGTCGTGTGTACAAGGCATGAGTGAACTTCTCTCCTTTTTATCTGCTTTCAGGTGTGATTTTTATATTGACCACACCTGTTGCTTGCCCCGGGTGAGTTTAAAGGAGCATCACATGCATGAAACAATCTTATTTATCCACAATTTTGAAAGGGTGCCAAGAATTTTGACCAGCCCATTTTTGGAGTTTTGTGTGACATTATGTCCAATTTGATTTTTTGCCTCCCTTTTTTTGTTTTGTTCCAATACACACAAAGGGAATACACATGTGTATAGAAAAACATGTGTTACTGCAATACTTTTCTGTGAGAAAAATGTCTGGGGTGCCAACAATTTTGTCCATGACTGTAGGTGGAATTTGTTGGAGATACAATGAACCTTCAGCTTAGCCTATTGTATTGAATGCAGTTTAGAAAAAAGGACACAAGATGTCGCTAATGCTCAGTGATATGCTATGCTATGTTTTCTATGATGTGTTGTATTTCCTGTCCACAGTGATGTACATGTTGGTTTTCTTTTCCTGTCTGTGTGTTCTTCTTACCATGTGCGGTGTGGTTATGTTCCAATAAAGAAGCCAGTTCCTGTTACTCCACAACGTTCTAATCTCAATTGACTCCAATGCACCTATCAATCATACTTTGCAACAGAATTGTCTTATTCGCTAAGACTCTTAAGCCTCGTACACACGCTCTGTTTACTCGGCAAGAACCAGCAAGAAAACTGCTGGCAGAGCTTTCTTGCCGAGTAAACCGTGCGTGTGTACCAGGCTTTTAGGTTTCTCGTCTGGAAATCTGGCCAGAATCTCGACGAGAAATATAGAGATCTTGCTCTCTAATTTCTCGTCAAGGTTTTTGTCGGCCTGTTTCCCAACGAGGAACCCGAGCGTGTGTATACTTACCTGTCGCCGTGGAAACCCGCGCATGCTCGAAATGACTTTGACGCATGCACGGTAGCTTCCACGGCATAGGTAAGGTAAAGCAAGGTGGCGGCAACGGCATCGAATGTGACAAGCGCATGCTCGACATACGCGATTACGTCACCGTGTCCTTGCCTTTCAAAAGAACCGGGCGGGAAAAGATTCTGGCCAAGAATAACAACATTTGTTTCCTGATGAGGTTCTGGCCCGTGTGTAGGAGGCCTGAAAGGCAACAATTACAAAAAAGGGCAAAAAAATAATCCTATTTTGACACAATTCTGTTTTAAAACAACAATGCACACAAATGGAGTTCTCTTTCTATACTTTTATTGAAAACAAACAAGAAGAATTGCAGAGTAAGACATTGCAACAAGAATAATCACCATCCATATCAAGGTCTTGAACATTTAGATCAACCTTACAAACAAGGGATGAAACTTTCTGCTAGTATAGTGACTGGAAAACATGTTATACATATCAACATTAATGAATCAAAGGTAAAGCGATAGTTCTTGGAAGTGCGGAACCCCCCCCCCCCCCAACAAAGAAGGAATTCCTACTGAATGGATATCCTCTAATGTGACCAAATCTAAAAGTATCATAAATCATGTGATCACACCATAAGAGAGAAAAATAAATAGAAGGAAAGTTGAGACCCAAAGAAAAGAGAGGAGAAGAAGAGATTCAAACAGCGTAGTGAGGATACATCATGAGACACCGGATAGGGCGTTCTATCGAACTGATTCACAGGGGTTGATGTATGTAGATACTTCATGGTTCCCATACAGCCTCGTATACTTTGGAGGATGCCATAAGGGTGCCAACCGCCTTCTCCTGGACCATTATCCAAGATACAGTATCTTTTGTTTTGCTGTAGCAAAGGACACAATCGGCTGTTTCCAAGCTTGGGCTATAGAGATTTTAGCACCCAGCAGAACAAAGTGAGTGAGTTTCAGTAGGCTCTTAGAGCCCCCAACCACAAATGATGTTCTTTATCATGTTCCTCTTATCACTATGCTGGAACAATGTTGCTCGATGAAGTTATCTGTGGATCTTTTCCTATTTTATGTGTTTTCCCAACACTACATAACAGAGCATAACGAATGGAACAAACTTCCCCCCAGGTGTACGGTATACAGCTCAACCCCTCTGCACTGAAAAGAGAGAAAGGTATATGGACAGCCGCACTCCAAAGTCTTAAAAAGACGTGCCCTTTATTTGGGTAAAAAGAAAATGCACTACAAAAAACAGCATACAGTGGGAAAAAACAGCTGACGCGTTTCACATTGAACCTCAATGCTTAGTCATAGCTATCACTAAGCACTGAGGTTCAATGTGAAACGCGTCAGTTGTTTTTTCCCACTGTATGCTGTTTTTTGTAGTGCATTTTCTTTTTACCCAAATAAAGGGCACGTCTTTTTAAGACTTTGGAGTGCGGCTGTCCATATACCTTTCTCTCTTTTCATGCCATGTGCATTGCCGGCACCCATTGGTTCTTGAGTGGACAGTGATTACCTTAGGTGTGCTCACCTGGAGCTGCAGCTTTCCTACCCTCTGCACTAAAAGTTAGGATACTCTCAGGGAAATCCCCATCTTGTATGACTCTGGTCATAGGACACCCTAAGTTTCTTCCAGGTGTCACAGACCAACAGTTTCTCCCCCCTGTTCCAGAAGAACGAGTTCCGTCTTGACACCTTTCTCACCCCCACTGGATTTAAATCTCTTTTGAAACAGCAATGTCTGACGGGCCCCCCCCCCCCCCTGTCTTACTGGAAAGTTTTTATAGCTATTTAACGAGCAAAGTAGGTGTAGATCACGCTGGACTGACCCGATCAGTCAGTGTTGTAGTTTGGTACCGTGTGGACAGATGGAAAGAATTGGTTTCCCGAGGTCCGTGCCCAGTGTGAGAAAAAGGTCATGGTGAGCCCTGTTTGGGCTTGGGCTGCTACCTCGCTGTGCGGCCTTAAGGTCAACTCCTTATAAGATATGGAAGAAAAGAAGGCAAAGGATCGCCCGGTATCCAATAAAGGAAAATATTAGGGGCTAGATTCATAAAGGAGTTACGTCGGCGTATCTCCAGATACGCCGTCATAACTCTGAATGCGGGCCGTCGCATCTCGGCGCCTGATTAATAGAAGGGCTCAATCTCGGGTCCCTTACTTTTTACACCAGGGGTGTCCAACCTTTTGAAGGCCGAGGGCCACTTAAGTGACTTAGTAAACAGTCGTGGGCCACAATGAGCGGAGTGGGCAGATGACAGGTCTGTGTTCAGTCTGCATATGCAACGCAGACACAGACACAGCCCAATATACTCTGTGGGCCCTCCGATCCAATCATATAGAAGGGGGAAGATCCACTTCAGTTTTTTTTAGCAGATCGGATTGGTGGTAGGTAGTTGTAAATGGAACAAAAGTCTGTTTAGATCTGACGCTCCATAGAGGTAAATGGAGGGTCCGATTGGGTCAGACCGATCATGTGAAAAGGGCCGAAGGCTGCTTTTACACTGATGATCTGCGGTCTATTGTGGCGCAGTGTAACTGAGGTTTTCCTGCCGGTTAGCTGCACTTTGCCATAGACGTCTATTATATCCTGCGGGTGTGGTGCACTTTCTGAAAAGCCGATTGCTTCCTCTACCACCGGGTTCATTTACAACACTGATGCTCTTGGATGGCAGGTCAGCAACCTGCAATCTGGGCTTGCCAACCAACCATCCCAGGGAAGGAGGTCGCGGGCCACATCAGAGGGCTCCACTCTGGAGCCCTTAGATCTGGGATGTCGGAAAAGAAGACTGGGGAACTACTGAGATGAGAGGTTAGCAAGAAAATCTGTTACGTTAAAAGTGAGTTTCCTGTCTTGATGCCCCCCCACCTCCCCCCTCTTTCCTGACAGCTTATACCTACAGCACCGGTCTGTAGTAATGTACTGAATATGCTCTGCTGGTACCTATCCCTTTATTTAGACACATTTTATATTTAAATCAATGGCAGTAGAGTGGTCACCGGGAAGCCCCCTTGACAATTTTCTGTGGGGCCCATCATCTATATTTATGCCTCTGGTTAAAGTAGAAATATACCGTATATTTAGACATTCAAGGTAAAGAGCTTCTGGTCCAGAATCTTCTCACAATGATCCTTTTCAGCTTGTTGCTGGCCTGGAAGATGATGGTGGCCTCCACTGATGGACACAATAATTGGAAAGACAAACTGACAAAGCTTATTGGGTTTGTGAACTCTGAGGATTTTGTGAGAAACGAAAGCACCTCACATATGGAGAAGGAGGTGAGCACAACAAGTAAGAAGAAGATTGTCCTCAGTGCCGTGACATGAGCCTGAAGATTTGGACGTGTTGATCCCGAGTCGTTATTCTTCACCCTCCAGACGTGTCTGAGCAGAAAGGAGAAAGTGAGGACCAGACACAGAAGACTAAGGCAGAATGGAAGAATGACGCCTAGGGTGTTTGCAGGTACAAAATAGGAAAAATTAACATAGAAAATTACATTGGTAAAAGGGCCTACTGTACTGTTCTCAGAAGATTGGCTAGGACTTCCTTCATTAAAAATCCAGATAGTCAGAACACTCGCAGGGAACATCCCAAGTGCTGTCAGGAATAGAAGGTGACAATCTGAAAAACACCTAAGGTCTTTAAGTGGTTAATAAATATAATTTTTGTCCAGAGACAATCTTCACAGTGGGCATTTGGCGCCTAATTAAGCTCAAAAATCAATCAATCAATCAATCTGCGATTTTTATTGTGACTGTGATATTGCAGCAGACATATCGGACACTTTTGACACATTTTTGGCACCATTCACATTTATACAGCGATTAGTGCTATAAATATGCACTGATTACTGTGTAAATGTGACTGGCAAGAAAGGGGTTAAAATAGGGGGCGATCAAGGGGTTAAATGTGTTCCATAGGGAGTGATTCTAACTGTGGGGGGAGGGAATTGACTGGGGGAGGTGACCAATCGGTGTCCCTATGTACAAGGGATACACCATTGGTCTCCTCTCCCTGACAGAATGTGGATCTGTGTGTAACTGTACAGGACGGTCCTGTTCAGTTACTGGGCAATCGCGGGGTGCCTGGCGGACATCGCGGCCGGCGGGAACGTGCACCGGGTCCCCAGTGACGCGGCGGACGTGCACGTGCGTGTCCCCTAGTGGCCTGGGAAGGAGAAGATGTCATATGGCGTCTACCCAGAACGAAAGCTTTACCATCACATATGACAGCGGGCGGTAGGCAAGTAGTTAAGTTGAGCTAGTTAAGTTAGTTAAGCTAAGCCATAGTCCTGATAGTTTTAACAATATAACCATTTGTTTGCAACTCACGCCATCCATTGACATTCATTGAAACTCCACTCTAAACTACTGGTGGAGGCAAAAACACTTCCCAGAAATTGTAGCTTTTCTAGTTATTATTATTATTATGTTTGCAATAACAGTGTGACATTTGTATACGGGTTTATGGGGTTAAAGAGCTTCTGGTCCAGAATCTTCTCAGAATGATCCTTTTTAGCTTGTTGCTGGCCTGGAAGATGATGACAGCCTCGGCCGATGGAGACACTAATCGGAAAGCCCAGCTCACCATGCTTATCTGGTTTGTGATCTCTGAGCATTTTCTGAGAAATGAAAGCACCTCACTCACAGAGAAGGAAACGAGCATGAGAAGTAAGAAGAAGATTGTCCTCAGTGCCGTGACATGAGCCTGAAGATTTGGACGTGTTGATCCCGAGTCGTTATTCTTCACCCTCCAGACGTGTCTGAGCAGAAAGGAGAAAGTGAGGACCAGGCACAGAAGACTAAGGCAGAATGGAAGAACGACGCCTAGGAAATTTGCAGGCACAAGATAGTAATAATTAACATGGCAATTGGTCATGGCAACAGAGATAGAGATTTCTGTACTGTTCTCAGGTGACTGGATAGGACTTCCTCCATTGAAAGCCCCGATAGTCAGAACATTCACAATGAACACCCCAAGTGCTGTCAGGAATAGAAGGTGACTCAGGAAATTGGACACAATTCTCTTTATCCAGATGAAGAACCCATAGCTGGGATTGGTGATGCTGGTACAGTAATGAGCCGAGAGCCAGAAGGTCAACCAGAAGTTGTAATACGTTAGGAAGTAAGTTAATTTGATAACAAATAAGTATACATGTGTGTATGATAAGACTGCAGAAGGCAAGTGAAAGAACATTCCTTTGAGAGCAAACAAACACTGGAGGAGAATATTCACAATTCCCTTCCCCAGAAAGATCACATCGGAGGGACTCAACTTCCCTTTCTTTCTGATGATGTCCAGATTACCCATCACAATACAAGTGTTAGAAGGGATTGCCAAGACCAGTCCCAAGACCACAGGTATTACAATATAGAAGAGCATTGTTGAGGTTTGGTGTGATCTCCGGACAGAGATGACGGGACACGTCCAGTGATAGAAGACAGAATGATAGAATTAGAGTTGGAATTATGGAAAAAGCCTTCAGAGATCCGTCTCATGACTGATTTTGCATAAATGTGATGGAATTCATGTAAATTATGACATCTAAAGCACAAAGCTACCTATGTAACACAATCTTTGACTCATTTCCATTATACCAACCTATTTTACTTTTTCAAGACTAAATGTTTGTCCTTGATGACCTTTCTGTACATTCAGCAGTATGACTATTGATTTAGCATGTCATTGGAGGGCATACAAGGCTTTTTATATGAATCTTTTTTATGCTGTGTTTTTTAACCTCTTAGCATCTGCACTATAGCCAAAGACAGCTACAGTGTGGGCCTAAATTGCTGGAAGGGCATCCATGTACGTCCTCCCGTGCATGTGCTGCCTGCGTGCGTCTTTTAACTGTCTAGTACCAAGGGGACTGGAAGGGAACAGTAACAATGGGCTATCATTGGACTTGTTGGGTGGGATAACAATTGGTCCAGAACTGCAACTGGGCATCAATCGTTGAGAGTCTGGAACAACTTTTTTTTTTTTATTGAAACATCACATTTCTTTTAATTACATACAGCCTTGTGTGGTGAAATGCTTTTAGAGCATGCATTGTACTTGAAAATGTTATTGATACAGGATCTCAAAAATACATAGGTCAGATAAAAGTGGGGAGCTCATTCAGCATGCAGTGACCTACACTTATCCAGAGGGCCTTGACTAGGCATGTACTTGACACTGCAGCCATCAGGAACAAGATGCTTCTCAACCACCATGTTCTCAAAGTCTTCGGCATTGAACTTTGTGAATCCCCACTTTTTGGAAATGTGAAACTTCTGATGTCAGGGAACTTTAACTTGACTCTGCGCAGAGCTTCAATCACATGTTCCTTGTTTTGAGTCTTGGTGCGGATGGACATAATGACCTGCCCAATGTGAACTCTGGCCACTGTGCCCTTAGGTTTCCCAAAAGCACCACGCATTCCAGTTTGGAGCCTATCAGCCCCAGCGCAGGATAACATTTTGTTAATGCGGATGATGTGGAATGGGTGGAGACGCACTCTGATGTGGAAACCATCCTTGCCGCAACTCTTCACCATGTACTTGTTGGCACAGATACGGCAGCTTCAAGAGCTTCAGATGACAACTGCTCATTCTCATCGGAGACCATGTGACCACATAGTGGGAATTCTTCCACCTTGGCCATCTTACAAACCAAGTGAAAAATTCTGATTTTGGGATCTAGGACACCCCTACAGCAGCGGAACTTTGGGTAGGGCTTGTTTCTGCAGTGTCTGTAACAGCGAGCAGGTCTGCGGCCCATGATGGCACTCGGTACCTCGCCAACAGCAAAAAAAAAGAGTCTGGAACAACTTGATGTCCACGTCCCTACCGGCCTCTTGCATCTTGGATACTGTTGAACGTAACACAAAATGATCCTGATGTCAGGATAGGTGGCCCAATGCGTAGTATCTGTGAATTGGGGCCTCTATATGTAAACTCACCTGGATGCAGGAAACCGTAGAATGCCAAGTAGATGGCAGCTTTGATGACTAGACTGGTCAGAAAACCAAAAGGCATGGCAAACATCCCTGAACATGGTACTAGATATAGGTAACCATTTAGCCCCAGCCACTGGTTGGCACTTCTAAATGCCTTGAATAATATCTTTGACCGTGTAGGCTGCAAACAGGGAAAGCTTCTTGTGGGTTCTGAAAGGACAAGAAGTGTTGAATGCCGGCCAGGTACAACCTAGTGGTATTGTGGAACAATGCCAAATCAATCTGACAATATGACATAAATGCCAAAACCTATTTAATGTCACCTACTCCAACCTGGGGCAAGTGACTTGGAACCTACAGAGAGTGTTCCATTCAGTATGGTATACCTTTAAGGTATTGCAGGATAGGGATGGACCTGCGAACCAGTAGCTGAGATTGGTGATGCTGGTACAGTAATGAGCCGAGAGCCAGAAGGTCAACCAGAAGCTGAAATACGTTAGGAAGTAAATGAATATATTTCTAAATATGTAGACTTCCTCAATTTGTTAGACTGCAGGAGAAAAGACATAGAACATTCCCTGTAGACTCATCACACACTGGAGGAGAATATTCACAATTCCCTTCCCCAGAAAGATCACATCGGAGGGACTCAACTTCCCTTTCTTTCTGATGATGTCCAGATTGCCCATCACAATACAAGTGTTAGAAGGGATTGCCAAGACCAGTCCCAAGACTGAGGAGACTAAACAATACATGGAGTGAGGAGTCAGCATTTTTGTGTCTTCGTTGTGTGAGCCCTGGACAGAGATGACGGGACGGGCTCAGTGAAAGCCGACAGATCGATGGATTTGAATTATGAAAATATTCTTCAGAGATCCTTCCCTTGATGGACTTTGCATGCACAAGTTGGATTTCATTTCAATGCCGACATCTAAATAACTTAGCAAAGTGTACAAACAATTTTACAAACAATGCTGTTACACCAACATATTCAACGCAGTCATTTACAGCTACTGAGCCAATCAGGAGAGAGAGAGAGGGGTTGGGGCCGAGCTGCGGCTCTGTGTATAAATGGACATGCAAAGCTGCAGCTTGGAATTATGCCGGCTCGGGTGCTCCCATTGCAAGCTACTTGGTCTGGGGGCACTCGGCAGGAGGGAGGGGCTAAGAGCATTATCTGACAAAACACGTCTGTCGGACAATTGTTGTTGGAATATCCGATCGTGTGTACGAGGCTTGATGATTAGAAACAATACCTGAGGAATCAACTGACAGACTATGACATTTAATTTCTCATAAATTTGAAAACAACAATTAAGAAACAAAATAAATCATATTATGCAAACACATCGAAATGTTAAAAAAAAAAAAAAGGACTTTGTATTCTTGAATTTAAAAAAAAAATAACATTGAAATTGGTTCCATCGGTCTCGTCCGGTGACGTCCAGTTCTGGGCGGTGACTACAGAGATTGTATGAGGATGATCAGAGCCGGGATAAGGAGAGTACAGAATATGTGAGCGTCTGGGAAAAAAAATCCATAATTAATATTATTTTTATTTTCTAAGACAACCTGCGGCAGAGCCTGGTCTACATTGGCCGCCGTGCTGGATGAATCTCCATGAAATCAAGTGTGAATACGTAAAACACATAAAGTGGTTCCTTTAATTGGCGCATGAAGACATAAAATTACATTGTGAATTTGTTTCTACAATGACAATAAATCTTATCTTAATAAGGTATCAGATGTGTCCTTCTAAGCCAGAAAGTCGGACCTTGGCCCTGGTTAGAATTTTTTTTTTTTTTTTTAGGGAGGGTGTGATACGTACTTATTGTCACTCACTGTTACTTATATAGTCACACAACGTTCATACGTTCATACGCAAATTGCTAATGATCCTAAACTGTTTAAGTCTTTAAGTCTGTATATTTACAGACAATTAGCTGAAATTTTTTTTTTTTTTTTTTTATATATAGTTCGATTGGGTATACAAGGAAACTTGCACTATAAGATTAATGACACTAAATATTCCACTTTGAGGTTTTCTCTTCTTGCTTTAGGGAGAGGGAGAGGGGGTAGGTGGTGGGGGAGGGGAGAAGGAGGGGGACCCTTCATTTTCTATAAAGGGATGGGGGGTATTTGGGGTATAGAGGGTGTTGCTTTGAATTGATTGACACTTTATTGACATTTTTTTAGTTGTATTATGCTTATTCATATATTATTAGAGGTTCCAGTCTGCCTGAGCCACCACATACACGGATAATTGGTTTACCCAACTAACTGGGGGGTGGGGGTGTACTATGTTCACTTTTATTACGCTAATGATTCCATTTATGTAGGTTGGGTAAATTGGACTAATTGGAACAACTGTGGTGTCCCCCTTCCTCTTCCCTCTTTTTTTTTTTCCCCCCCCCCCTTTTTTTTTTTTTTTTTTTTTTTTTTTCTCCTTTTTTTTTGGGGGAGGGGGGGAAGGCAGATATTCTCTTTTTTGGCCCTGAGAGATGGAGGCTCGGAATTTGAATTTGACTGGGGGATGGGGGGGAGATGAGAGGCTCTCGCTCCTCTGCTGAGGGAGAGAGGTGAATAAGTGTGAGAATGGGAGGATGGTCGCGGTTAGGTGAGGGTGGTGAGGTCACAGGTGAAGCCCTATGGGGAAGCCCAGGTGGGCAGGGGGGAGGGGGGATTGGGGAGGGGGGAGGTTGGGAGGGGGGAGTGGAAAAGTGGGAGGGAACTTTGGGGGAAAGAGGTATCTTGGTCATCATAGAGGAGAGGAGAGGTCTTGGTTTTGATAAGTGGCAGAGAGATGGGGAAGGGGAGAGAGAAGGGGATGAGAAAAAATTGGTTGCTCTATGCTATGTTATCCTATTTTATGTCATTGCTACTTTATTTGGTCCATGGCTTTGAGGATTAAATCTTGGAACGTACGAGGGCTAGGGGACCCCACTAAGAAAGCACTGGTGCTGGCTTCAATGGAGGGAAGAGGGCCAGGGATACTCTGCTTACAGGAGACACACCTGACCAAGGACACGATGACCCAGCTGGGTCTACGAAAATTCCCGTTTCGCTACCATTCTGTACACTCCTCATATTCGAGAGGAGTGAGCATAATGGTGGGGAAAGGTGTGCCATTTACATGTGAGAGAAGTTCGATAGATGAGCAGGGGCGGTATGTATTCCTGGCCTGCTCTATTGAAAATAAACAGTATATTATAGCCAATATTTATATCCCCCCCCCCATTTAAGTTTGATGTCTTACAGAAATTAGTGGAATTTATGTTGGACAAAACTGACATTCCCTTAATAGCAGTGGGTGACTATAATGAAGTGCTAGACAGAGCCTATGATAGATTCCCCTCGACATACGATCCAAATATGGAACAAGGGAGCCGACTGGCCCATTTTCTGGATGAGATGGGATTAAAGGACATTTGGCGTACTCGACATCCTTGTATCCGACAGTATTCTTGTCTATCTAGCTCCCATGCTACTTTGTCCAGAATCGACATGGCCTTGGGAAACGAGTTGGCTCTGGGCATGGTTGAGAAGATAGAATATGGGCCAAGGGGAATCTCAGACCACTCACCATTGGACTTAGTGATTAGGAGGAGTAAGAACACCTCTCTAAGAGAGTGGAAAATTAGTCCATACTGGCTTGAGCTGTTGGGAGACTCACAGGAGCTGTTAAATAGCTTGAAAGAATATGTCGAAATAAACACAGGCTCGGCAAAGCCTGGAGTGGTCTGGGATTCGCTGAAGGCTTACTTGAGGGGTTTGCTGATCCAGAGAGTGGCAAGAGTACAGAGAGAGTCTAGGACATGGGAGGAGGATCTTAGAAGTGAAGTGATGCTAGCTGAACAAAGATATATTGAGACCCCGTCCCCAAGCAGGCAAAGAGAGTGGCTCGACAAACAGAAGGTCTATAAAATGGCTACTATGAGAAAGGCAGAGAACCATCGAATATTTCAAAGACAAACCCAATTTGGGGAGGGGGAGAAAGTGGGGCGAGTCTTGTCCTTGCTGACTCGGGCCAACTCCCCCTCTTCAAATATTTTGGCAATTAGGTCCTTAACAGGTGATATTTCTACAGATGGTAGTGAGATAAGACAAATATTCCATGGCTTTTATAAATCTCTCTATAAATCAAGGGGAGGAAACAAAGGAATGGAAACCTTCTTCCAGGGAATTCCAGCTCCAACACTGTCAGATAAAGATAGGGAAAAGTTGGATTCTCCAGTTACATTGGAAGAACTACAGTTGGCAGTAGCGGGGATGTCCAGCCACAAATCACCCGGCCCGGACGGGCTCCCAATAGAGATCTATAGGCGCTTTGGTGAAGCTTTGCTACCAGAATTGCTTCAGACATTGAAAAGTGCTTTTTTAGAGGGGCAGCTTCCCTCCTCTATGATGGAGGCAACGATTGTTGTAATCCATAAAGAGGGAAAGGATAAACTAGACCCGATTTCCTACCGCCCAATATCATTGCTCTGTACAGATGCAAAAATCCTTGCCAAAGTACTGGCAGATCGCTTAAAAGGGTGTATTGAGAGCCTTATCCACTCTGATCAATCAGGATTTATCCCAAACAGGTCAACTAGCAAAAACATCAGAAGAGCCTTCTTAAATATACAGATTCCCATTGACAATGAGGGCCCTAGAGCTCTGTTGGCTTTAGACGCCGCTAAAGCTTTTGATAGCATCGAGTGGCCATACCTATGGAAGGTATTAGAAAGCTTTGGATTTGGCCCAACATTTATTAAGTGGGTCAAACTCCTATACAGCGAACCACGAGCAAAAATTAAAATTAACGGTGAAGTCTCAGATATATTTGAGCTCGAGAGAGGGACGAGACAGGGCTGTCCCCTTTCACCGCTTCTGTTCGCACTTGCTATGGAACCTCTTGCTATCAAAACCAGATTAAATAAAGACATACAAGGGTTTAGAAGAGGTATAGAGGAGGACAAGATATCGCTTTTTGCGGACGACGTCCTGTTTTTTATAGGAAATGTGGATAGTTCGCTGATTACAGTGGTCCAAATGGTTAAGGAGTTTGGAAGATTCTCGGGGCTAAGTGTTAATTGGGATAAGTCGGCCCTACTCCCATTAGATCCGCTGGGGGATCAGACAATTGCCGAAATGCCCCAGCTGAAAATATCAACAAAATTGAAATATTTGGGGGTTTGGATCACTAGTGAAGTTAAGGAGTACACCACCAATAATATAGCTCCACTATTGTTGAGACTGAGATTAAAGAAGGATGTCTGGGGCCGCTTCCCCCTCTCTGTAGCTGGGAGATGCAACCTGATAAAAATGATCTGGCTACCCCAGATACTGTACGTTCTCCACAACTCTCCAATTTGGGTGAACCAAATATGGTTCAAACGAATGGAAACATTATTCAGGGAGTTAATGTGGAAGGGAGGCCAGGCCAGAATTAGATTGCAGACTATGCAGCTCCCGGTGAAGGAGGGGGGGATGGCGGTCCCACACCCTAGAACATATTTTTTGGCATCTCAGTTGCAACACATTGTGGGTTGTGGTATTCAAAATCCGGGTAATAACGACTTTAGATTAATCCTATTAAGGTCCCCACATAAAATCCTAATAGAAGCCCTGGAGGCAAACTCATTCCATCATCAGTGCCCAACTGTAAAGCTAATCAACAAGGTGTGGCAAACTACTAAAGCTTTGCTGGGATATACTGGTGTAACTGAGTATGCCCCCCTTGGGCACAATGAAAATTTGACAGAACTCAAAGATATCGAAATCCCTAAGATCTGGGAGAATCAGGGGATAACACGGGTATTACACTTGTATGAGGGAAACTTAATTAAAACGTTTTCGAAATTGAGGGGTGAATTCAACATACCAAACAAAACATTCTTTAATTATTTACAAGTCAGGCACGCCCTCCAAACCCAGTTTAAGATCCATCCGATGGTTAGGACCCATACCCCTGCGCTCCTTAAAATGATTCAGACTAACATGACAAAAGGTCAAATCTCTGTACTGTACGGGAAATTGGGGGCTAAAGCCATAAGTCAAACCGGGGTCTCTAAAAGCCGAGAAAGGTGGGAAAGAGACATTGGATTGCTAACCTCTGAGCAGTGGAGCCAAATCTTACAGAGAGGAACATTGGTGTCAATTGCCCCTGCACAGAGATTGTCCCATTTATTCCTACTGCATAGGGTCTATCACACCCCTAAAAAAATGTTTGTACTAGGCTGGAATGCAAATGATGAATGCCCCAGATGCAAAGCAACAGGGGATTTTATCCACATGTTCTGGAGATGCCCCAAGCTTTTTAGATATTGGATAGAAGTGATAAATAGGATTAATAAAATCTTTAAGACCTCTTTAGAGCCGGAGGCCAGAACTTGCCTCCTAGGAGACACGGAAGACCATAGAATCCCGGCAGGAGCATTGGAAAGCGTGCTTAGGTGCCTTTTCCAAGCTCGAAAGCTAATAGCACAGAGATGGCAAGCGCATGTTCCTCCAACAGTCGAGAACTGGGTTGAAACCATCAATGCTCTGATTTGGTGCGAGAGGGTGGCCTTTATTAAGCAAGGAAACTACAACAGGTTTAGAAGAGTGTGGGAGCCCTGGCTGACAGAAATGGGAATACCCGTGGAGAGATAGTCTCTATAGGGGGACCACAAACCCTCCCCTTATCCCAGTAGATGATAAAGCCGAACGACAAGGATAAATTAATCCAATAGCGCTCTATCCAATTCTGGATATGCTGGATTCCCTTTCCAGGTCTTCGAGATTAGACCTTTTCTCCCTTCTTGTGTTCCTTCTCTCTCTTTTCGCTCTCTTTCTCAGTCTATTTTTTTTTTTTTTTTTTTTCTTTTACCCTTTTATTTTATCCCATGTCAACCAATCAAAAGACAATCTAGACCAAGATATCTGCCTCTATTTTTTTATAACAAATTCATAATATTAATAGGGAGGGTGGGAGGGGGGAGAAGAGAGGGTGGGGATGGGGTAAATTAAGGAATTCAAATAATATTTGCTTGGCTATATGTAGAAATATAATGTAACTGTACCAGACAATGTAAACTATAGTCATGTAAACATATAAATCTGTAGATATGTCTATTCTTTGGAAAACAATAAAGAAAAATTAAGATAAAAAAGAATTTTCTATCCCCCTACTATCCCATAATACCTTAAATCAGGGGTGCCCAACCTTTTGAAGAACAAGGGCCACTTAAGCAACTTGGTAACCACAATGAGCAGAGGGAGCAGATGACAGGTCACAGCTACTCTATAGGTCCTCCGATCCGATTCGCCCAGATGGAAGGGGACGAATTCCCTTCTATTTTTTTTTTAGAGGATCGAATTGGAGATAGGCGGGGGCGTAAACGGATTAAAGTCTGTTTACATCTGCCGCTCTGTAGAGGTGAATTGAAAGTCCAATTGGGTTGGGCCGATCGTGTGAAAAGGGCCTAAGACTGCTTTCTCACTGATGTGCTGTGGTTTACCCACACCGCGGGTGCAGAGTAGTGCAATTGTGTCTATCCTGCGGGTTAGCTGAGCCTTGCCAAATACTCCGCTTTGTGGCAAAATCCGACGCTGTACAGCAAGCATCGGCTTATGGGGCTCTACTCCGCAGACGCTTTCTTCCTCTACCACTAGCTTCATTCACAATATTGATGTTGTGGTATGACGGGTCGGCAACCTGCGATCTGGGGTTGCCAACCCCCCATTCCAGAGCATGGGGTTGCGGGCCACATCAGAGGGCCCCACGGGCCACATGTGGCCCCCAGGCCACTGGTTGGCCACCCCTGCCTTAAATTATCATCCTATTCTTATAATTACCCCCCAATTCATATTTATATTTGAATATTGATTTTATATGATTGATTTATTCTTTATTCAATGTCTATTACTTCCAATATGGTAAATCTAATATTGAAAAGCATTATTTAATATCCATTCTATCTTTATATAATCCTGTATGACTTTATTTGACAAATCTTTCTGCAAACGAGAAGCTTTGTTGTATGTTTTGACTTCATATTGTAAAAATATGTTGTTACGATACTGATTTATTCTGACTTGTAAAAACCAATAAAAATTATTTAAACAGATATGTGTCCTGCCCCGGACCATTATGCAGGTAAAGGACCTGGCTCCTTTTTGCGATTCGGCACTGTGTCGCTTTAACTGATAAATGCGCGGTCGTGCTGACATGCACCATCTGTCCACAGTGTACCTCAAAATCTGTCACAGTATACCAGTGCACAAAAACATTTTGTGAGTGTAAAAGAAAATAAAGAAACCGTGTAAAATAAAAAATAAAAACTCACTTACTCATCTATTCAAAGAAATGTAGCAGTATAAAGTTTGATCAAAATGTATGGAGACAAATTACTTATTTGCAAAATTGTATAACAGCAACTAAGAAAAATATGTTTTTTCTCAAATTTTGGGGTATTTTTTCATTTATAGCACAACAAAAAAAACTGTGGTGATTAAATACCACCAAAAGAAAGCTCTATTTGCATGAAAAATATGATAAAAATGTCATATGTGTACAGTGTTACATGACCGCGCAATTGTCAAGTGTGAGAGCGCTGAGAGCTGAAAATTGATCTGGACAGAAAGGGGGTGAAAGTGCCCCCCGGTATTTAGGTAGTTAAATAACAAAATGATTGTCAGATTACTCTCATTCCCTATTTATAAAAACATTTTAAAGAAAATACGAAAACTTACTAGTGATGGTGGAAGAATCGGATTCTGTAGCGAATAAAAACAGATGACGTGTCAATGGGATATACATTTTATAATTTACAGTACATCATATTACCAGACATTACACAACTGATCAGTCCAATTATTCATGAAATGATCAATGAACTCTTAAGCCCTGTACACACGATCGGATATCTGATAGAATCTAATCCGATGGATTTTTTCGTCGGATGTCCAATGAAGCTGACTTTCATCAGTCTTGCCTACACACCATCGGTCAAAAATCGGATCGTGCCAAAACGCAGTGACGTACAACACTACGACGTGCTGAGAAAAATTAAGTTCAATGCTTCCGAGCATTCGTCGACTTGATTCTGAGCATGCGTGGATTTTTGACCGATGGACTTCCACACAGACGATCGTTTTTTTCTAGCGTTTTTTTATCCATAGGAAAAATTTAAAACACGTTCTATTTTTTTTTTGTTCACCGATGGGGCCCACATGCGATTGGTTTGTCCAATGAAAACGGTCCATCGGTCTGTTTTCATCGGACAAACCGATCGTGTGTACAGGGCTTAAGACACTATACCGTATGACAGGTGTAAGGCATGATTTATGATTCAGACAAGTGTGAAAAATTACATGTCTGCTCATTTCCAGACAAGACTCCCACCATTGTCATTGACCACTGGTAGTGGCAATTTTTAGACTTTCTCCAATAAAAAGGAAAAGAGTGAATTGTTACACATAATGATTGGGGAAGAGAACCAATTGTGGATCCAGCTGTTACAGCCTAATTAATACCAAGGAAATGGTTCCGATTTACCCAGATCACTTGTTGGACCCCAAAGCCTTTCTCATATCTTGCAGAGCGCTAGGATGGTCCATAAACACAATGCTTTAGTATACATGTTCCTGTGGTTCAGAGCTCAGGGCTGTTTCTTCCTGTCTCTCACATCCTATTGGCTCATATATATAAAGAGCAGCTTCATCAACCAATTAACAGGGGCAGGGAAAGGTCAGCTCCAGGGTCTTGTAGACATTGGCCTATTATAGTAACCTGGGGGTTGGGGGTTTTCACAAGGTCTCTGCAAGTTATGAGTCTTCATGCAGGTATAGAACACACTTTGGATAAAACAGCCCATACATATTTTTTTTTGTGGATTGAACATAAAAAAAGGCCTGATTACCCCATCCACACATTGGCAGTGGATGAGGGAATCCTGATATTTTGTATTCTGACAACAGGAACACCTGCAGGTATAATCATCACCATATATAATGTAAAAAAAGAGCAACCAATCAATGATATGATCATCACATTATATTGTACAAGTATAAAATAATCCACAGGACTTCCACCATTGTGATCTGAGAGAAGAATAAAACACTTACTAGGAGTGGTGATGGTGGTGGTAGAAAACGGACCTGGAAAATAAAATAAAAATTATAAAATTAATACATATCATTAGACACTTTGAGATGATTTGTTGTTACTTGTATGTCCGGTTGGAATGTCTGAAATTGGGGGGGGGGGGGGGTGGGGGGTTTGGGAATTTGGGATTGAAGCAAATGTGATAATCACTGTACGTCCTCATGGATAGTCCCCCAACTTTATCCATCCCTAACTATTATCATTCACCTGTCCCTTCCCTAGACATAACACTTGGCCCACCTGTAACGTTTAACCCTTAACAATTAAAATGCTTCCCTGACCTCAGGGGTGTTCCTTCCTGCCTCTTACATCTTATTGGCTCATATCTCTGAAGGGAAGTTTTATCAGCCAATTGGCAGGAGCGAGGAGGAGTTGGCTCAAGTGTTCAACTTCAGGGTCTTGTAGACATTATGTAGACATAAAATAATCAGAGGCTGGGGTTTTCATGAGGTCTCGGGAAGGTATGTGAGTCTTCATACAGGTATAGAACACACTTTCCTCTAGAATATTCCCTTTAGGAAACTTCTCTAGATTTGTATTGAGGGACAAAAATAGGGGAACAGTGTACGGAATGTTGGATGGTTTTCTCCTCACCATATATAATGTTCAACAAGAGCAACCAATCAATGATATGATCATCACATTATATTGTACAAGTATAAAATAATCCACAGGACTTCCACCATTGTGATCTGATAGAAGAATAAAATACTTACTAGGAGTGGTGACGGCGTCGGGCAATGGATCTGGAAAGTAGAAGAAATTGTCAGACATGTTGACATGCTTCATTGTTGGGTTTGGAGAAAATATGATATTCACTGTAGGTCTTCATGGCCCCCCATTTTGACCCTATTCCTAACAATTATCATTCACCTGGCCTATTATAGCAACTGCGGGTTGGGGGGCTTAATGAGTCTCTGCAATATAAGTGAGTCTTCTGTGTATTGAGGGACATTTTTTTTTTTAAAGTGTACGGAATGTTGGATGGTTTACTCCTCATCATATATAATGTACAACAAGAGCAACCAATCAGTGATATGATCATCACATTATATTGTACAAGTATAAAATAATCCACAGGACTTCCACCATTGTGATCTGATAGAAGAATAAAACACTTACTAGGAGTGGTGATGGTGGGAATTGGATCTGGAAAATAGAATAAATAACATGAAATGAATACATCTTATCAGACACATTGATATCCCAGATATCAAGGATAACTTGCTTCAAATTTGTGGCAGTGATGAATTGTAATTCCCCATACACACGATCGGAAATTCCGGCAAGAAAAGTCCAATGTGAGCTTTTGAACGTCAATTTTGACCGTGTGTAGGCTCCATCAGACTTTTGCTGTTGGAATTTCTGCCAAGAAAAGATTGCGAGATGGTTCTCAAATTTTCGTCTGTAGCAATTCTGACGTGTAAAATTCCGATGCATGCTCAGAAACAATTTGATGCATGCTCGGAAGCATTGAACTTAATTTTCTCGGCTTGTCGTAGTGTGGCACATCACTGCGTTCTTGACGGTCAGAAGTTCAGAGAACTTTTGGGTGACCGTGTGTATGCAAGCCAAGCTTGAGCAGAATTCCCGTCAGAAAAACCATCCAAGGTTTTTCCGACGGAAAATCCGATTGTGTGTATGCGGCATAAGTCTGGTAACTTTCTGCACGTTTCCCTGGTAAGTTGTACACTTGCAGAGCACTTGAAGCACAAGTTCTAGTTGACACTTTTGTGTGGCAAGTCTCTAGAAACAGCAACGTTGCAGTGGTGAGTCTACAGCAAGAGCTCTCGAAGTCTACAGCTTTAAAAATTAGCCACAGTGCCCCCCTGTGGTGGAATGACTATAGCACAATATAACTGAACCAGAACTTGCAGCAGACTTGCAGAATGTTTGCAAAGAAAGTTAATCTGGAGTCATGCAATGTGGCCCTGTGGTGTTGGCCCGTGCAGTATGGGTGGTCATTGACTCGGAGAAGCCCGGGCTATGGGGATAGATGGAGAGGAGGAGGCAGTGTTTAATCTTAACCAGTTCAGCAGGGACTGCCTAAGATACAAACTGTCTATGGGCAGGCTGATTAATTAATCAACTTGGGTACAACCAGTACAACCAGTCCCTAGCTGTGTGTTCTCCCAGAAAGGACGTCTTCCTCTGCCCCCCACTGGAAGAACACAATAGCTCCACGGGAGGAATTACCCCACTGTGTTGATGGGGGAATTGGCCACAACTGGATATGGTTTGGCCACATCTGGAGTACTCCGTCCAGTTCTGGTAATCGGTCCTCAGAAGGGATGTGTTGGAACTGGAGTGAGTCCAAAGAAGAGCAACAAACCTAATACAAGCAGTCCCCAAGTTACGAACATCTGACTTGCGAATGACTCCTACTTACGAACGGGAGGCGGCGTGATGTCTCTGCCGTTCTGCGCATGCGCAGCCACTTTTCAATGGCTGGCATTTTCGACAGAACATCGGAAATGACGCCTCTGCCGTTCTGCACATGCTGTTCCGACTTACGAACAGATTTGACTTAAGAACAAACCTACAGTCCCTAGCCTGTTTGTAACTCAGGGACTGCCTGTGAGGGGACTGGACACCCTAAATTACGACTGCAAGCACTAAATGTATTCTCTCTGGAGAATCAAGGCTTGAGAGGGGATATTATAGTGATCTACAAATACCTCAATGAGGATCCCAGCATTGGAAAAAAAAACTATTCAGTCTCAAGGAGTGTAAGAGGACACACAATGAGATTGGAGGAGAAGCGGTTTAAACCTTAAACTGTGTAGGGGGGTTTTCACTGTCACGGCAATAAGGAAGCGAAACCCTCTTCCACAATTGGTGGTGGCAGCAGGGGGGGGTAAGGATATTCTTAAAAATTCGGATGGAATTCAAATTTGAATCAATTCAAATAGTTTTCAAATTTCATTTTTAATAGTTTTCAAGTTCGAACAGTTTTTGAATTCAAATAGTTTTCCACTTTCCAAAGAAAATAAAATAGAATAGAAAATAACAGAATAGAATAAAAAAATAGAATAGAAAAGAATTAAGCAGAAAATAAAAGAATATAAATGAATAGATTAGAATAGAATACAAAAATAATTGAATAAAATAAAGAGTATAACCATCTCCTTCGACTTTCAAATAGAATAGATTCAAATTTGAATAAATAAGAAAAGAAAAGAATAGAATAAAAAAAAGAATAAAATAGACTATAGTAGACTATAATAGAATAGAAAAGAATAGAATAAAAAAAAAGAATAAAATAGACTATAGTAGACTATAATAGAATAGAAAAGAATAGAATAAAAACAAAACAAAAAAACAATAGAATAGAAAGAATATAACCATTTTCCAAAATTCATATAGAATCAATTAAAATGTTAATAGAATAGAAAATAATTGATTGGAATAGGAAGATGGTTATATTCTTTCTATTATATTCTGTTGTTTTTTCTTCACTATTCTGTTATTTTCTATTCTATTTTAATATATTCTTTTCTATTCTAATTAAATTCAAATTTCTATTCTATTGTTTTTAGAATTATATTCTTTCTAGTCTATTCTTTTATATTTGACTTTCAGAAGATGGTTACATTCTTTCTAATTTATGCTTTTTCTTTTTTTATTATATTCTATTTGTTTTTATTCCATGCTGTTATTTTTTCTTACTATTCAATTCTGTTCTTTTTTTACTCTGTTATATTCTATTCTTTTATTTTCTGTAATTTTTTTCTATTCTAGTCTTTTTATTTTCTGTTATATTTTATATTTTCTATTCTATTTTTTTTATATATTCCATCCCTTTATTTTCTATTCTATTTTATTCTCTTTGGTAATTGGAAAACTATTTAAATTCAAAAACTATTAGAATTTGAAAACTATTCAAAATTGAGTTGAAACAATTTGAATTGATTTGAATATGAATAAACAAACTAATTACGAAAACAAATTAAATTGGTTAAAAGAATTTAACGAAATAAATTTATGTAAATAACGAATCGAAGGGAAATTAAACTAAACACATTTTTTCATTCTGCAAATGTCTAAATGCTTTATGAACAGTGACTGATGTGAATGTATAATATATATTTGTAAAGTGCTGCATAAATTCTCAGTGCTTTATAAATACCTGGAATAATAAATAAAGTACTCCCTGTCAGGGTTTTCATTTCCTGCTCACTGATTGGTCTAATGTCCTAATCTATTTTATCATGATAAAGAATGAGTGATGTCCAGGAGACACAGAACAAGCTCCAAGTCCTCCGGGGATAATCTCTGTTCTAGAAGGAGTTTAGATATAATGGTCACTTATTTATATTAACCACTTCATTACTGGGCACTTAAACCCCCTTCGTGCCCAGACCAATTTTCAGCTTTCAGAGCTGACGCATTTTGAATGACAATTACAACACTGCACCCAAATTATATTTTTATCATTTTTTCCCCACAAATAGAGATTTCTTTTGGTGGTATTTGATCACCTCTGCGGTTTTTATTTTTTGTGCTATAAACCAAATAGACAGAAAATTTTGAAAAAAACACAATGGGGTAGATTCACGTAGATCCGCGTATCTTTGCGGCAGCGTAACGTATCCGATTTACGTTACGCCTCCGCAACTTAGTAGGGCAAGTGCTGTATTCTCAAAGCACTTGCTCCGTAAGTTGGGGCGGCGTAGCGTAAATCGTCCGGCGTAAGCCCGCCTAAATTCAAATGTGGGACAGGGGGCGTGTTTTATGTTAATGTTGTGTGACCCGACGTGATTGACATTTTTTTCCCGAACAGCGCATGCGCCGTCCGTGGAATTTCCCGGTGTGCATTGCTCCTAATATGCAGCAAGGACGTCATTGGTTTCGACGTGAAATTAAATGACGTCCAGCCCCATTCACGGACGAATTACGCAAACGACGTAAAAAATTCAAAATTTGACGCGGGAACGACGGCCATACTTAACATTGGTACGCCGCACTTACGCCACCATATAGCAGGGGTAACTATACGCCGGGAAAAGCCTAACATAAACGGCGTAAATGTACTGCGTCGGCCGGGCGTACGTTCGTGAATTCGCGTATCTTGCTGATTTACATATTTTGACGCGTAAATCAGTGTACACGCCCCTAGCAGTCAGTGTAAAAATGCAGTTACGATCCAACAGCGTAAGAGACTTACGCCGGTCGGATCTAATAGAAATCTATGCGTAACTGATTCTATGAATCAGGCGCATAGATACGACCGGCCAGACTCAGAGATACGACGGCGTATCTGGAGCTACGCCATCGTATCTTGTCTGTGAATCTACCCCAATATTTTTAACTTTTTGTTATAATAATATCCCCAATTTAAAAATAAAAAAACGATTTTTTTCCTCAGCTTAGGCCGATACGTATTCTTCTACATATTTTTGGTAAAAAAAAAAATCGCAATAAGCGTTTATTGATTGGTTTGCGCAAAAGTTATAGCGCCTACAATTTTTTACTGGTAATGGCAGCGATCTGCGATTTTTGTCAGGCCTGCGATATTGCGGCGGACACATCGAACACTTTTGACACTATTTTGGAACCATTCACATTTATACAGTGAACAGTGCTATAGTATTGCATTGATTACTGTATAAATGTGACTGGCAGGGAAGGGGTTAACACTAGGGGGCGAGGAAGGGGTTAAATGTATTCCCTGGGAGTGATTCTTACTGTGGGGGGAGGGGAGTGATTGGGGGAGGTGACCGATGCTGTGTCCCTATGTACAAGGGACACAGATCGGTCTCCTCTCCCTGACAGGACGTGGATCTCTGTGTTTACACCCCATCATTACACACACAGAGATCCACGTCCTTGTCTGTGTAATGGCCGATCGCGGGTGCCTGGCAGACATCGTGGCCGCCAGGCACAGTTTTTCCCCGCTGCGGCTCGCGCAGTAAATACATATAAAGGGATGTCCACCCGGCAGTTGGGAGACGCGCTGTGGTCGTCTTTCGTCTACAGCGCGGGTCTCAAGTGGTTAAGCGCATTAAAATCATGAAGCATGAAAATAAAGTAAGTATCCAATCACAAGTTTACCTGATCTTCTAATTGGTCCAATTGTCAGAGCACCATCAAAACTCTGTGGGGTTCTGGTTCCAACACTTCGACTTCCTGCTCTGCAGTAGCACTAGAAACAGACAAGGCCATTAAGAAAACAGTTTAAAAAAAGGGGGATAAGGTTGCGCTAAATGAGAAACGTGTGATACAAAGTGATAATTAAATGTGCATAATCAATTGAATAAATATATACTAACATTTTTGGCCCCTGCAGAGATTAGGAGATCCTGGCCCGGATTCTCAGAGGACTTACGACGGTGTAGCGCCATGTACGCCGTCGTAAGTCCGAATCCGAGCCGTCGTATCTAAGCGCCTGATTCTTAGAATCAGTTACGCATAGATTTCTATTACATCCGACTGGCTTAAGTCTCTTACGCCATCATTTTTACGCTGGCCGCTAGGGGCGTGTAAGCTGATTTACACATCGAATTATGAAAATTAGCTAGATACGCGAATTCCCGAACGTACGCGCGACCGACGCAGAAATATACACCGTTTACGTTAGGCTTTTCCCTGCGTAATGTTGCCCCTGCTATATGAGGCATAACTGCGGTGTACCAATGTTAAGTATGTTCGTTGTTCCCGCGTCGAAATTTGAAAAAGTTACGTCGTTTGCGTAAGTCGTCCGTGAATGGGGCTGGACGCCATTTACGTTCATGTCGAAAACAATGAAGTCCTTGCGGCGTACTTTGGAGCAATGCACACTGGGAAATTCCACGGACGGCGCATGCGCCGTTCGGGAAAAACGTCGATCACGTCGGGTCACAGTACATTTGCATAAAACACGCCCCCCTGATCCAAATTTGAATTAGGCGGACTTATGCCGGCCGATTTACGCTACGCCGCTGCAACTTACGGAGCAAGTGCTTTGAGAATACTGCACTTGCCCGTCTAAGTTGCGGAGGCGTAACGTAAAGCGGATACGTTACGCCCGCACAAAATTACGCCGCTGGACGAGAATCTGGTCCCCTGTCTTTCCAACATACAGAGGAATGTTACCAAAGGCTAAGGAGGTGATCAAACACTGGTCCAGTGACATCTTGGGATCATCACAAGACCCTGCAGAAGGTTGTATTTACATGCGCTGTAGACCACTAACGGAGGTCCATCTTATCTGATTAAAGTTTGTTTTCAACCTCTGAAAAAAAAGTGGTTACAGCAATTCAAAGATCGAAACTCATTGGAATTGTTCTACTTTGATCTTCATTCTGTAGTTTATATTACAGCATGCTGAGTCCGAGTCTAGGAATGGATCGTTCTTCCATTAGAGGGTGAGATCCCACCCAAGGGAGACAACGGACGGGACACACGCAGCTGCTGGGAACAGACAGGAGTGGAGCGACGCACGGCTCTGGGATTTCTTGTCACCCCCGCAGAGGGTCATCTGCAGGCGCATACGACCTTGTCTAATAGGGGGTCCAACATTTCTGGTAAGGGCATATACCTATTCCCCTTTCCGGTGCACTTGTGAGGAGCAGTTGTCTTCCAATTACCTTGGTGGTGGATTCACTCATTTAACCATGTCTGACGGCCCAACATTCACCAGCCTTGGACTTTTATTTCCTGCATTTATCTTTTGGACTTGGTTCACTTGTACAACTCATCATTTTAGTATATATTTATTCAATTGATTATGCACGTTTAATTATAACTTTGTTTCACACATTTATCATTTAGCGCGACCTTATTCCCCCTTTTTTACACATTTTTTACATGAATATCGCATGTTTTTAGGTGTCGCAGCTTTGTATTCACCAACACTTCATCATTTTTTATTTACCTTTAGCGCACTATAGTACCTTTTGTGGATCCATTAAGAAAACAGGGATGAATGTTGCAAGTTTATCAGAATAAGATGTTCTCTATGAAGTCATCACAGAATTTACAGGGATAATCCGATAAGCTGATTCAGTGGAGCTCATGTCACACCTTATCACTTTCATATATGAAGAAAATCATTGGTACCATTTGATGTGGAGGAATTCAAGTGTCCTGTACAGAGCCCCGACCTCAAACCCACTGAACACCTTTTGAATTAATTGGAATGCTGATGGTGAGCCTGGTTTTCTCCTCCAACATCAGTACCTGACCTCACAAATGGGAAAATAAATTCCCACAGACTCCCTCCAAAAGGTGAATTGCGACACTGTAGGGTAGGGTTGAGGTCAGGGCTATGTATGGATGAGGTCAGGGCTCTGTACAGGACACTTGAGTTCCTCCACACCAAACTGGTCACACCGTGTCTTTATGGAGCTGGCTTTATACACAGGGGACAATCATGCTGGAACAGAAAAGGGTCTTCACCAAACTGTTATCATAAGGTTGGAAGAACAATTTTCTACAATATCTTCACCCTCCTGCCGATCAGTGATGTGCTGTGTACGGGTGACACAAGCGCATCGGGATCACGCCGCTGCGCAGGCATGCATGCGCATGATCCCTCTCCTTCTGAGGGACGTTCCTGAACATCCATTCAGAAGGAGGAAGCGCCCACCCAGCAGTATATGTACAGTGGCCAGGTGGGAAGTAGTTAAAGAACTGTATGATGATTGAAACTCTTACAGATTGAATGCACTTAGGCTGGGTTCATACTATTGCAAATTGGAAGCGGATTCCCTGCATCCAATTCACAATAGCAGGAGATTTTGACCGGCTCTCTATGGAGCTCTCTATGGAGCCGGTTCACATATCTCCCGCTGTGGTTCTTGTGTGGATTTGCACAGGGACCCTGTACGTCTATTGGTCTGTTTTAGGGCTTCAATCGACCTGGAATGGTGAACAGGGGACGCACCGGACCCTTGCAGGGAGCCGTATGCGGCGATAGTATGAACCCAGCCTCAGACAATAAAAGCCATCGCTCTGGAGGAGAGGCCGTTTTGAGTGTATGTCTAAGGCCCCATACACACGATAAAATTTATCCGCGAATACGGTCCAGCGGACCGTTTCCGCGGATAAATCCTCTCGTGGATTTCGGCGGATTTTCATGCGATGGTGTGTACGCGCCGTCGCCGCGATTATGACGCGGCGACGGGCGCGACGCTGTCATATAAGGAATTCCACGCATGCGTCAAATCATTACGACGCATGCGGGGGATCCCTTCGGACGGATGGATTCGGTGAGTCTGTACAGACCAGCGGATCCATTCGTTGGGATGGATTCCAGCAGATGGATTTGTTGTGCATGTCAGCGAATATCCGATCTGCTGGAATCCATCCCAGGGGAGAAATATCCGCGGATAAAGATCCGCTGGCGTGTACACACCATAGGATCTATCCGCTGAAACCCATTCGCTGGGATTTATCTGCGGATGGATTCTATCGTGTGTATGGGGCCTTATTGTTGCAGGTGTAATTGATGTTCTAACCCTTCTTCTATAGGTGGAAACCGACTTACATGGCTAGAGGATCCAGAACTGATGTCACACAGGCTCACAGCACAATGTATATACGCGTGGTTGCTGTCTCCAACATACTTGAACAACGTCACAGAAAACCGTCCTTTGTTGGAAGAACCTCCCTCGTCAATAGATAAAATGGAATATTTCAACTTAGGACAACTAAAGAAAATAAAAGTGAGAAAAATTATATTTTACTGATAATCATTTCATACACATTGTACTGAAATACTTTATTCGGGAAACTAACAATGTATATAATGGTTTATATGTAAAGAGAAAGGCCAATCAGATCCGGTACTTTAGTTGTGGATGGACACCGGTGGGTTGAATCATCTAGAAGCTTCTCCTGTCTCTGGACACTGGTAGAGAGATCTCTGCACCCATGTTTCCAATAGTTTCCTCCTTTTTCATCTGTTATGGAGATCCCAGTCCGCTGTCCGTGTTTTATGGGAGTAAGCCGAGGTTGGTTCACAGATCCCTCATCTATCACTACTGGTCATTGAGAGGGAAATGCCAGGTACAGTACCTGACTGCGATATTGTATAATATCGCGGCTCGGCAGCAGCAATATTGGCCCCCCGCGACCCCCCTTGTGGGAGCCATCGCTGAGCTCTGTCGCTGCTCCGGCTTGCCGCCCCCAATCGTTTTCTATGGATGCACTGCATCTCAAGGGGGCGGCGAGCGTGAGAAGCACAGCCTCGCAGCGCCGATTTCCAGCACAATCCCATCGCGCTGGAAATACAAAATCGGCGGCACCCACTGTATCAGTAGATGGCAGGGAAATGCAGTCAGGGGAGGCAGGTGAGACAGATCCTCAACTGCCATGAACATAAAAAACAAAACAAAAAAAAAAGGCGATCAAGCTTTGAGGGTCGTAGCTTGGCAACCTGGCATCACAGAGACCCCACATTTGGGCAGCTGAAGTCCTACCCCACAGTGTTAATTTTTTTGACTAAAACATTTTAGTCAACTCAATTAGTACTATTTTAGACAACTAAAATCAATTGCAGAAGACTAAAATTGGACTAAAACTAAAATGCTTTTTTTTCTGCCAAAATGAACACTGCTACCCCATCACTGGGACTCCTACAACCTATGGTTCCGGAGATACGGGGGTCCTTGTGCAGCCTTTTAGAGGCTCCAAACAGAGCGGCCAGTATAAATACAAGCTGACACACTCTGTTTGCAGCAGACTTAGGCCGCGTACACACGGTCGGACCAAACCGATGAAAACTGACTGAGGTTCAGTTTCATCGGTCCAAACCGACCGTGTGTACGGCCCATCGGACTTTTGTCCTTCAGACCAAAGTTTTAGAACTTGCTTTAAAATCGGACTGATGGACGCCTGACCGTCGGTCAAAACCGATGGTTAGTACACAAAAGCATCGGTTCAAAACCCGTGCATGCTCAGAATCAATTTGACGCATGCTTGGAAGCATTGAACTTCGTTTTTTTCATCACGTCATGGTGTTTTACGTCACCGCGTTCTGACACAATCGGATTTTGAACTGATGGTGTGTAGGCACATCAGACCATCAGTCTGCTTCAGCGGTGAACCGATGAAAACGGTCCGTCGGACCATTCTCATTGGATGGATCGACCGTGTGTACGCGGCCTCAGAGGATGAGCTCACTGTGCCTCTCCTCACTTCTTGTCACTGAGCTCAATGGACAGCTTGGAGCCTTGGACCAATTGTAAAGCACCATTGGTCCAAGCTGTCCAATAAAAATGCTGAAATGGAGGCACGCCTCTCACTGCAGTTTCATAGAAGGGGGTCGTGTCTAAAAGACAAATACTCCCTTCCAGCCCCGCCCTCTTAAACAGAAGGAAATACATGTGTTTATGTGTGTAAGATTTACCCACAATCCCGTGGTTCTTCTCACACAGTTATGAGGGAGAATGAGAATCTGCTGCTACTGAAAAGGTACAAGATAAATCATATATTATTATGCTATATGTTATAAGATAATAATTTATTATTTATCTATTTATTAGGAAATTACTGGTTGGAAGTTATAACTTCAAACTTCAGTAATTTGTCCGTTAACCCTCCTGCTTAAATACAGATTTAGAAAATATTGAATTACCCTAAAACAATATATAATAATTATTTGTATATTACTTATGGTAATTAATCCCTTGCCACCCAGGCCAATTCTGACACTTCTCTACTACATGAAAAAATCATAATTTTTTTGCTAGAACTCCCAAACATTACATATATTGTTATAGCAGACACCCTAGGGAATAAAATAGCGGTTGTTGCAACTTTCTATGTCACGCGTTATTTGCGCAGAAATTTTTCAAATGCGTTTCATGAATAAAAAATAAAACAGTAAAGTTACCCTGATTTGTTTGTATATTGTAAAAGATGATGTTACACCGAGTAAATAGATACCTAACATGTCACGCTTTAAAATTGTGCACACTTGTGGAATGGCGCCAAACTTCAGAACAGTGGAACCTCGGATTACGAGCATAATCTGTTCCAGAAGAATGCTCGTAATCCAAAGTACTTGCATATCAAAGCGAGTTTCCCCATAGAAGTCAATGGAATGAAAATAATTTGCGGCCAGAGGTGGGGGGGGGGGGGGGGGGCGGAGACCCTTGGAAACAGCCGGAAAGGCCCGAGGACAGCTTTGGAAAGGCTTGGGAACTGAGTATTTCTGTGTCTTATCGAGCATTTCCAAACGGCGCCCCCCCACCTCAGGCCAAACGCGGTACTGTACACCGCTTTGGCCTAAATCCCTCTCATTTTGCGAGACAACACTCGCAAACCGAGTCAGGATTTTTTTAAATATAGGACTCGTATTGCGAAATGCTAGTTACCCATGTTACTCGCAATCTGAGGTTCCACTGTACTTAAAAATCTCAATCGGCGGTGCTGTAAACTTTTTTACAAGTTACAGAGGAGATCTAGTGCTAGAATTATTGCTCTCGCTCTAATGATCATGGTGTGTAACCTGTGTGTATCTGGCTCTGATACTAGCCAGTGCCTCACCAGCCACTCACCTCCCCTCACGTCCCTGGTAGATGGATCTTCTAAGCTTACCTGCTTTGGAAGAAGTGGTATTTCTGTGGGTCATTCATATCATTTGTTGCGGTGGCGTAGCATTTGTCCATCACCAGAATGAAATTAGATGTGTCTCCAAGAAAGAAAACTCCGATATACAATATTTCCTCTGAGGACAGGACAGCTTCGGATCCCGTGTATGGAGTCGTGTAGCTGCCATTATACAAAGACATGTGGACCTTGAACTCTCCTTTCCCCGAAACTGCGATAGTTATAGATCTACATTTCAAAATAATGATAAACAACAATTAATTATATAACACTAATAATGTAAATGACAGATAAAAGGTAAACTTTACCAATGGTAATGATAGAAGGAGGGAGTCTTAATCATAGTTACAGACAATAAAGCAATACATGACGGGTTCTCTACACTACTGGAGGCCTAAATACAGATCATACCACACAAAAATGACTGACATGCAGTGGCGGCTGGTGTTTTTTTTTGGGGGGGGCGGCAAACACCCCCCTGCGGCGCAACACGGCACTGCACTTACTCCCCCCTCCACCACCCACTGTCCTTACCGTGGATGCGGTGAGAGCAGTGGTCAGAGCTGCTGTGGCCATCTCCCAGCGTGGCGGGCTCCGGTGTCCCCTCCTCTCCTCCCGGCGCTAAGCGTCCAATTGGATCGCCTGATGTTTTGGCCAATCAGGATATGGGTTTCATACCTGCTTGCCGATTGGCTGGGAGGAGGATCAGTGTTCATTCGCTGTTGCAACACACCTGGGTGGGCTCAAGATGCATCCTCAGCGTCCTAAACCCATGCTATGTTGAAGCCTATTAGGGCCTCTAGCTCTAATCAGGTGCTTAAAAAAAACTGGCCTCTGTAATTCATGTGCCTGGTGCCCGAAAGGGGCCAGACACATGAATAGGGGGCGGCCGTGGATATATTCATGCACATAAGTGGTAGAGAGGAGAGAAGGGGCGGCGCCCGGGCACCCCTAATAGACGGGTCGCCCCTGGTCACATGACTATCCTGAGCCAGCATGTCTGCCACTTTGTTCCCAGAATCCCCAATGACTGGAAACAGATAGTCCTTTGCAGGTGGTCGGGGAGTCAGAGAGGTTTTCTCTCCTTCACACCATGTGACAGCTGGCAGGAGTATCATGGGATGGGTATGAGTAAGGACTAATAGGCAAATTGCTGTATGATAGTCATGAAATGGTGGGCACTGTCATGGGAGACATGTATCATTGAAGAAAATAAGTGTCAAAAATACCATGCCATTGCTGGTTCCGATCATAGAGCTTTAAGGGCAACATTGAAAATATTCAAATCCTTTATGTACCATGGTTGGGGGTTTCCTTAAAAACTTCAATGACAGGTGGCACTGATGGGCAGCACTGATGATGAGGTACCGATGAGGTACTGACAGAGTTTAGTGCTGGGCACTGATTGGCAATGTAATGGGCACTGATTGGCACTGTGGAGGGCTCTGATTGGCAATTAGGAGGGCTCTGATTGGCAATTAGGAGGGCTCTGATTGGCAATTAGGAGGGCTCTGATTGGCACTGTGGTGGGCACTGGCAGACTTTATTATTGTGGCACTGCTGGGCACTGATGGGCACATCTGATGGGGCTGTGCTGATAATCAATGTGCTGATTATCAGCACAGACCCCCCCTTCGGACAGGGAGAGCTGCCGATCGGCTCTCCCTGTCAGCGTGAACTGAGGAATGCACTTCCTGGTTCACAGGATTGGTCACAGCTGATCACATGGTAAGAAATTCGTAATTTCGTAAATTGGAATTTGTTTAGTTTATTCAAATTCAAATTGATTCAAATTTTTTTAAATCCATTTGAATTTGAATCGAATTCCATTCACATTAAATTCCATTTGAATTGCATTCATATCAAATTCCATTTAAAATCAAATTTATTCTGTTTGAAATTCGAATTTTGTATGATGGTTACATTATTTCGATTCTATTCTATTCTATTGTTTTTTCTATTCAACTTTTTCTTTTCTATTCTGTTCTTTTTTTTATACTCAATTTTTTTCTATTCTATTCAAACTGAATTTATTTATTACAAAATTCTAATTCATTCTAGTTGAAATATAAATTTTGGAAAACTATTATATTGTTATACTATTTCTATAATATCCTTTTATATTATTTTCTATTGTTTATTCTATTCTTTTCTAAATTCTTTTATTTTCTAATTTATTCTTTTCTACTCTATTAAAAATTTCAGAAGCTGGTTATATTCTATTTTATTCTATTATATTCAAATTTGTATTATATTCTATTCTATTACTTTATTTTCCATTCTATTTTATTTTTTTTCCGATCGTGAGACTCACATTTTGATATTTTTTTTCCTTTTACCTGATGATTGGATCGGGAACGGTATTCAGACTGGATATTATATCCAACGTGTGGGAACACTGCAAGGGTACGATCAGGGTGTTTTTTTCTGGGGTGTTTCCAATGGTGTCCACATCAATGATGATATTAATCTTATACATGATATGAGTTTTGTTTGTTTCCTTTACAGAAAAAAAAAAAGAAAAAAACAATTATTAAAAAATAAAATAAAATAAAATGTTGATGGTGCCGGCACCTATGTCCTCCTCTCCAATCACCCACACCATCTGCCATATAAAGGCCAAACAAAGACCATGGAACTTCAACTATTGCATAGAGACATGGGATTTTATTTTACCACCTGTCTGAAGGATTTTTTTAATTTATGCATTTTCACGGATAGATTATTATAATATACAGTGGAACCTTGGATTACGAGGATAATCCATTCCAGGAGAATGATCGTAATCCAAAGCACTCGCATATCAAAGCGAGTTTCCCCATAGAAGTCCCCTGATGTAGATCCATCACCAAGCATGGCGCCTGCCACATCGCTGACCCAAACAAAGAACAAAAAAAAGTTCGCTCCCGGTCGGCCTGCTCAACCATGTGACATATAGTGTATATAGGGAAGAGGAGGGGCCACCTGATGACGTCACCTGGTGGCCATGCTCCCTTATGGATCGGTGCATACTGGGTCGGTGACATCACAAGGAATGGATCTAATATAATGCATGAAATAATTTATGCAAATGAGTCACGTGACTGTGTTATCACATGCGGTAAACGTTAGTGAATTAACCCCTACGATTAATAATATCCACAGATAAATATTTTGGGTAACACGCACTTTAACAATAATATCAGCATTGGAGAACACTTACATAAGCCAGGGCTTTGCAACCTCCGACTTTTAGAGGGACCAGGACTGAGAAGGTGTTTGTGACGGGGTCATCCTGGAAGTCATAGCAGGCGTTATCCTTCACATGACTCTCGTTGAAGTAAATACTCAGATCATTGAACTGACATTTATGGAAGGCGGCTCTCATCTCGAACGATCCGCAGGTCTTCTCAGGAACCACCTGTGATAAAGCTTTAAATGGAACATGGATTTACTTTATTATCTTTCAGGGGCCCCCCGTTGTGTAATCCCAACAAAATGACAGAAAACATGAAGAACTCACAGGATAATGGAAATAAATGGGGAAAAGGGCTGATGGTAATGAAGGAGGAGCTGAAAAGTTTGAAATAACTTGGGAGATTACTTCATATTATTGCATAGTACGGTTAGAGAAATTAGATGCTTATGTTATAATCATTTATGAATGCTTGCAAAATCATTGCTTAGAAGTAGAATGATTCTATAAATATACAGAACGTCTTAGGCCGCGTACACACGGTCGGTCAAAACCGATGAGAATGGACTGAGGTTCAGTTTCATCGGTCCAAGACGACCGTGTGTAAGGCCCATCGGTCTTTTGTCCTTCGGACCAAAATGTTAAAGCTTGCTTTAAAATCGAACCGATGGACCGCTGACCGATCAGTCCAAACCGATGGTTAGTACACAAAAGCATCATTTCGAAATCCACGCATGCTCAGAATCAAGTCGACGCATGCTTGGAAGCATTGAACTTCGTTTTTTTCAGCACGTCGTGTGTTTTACGTCACCGCGTTCTGACCCGATCGGATTTTGAACTGATGGTGTGTACACACATCAGACCATCAGCCCACTTCAGCGGTGGACCGATGAAAACGGTCCGTCGGACCATTCTCATCGGAGGAACCGGTCGTGTGTACGCAGCCTTACAGTCATAAGCTTACTAGGTGTTCTTGAAAGTGTATCAGGATGGTTCATTTTAAGTTCAACAATTAGAGAAGGAACATTTTGACAACAGTTAAAATGCATATAAATCACAGAGATAAGATAAGAAAGTCTTCAAGAAGAAGTAATAAAACTCCTTATAACAGGCGGTTTAAAATAATTATGTGGAACATGGGGAAGTTATGTACAGTACATTAATTAAGTTCGACAGGGCCAAACAAAGGTCTACTTGTGCCTCATTAAAATAGTTAAAGTACATCGAATAAGAAAACACTTATGTGTATGTATGTCGATATTGATAGACAATATTGAATGGTGTAGTTTTGCTATATATATATATATATATATATATATATGATGTAAATGAAACAGTATCTTTTTGGGGAACCAATATATATATATATATATACCGTATTTATCAGGGTATTGCGCGCTCCAGCGTATAGCGCCCACCCCTAAGGTGGACCTGCATTCCTGTGGAAAAAAGATTTTTGTACTTAGTTTTGGTGTCTTGTGCAGCGTCCATCGGCGGCTTAGTCGGGTCCGGCGTCCGTCTGCGGCTTCGGGTGTCCTCTTCGTCGGGTACTGCGCTCGGTATATGCCGGCGCAGTACACTCGTGTATGGTCGGGCAGGCTCGGCTACTCTTGCGCTCACGTCCTGTACGTCCAGGACGTGAGCACGAGAGGAGCCGAGCCTGCCCGACCATACACGAGTGTACTGCGCTCGGTATATGCCGGCGCAGTATTCAAACTCGGCGCGGGAAAGCGGGTATCGGCATATATCGCGCACCCACAATTTTGCCCTGATTTTTAGGGCAAAAAAGTGCGCGGTATACGCCGATAAATACGGTACATATATATATAAATACATACATAAAGAATTATATAGTGAGACATAGCGCATAAGGTGGGGTTATTGAAAGTTCATTCTCACAAAGTCATAAAGCTCATAAAGCTCTCAGCCTATGCTGACAATGTCTTATTCCACTTTCAAACTCTTGTATACATACTGGTGACTTTATACGGATCTTTGCAAAAACATCCATGTCCTTTGTCCCGCAGCTGCCATTCCTCGTCCGCTTTACATATCTGTGTTGAAGCATCTAAAGGGAGCAGAGGATAAAGATCAGATAATATTAGAAGTACAGAGAAATATGGAATGTATCATAAGATGTGTGAATTTGTTTGGGATCCCAATGAATCTGCAAACTGGGAATTTTTTCGAATTCTTCTGTGTAAATGCAAACACTTTCATCTAGTGTGCTGAGAATTGTACAAATTCAATTTCCCGTTACCTTCCACCAAACCAAAAACTGACACATTCCTGGGTTGTGACTCATTCAATGATTAATCACCATTGTGATCGGATAGAATAATAAAACACTTACTATGAGTGGTGATGGGCGATGGATCTGGAAAATAGAATAAATGATATGAAACAAATTATCAGACATGTTGACATCCTTCATTATTACTTGTTTCTCCAGCTTAGACGTCTGATATTTGGGGCTGTGTATTTGGGATTGACACAAATGTGATAATCACTGTAGGTCCTCATTGTCCTCCAACTTTAACCCATCCCTAACAATTATCATTCACCTGTCCTATTATAGCAACCGTGGGTTGGGGTTTTCATGAGGTCTCTGCAATGTATGGGGGCACGGGATCTGGGGGTCCCCTTGTTAAAGGGGACTTCCAGATTCCGATAAGCCCCCTGCCTGCAGACCCTCACAAGGGTAGTGGGGATGAGGCCCTCGTCCCCATCAACGTGGGGACAAGGTGCTTTGGGGGTCACAGACCCCCAAAGCATCCTCCCCATGTTGAGGGCATGTGGCCTGGTATGGTTCAGGAGGGGGGTGCTCTATCACCCCCCCTCTTTTCCTGCGGCCTGCCAGGTTGCGTGCTCGGAGATGGGTCTGGTATGGATTTTTGGGGGGACCCCTATGCCATTTTTTTTAAATGGTGCAGGGTTTCCCTTAATATGCATACCAGACCTGAAGGGCCTGGTATGGAATTTGGGGGACCCCCACGCAATTTTTTTATTTTGGTTCGTGGTTCCACTTAATATTCATACCAGACCCAAAGGGCCAGATCCACATAGCCCGGGCGCAACTTAACGTTCCCGATTTAAGTTACACCGCCGCAATTTTTCCAAGTTAGTGCCCGATCCAAAAAAAAAAATTACCTGGAAATTTGCAGCGGTGTAACTTAAATCCGTCCGGCGCAAGGCGGGCTCAATCGAATGGGGCGAGTCCCATTTAAATTAGGCGCGCTCCCGTGCCGCACGTACTGCGCATGCTCCGTCGGGTAAATTACCCGACGTGCATTGCGCTAACTGACGTCGCACCGACGTCATTTGCTTAGACGTTAACGTAAATGGCGTCCAGCGCCATTCACGGACGACTTACGCAAATGACGTTGAGGTTTAAATTTCGACGCGGGAACGACGGCCATACTTAACATGGCTTAAGAAAACTAGGGCTCAGCCCTAGTTTTACGCGGCGTAACCCGACGGAAACTACGTAGATTTAGATCGACGGGCCGTTCGGGCCGTTCGGGGATCGCCGTAAGTCTTCATTTGCATATTCTACGCCGGCCGCAATGGCCTCGCCACCTAGCGGCCGGCCTAGAATTGCATCCTTAAGATCCGACAGTGTAATTCAATTACACCTGTCATATCTTAGGGCTATCTATGCGTAACCTGATTCTATGAATCAGTCGCATAGTTAGAAACAGAGATACGACGGCGTATCAGTAGATACGCCATCGTATCTTGTTTGTGGATCTGGCCCAAAGGGCCTGGTAATGGACTGGGGGGGAACCCATGCCGTTTTTTTTCAACGACTTTTATTTGTATTGTCGGGACCCGAAATTTCATTATAGCCGTGATCAGTTTTAAATGACTTTTTTTCCTTTAGAAATGTCATTTTGTGCAGGGACTGTTCTAAACACGGGAAACATGCGCCAATTTACAGGAATACTATAGACACCTCCCAGGTACGATATTTAAAGAAATATTTCATTTTTATTGTTTCACTTTAAGCATTATTAAAATCACTGCTCCCGAAAAAACTGCCATTTTTTAAAACTTTTTTTTTTGCATTGATACATGTCCCCTGGGGCAGGACCCGGGTCCCCAAAAACTTTTTATGACAATAACTTGCATATAAGCCTTTAAAATTAGCACTTTGGATTTCTCCCATAGACTTTTATTTGCCACGAACACTGCAAATTGTTCACTATTCGGTGAACAGGCGAACACCCTTAGTTACTTGTATGTCCGGTCCACTTAATGCCCTCTGCTGGTTGATTGATTGGCTGACCATTTTGCTGAAACCGGGACTACTTCTAACTTCCACTTTTGACAGATAGCTTGGCCGGTTACAGGAAGAGGAAAAACAATGGATCTACTGACAGGATCAACAGGTCATAAAAATGTGTTATGGGTGGACTTAGGAAAACAATACCTGCTGTGATGATTCTACTGATATATTGTCCTGTATATGTCATTTCTTTTGTCCATGGTTCCTCTTTAAGCAACCTAACCCAACACTTCATTTAGTCAAAACTTTATTACCATGAGTACATTTACAGTACAACTTCGACTAGTCCGATTTTTCATAAAATGATTACTGATGCTCTATGACATCATAACGTATGACAGGTGCAAGGCTTGCTTTACGATTCAGACAAGTGGGGCAAATCCCATGTCTGCTCATTTCCAGACAAGTCCACCAATGATGACATGTGTCTGTGGTTAAGAGCTCAGGGCTTGTTGGAAAGCAACATGTTTTATTTCATAATACAAGATGTGTTTGAAAAAAGAACTCTTGAGTTTTCGCTCTGGTTGTTTCAACCAGGTGTCTGGAATTTCACTCCCTGGAGGATACAGGCAGATGGCCCCCAAGTTGGAATGTAATCAGTTAACATCAAAGCTTTGTAGCGTATCAGAATCTGCATCTGAAAGTTAGCAAGTTTAACAAGGGCTTGGCTCAAGCCAACCTGGTGTGATATGTGTGATTACAGGCTTCAAAGCGAACAAGGGCTGTCTAACATTGAAGACGTCCCAGTGCTCATAGACAATGCTGGACAATGCTGCCCCTAGAGGCCAATATAATATATTAAAATGACTACCTCTTGGCAATACACGTGGGGGTGATTACGAGTGGGTGTGAATGTATGTGTAAAAAACGGCACACAGAAGAGAAATAGTCCCTTGTTCTGGCTCCTGGCCTGCTTGTGAGAGCCTGATGGCTCTTTCTCTTTTGCCATATTGAGCCCAGCCCAAAAAACTATTGCCCTGTACACACGAGCGGAATTCCCGTCGGAAAAAAGTTGGATGTTTTTTCTGACAGAATTCCACTCAAGCCTGCCTTGCATACACACGGTCACACTTAAGTTCGGTGAACTTTTGACTGCCAAGAAGGCGGTGACGTAAAAGACTACGACGAGCCGAAAAAATTAAGTTCTATGCTTCTGAGCATGCGTCGATTTGTTTCCGAGCATGCATTGGAATCTTGTGTGTCTGAATATGTACACGCAATAGGAAATTCCAATCAGATTTTTTCAT
Source organism: Rana temporaria (assembly GCF_905171775.1). Classification (NCBI taxonomy): domain Eukaryota; kingdom Metazoa; phylum Chordata; class Amphibia; order Anura; family Ranidae; genus Rana; species Rana temporaria. Next base: position 2,076,728 of record NC_053494.1, read on the forward strand.
GACGGGAAAATAGAGAACCTACTCTCTATCTTTTTCCAGCAGTTTTTCAGTTGAAAAAAAAGTCTGATGGAGCATACACATGGTCGGGATTCCCGACCAAAATCTCTCATCTGGCTTTTTCCAATGTGAAAACCAATTGTATGTACGGGGCATCAGTCTAGAGGATTGTGATAAGTATTTTTGATGTTCTGTTGTTATACTATTTGATGTTAGCATATTCCTATATTCTTTGGGAAAAAATGAAAGATATTGTTTTACTAATCAGTGTGTTTACTTTCATAGATAATCTTATGTCATTGTGCTTATCAGAGTCTTAATAGACTAGATAATTATAGGTATAGACAAGTTAATACATCTATGCAATAGATAGAGGGAATCCGTAACCACCTTTCGGAAGAATAGTTATATAGTTTATTTATTATATATTATTGTAGCGTTTACTTCAGGGCTGTTCCTTCCTGACTCTTGTATCATAATCTCTGAAGGGCAGATTCATTGACCAATTGGCAGGAGCAGGGAAGAGTTGGCCTGCTATAGAAATCTGGGGTTGGGGGTTTTCATGAGGTCTTGGGAAGGTATGTGAGTCTTCATACAGGTATAGAACACACTTTCCTCCAGAATATTCCCTTTAGGAAACTTCTCTAGATTTGTATCGAGGGCCAAAAATAGGACAAAAGTGTACAGAATCTTGGATGGTTTACTCATCACCATATATAATGTACAACAAGAGCAACCAATCACTGGTATGATCATCACATTATATTGTACAAGTATAAAATAATCCACAGGACTTCCACCATTGTGATCTGATAGAAGAATAAAACACTTACGAGGAGTGGTGGCGGCGGTGGTGGAAAACAGACCTAGAAAATAAAATACTAATTATAAAATGAATACATATTTTTAGACACATTGAGATGATTTATTGTTACTTATATCTGTTTTGGATGGGGGATGGGGTCTTCATGAGGTCTCGGGAAGGTATGTGAGTCTTCATACAGGTATAAAACACACTTTGCTCTAGAATATTCCCTTTAGGAAATGTCTCTAGATTTGTATTGAGGGACAAAAAAAGAACAAAAGTATACAGAATCTTGGATGGTTTACTCATCACCATATATAATGTACAACAAGAGCAACCAATCAATGATATGATCATCACATTATATTGTACAAGTATAAAATAATCCACAGGACTTCCACCATTGTGATCTGATAGAAGAATAAAACACTTAAAGCACTTACGAGGAGTGGTGATGGTGGTGGTAGAAAACGAACCTGCAAAATAAAATAAATATTATAAAATGAACACATATTATCAGACATGTTGAGATGATTAATTGAGACTTGTATGTCTGGTTTGAATGTCTGAAATTTGGGGTTGGGAATTTGGGATTGAAGTAAATGTGATAATCACTGTAGGCTCTCATGGTCCCCCAACTCTAACCCATCCCTAACAATTATCATTCACCTGTACCTTCCCTGGACATAACACTTAGACGACCTCTAAAGTTTAAAACTTTAACACTTAAAAATCTTCCCAGAGCTCAGGGCTGTTTCTCCCTGACTCTTACATCTAATTGGCTCATATATCTGAAGGCCAGTTTTATCAGCAAATTGGCAGGAGCAAGGAGGAGTTGGCTCAAGTGTTCAACTTAAGCCAATGTCTACAAGACCCTGATTATAGAATCCGGGGGTTGGGGGAGTTTCATGAGGTCTCGGGAAGGTATGTGAGTCTTCATACAGGTATAGAACACACTTTCCTCTAGAATATTCTCTTTAGGAAACTTCTCTAGATTTGTATTGAGGGACAAAAATAGGACAATAGTTTACGGAATGTTGGATGGTTTACTCATCACCATATATATAGCGTACAACAAGAGCAACCAATCAGTGATATGATCATCACATTATATTGTACAAGTATAAAATAATCCACAGGACTTCCACCATTGTGATCTGATAGAAGAATAAAACACTTACTAGGAGTGGTGATGGTGGTGGTGGAAAACGTACCTGGAAAATAAAATAAAAATTATAAAATTAATACATATTATCATAACCTTTGAGATGATTCAATGTTACTTGTATGTCCGGTTTGGATGTCTGAAATTGGGGGTTGGGAATTTGGGATTGAAGCAAATGTGATAATTACTGTAGGTCCTCATGGTTCCCCAACTTCATTTATTACAATTACCTTTCACCTGTCCCTTCCCTGGCCAAAACACTTGGCCCACCTCTAAAGTTTAATCCTTAACACTTAAAATTCTTCCCGGAGCTCAGGGCTGTTCCTTTCAGCATCTTACATCTTATTGGCTCATATCTCTGAAGGGCAGTTTTATCAGCCAATTGGCAGGAGCAGGGAAGAGTTGGCTCAAGTGTTCAAACTTCAGGGTCTTGTAGATATTGGGGCCTATTATAGTACCCTGGGGTTGGGGGTCTTCATGAGGTCTCTGCAAGATATGTGAGTCTTCATACAGGTATAGAACACACTTTCCTCTAGAATATTCCCTTTAGGAAACTTCTCTAGAAGTGTACAGAATGTTGAATGGATTACTCATCACCATAACTAATGCAAAACAAGAGCAAACAATTAATGATATGATCCATTATATTGTACGTATAGGGCATTGTTATCAGCCAATTGGCAGGAGCAGGGAAGAGTTGGCTCAAATGTTCAAATTCAGGGTCCTGTAGACATTGGCATATTATAGCAACCGAGGGTTAGGGGTTTCATGAGGTCTCTGCAAGGGGTTACCTTACCGGCAATGGTGGCAGCACCCGACAGGCGATGGAAGCAACGGCTGGAGTGACGACATCGCTGTAATCCAGGACAGTTAAAGTGGAGTTCCACCCATAAATATAACATTACATCAGTAGTTTTAAAAAAATGTCATTAGTCCTTTACAAATTTTTTGTTTTTTAGATGCCTTCAAAGTGTTGTTGCTAGGCAGAATAGTTAATCTTCCCACTTCCTGCATCTAGGTGCTTAATGCTTCCTAACCTACACCGCACAGACTCCTGGGAATGTAGTGGGTGTAACTTTCCAGGAGTCTGTGCACTCCCCAGTCTCAAAGAATCATGTGACTTGGACAGCACAGGTGCTGAAACCTGATCTGACACTGCTTGTGCAGCACTGAGCATGTGCGAGATCTGGAAGGCTGAAATCCAGGAAGTCATACAGTCTGGCTTCATGATGCCCATACTTAAGATGGCCCCAGTCAATTTCTATTTTATAAAGTGTCTAAATGCTGTAACAACCTAACAAAACAGACCTTAGTTTACAGACTAACTTTACTAGAATACATTAAGCTTGTGTATTACAGGGGTATTTATATATAAAAAGTGAAATTGTGGCCGGAACTCCGCTTTAAGTGTTCCAATACTACTACAGTATGTGTAGCTGCTGACTTTTAATTTTGTAGGGGGGGACAGAACACCGCTTTAACTCCAACACCAACTCTTAACCTAACTTTAAGCAATAACTCTAATCCCTCATAGTCCCCCAACTTTAACTCATTAAAATCTAAACTTTTTTCCATATTTTAGGGATGTTCCTTCCTGACTCTAACATCTTATTGGTTCATATCTCTGAAGGGCAGTTTTATCAGCCAATTGGCAGGAGCAGGGAGGAGTTGTCTCAATGTTCAACTTCACGGTCTTGTAGACATTGGCCCTTTTATAGCAAACGGGGGTTGTGTTTTTTTATGAGGTTCCTGCAAGGTATGTGAGTCTTCATACAGGTATAAAACACACTTTCCTCTAGAAAATTCCCTTTGGGAAACTCCTCTAGATGTGTATTGAGGGTCAAAAAAGGAAAAACGTGTACAGAATCTTGGATGGTTTACTCCTCACCATATATAATGTACAACAAGAGCAACCAATCAATGATATGATCATCACATTATATTGTACAAGTATAAAATAGTCCACAGGACTTCCACCATTGTGATCTGATAGAAGAATAAAACACTTACGAGGAGTGGTGATGGTGATGGTAGAAAATGGAACTGGAAAATAAAATAAAAATTATAAAATTTATACATATCATTAGACACATTGAAATGATTTATTGTTACTTGTACTGTATGTCCGGTTTGGATGTCTGAAATTTGGGGTAGGGAACTTGGAATTGAAGCAAATGTGATAATCACTGTAGGTCCTCATGTTCCCCTAACTCTAACCCATCCCTACCAATTATCATTCACCTGTCCCTTCCCTGGCCATATGGCAGTATTCAGACCCCCATACCCCTTTTATGGCCAATTACTTGCATATAAGCCTTCAAGATGGGCTTTCCTGTTTGGCTCCATTAGACTTCAATGGGGTTTGCTGTTTGGATTAGAACATTTCCCCTGATTGGGAGTTCTGTTGTGAATTGAACAGGGGGCGTGTTAGGCCCATCTCTAGTTATTATGTGCTAGTATGCAGCACATACCAGCACATTATGTGCAACTTACCTTAAAATTAAGCCCTCCAGCGGCTCGCTGTCACGGCTGACATGGTTTCCTTCTTCATCCGGTTTTTCTTCCGGGTTTGTGGGCCCTGATCCTGGGAATGGACTAAATGTGCAAGGGTGTCGCTGTTCACGACATAGAGCTCTGAAGGAATGGCACGGGTATGCCATTCATTCAGAGCGCAGGCGCCGGTAATGTAACCAGGCCTTCGCAAGAGATATTTACTGTACCTATAGGAAAGCTTTATTATAGTCTTACCTATAGGTTAAAAAAAAAAAAAAAAGGGAATTTACTCCCACTCAATGAAACTTCATCCCTGACCTTATCCTGAAAGTAATCTTGCCGGGAGCCGACAATTCATTATAGCCGCAAGTGATTTTAAATGACTTTTTTTCCTTCAGAAATTACATTCTGTGCAGAGACAGTTCTAAGCACGGGAAACAAGCGCTGCTTCACAGGCATACTATACAACCCTCCTAGGTACGAAATTTAAAGGAATATTTCACTTTTATTGTTTCACTTTAAGCATTATTAAAATCACTGCTCCCGAAAAAACTGCAGTTTTTAAAACTTTTTTTGCATTGATACATGTCCCCTGGGACAGGACCCAGGTCCCCAAACACTTTTTAGGACAATAACTTGCATATTAGCCTTTAAAATTAGCACTTTAGATTTCAAACTTTCGAGTCCCATAGACTTTAACAGGGTTCTAAAGTTCACATGAACATTTGGTGTGTTCGCAGGTTCTGGTGCGAACCGAACGGGGGGGGGGGGGTGCTCATCCCTAATCCCTAACATTTATCATTCACCTGTCCCTTCCCTGGCCATAACACTTTGCCAACTTCTAATGTTTAACCCTTAACACTGAAACATCTTCCTGATTCTCAGAGCTGTTCATTCTTTAACCCTTTTAGGTCATATCTCTGAGGGGCAGGTTTATCAGCTAATTGGCAGGAGCAGGGAAGAGTTGGCCCAAGTGTTCAACTTCAGGGTCTTCACTGGCCTATTATAGCAATCAGGGGTTTGGGAGTTTCATGAGGTCTCAGGAAGGTATGTGAGTCTTCATACAGGTATAGAACACACTTTCCTCTAGAATATTCCCTTCAGGAAACTTCTCTAAAAAACTTCTCACAAAAAAAGAACAAAAGTGTACAGAATATTGGATGGTTTACTCATCACCATATATAATGTACAACAAGAGCAACCAATCAATGATAAGAGCATCACATTATATTGTACACTTACGGGGAGTGGTGATGGTGGTGGTGGAAAACTGACCTGGAAAAAAAAATGAACTCATATTATCAGACACGTTGAGATGATTTATTGTGACTTGTATGTCCGGTTTAGATGTCTGAATTGTGGGGTTGGGAATTTGGGATTAAAGCAAATTAGATATTTACTGTAGGTCCTCATAGTCCCCCAACTTTACCCATTCCTAACAATTATCATTCCCCTGTCCTTTCCTGGCCATAACACTTGGCCCACCTCTAAAGTTTAATCCTGAACACTTAAAATTGTTCCCTGAGCTCAGAGCTGTTCCTTCCTGCCTCTTACATCTAATTGGCTCATATCTCTGAAGGGCAGTTTTATCAGCCAATTAGCAGGAGCAGGAAAGAGTTGTCTCAAGTGTTCAACCTCAGGGTCTTGTAGATATTTGCATATTATAGAAACCAAGGGTTGGGGGGTTCATGAGGTCTCTGCAAGGTATGTCAGTCTTCATACAGGTATAGAACACACTTTCCTTAAGAACACTGGTTCTCAACCTCAGTCCTCAAGTACCCCTAACAGGCCATGTTTTTAGGTTTTCCTTTACTTTGCACAGCTGCTTTAAATCAATATCAAGCTATAGCTACTATAGCTATTTAATCTAAGGGAAGTTCCCAAAACATGGCCCGTTGGGGGAACTTGAGGACTGAGATGGAGAACCACTGCTCTAGAATATTTCCTTTAGGAAACTTCTCTAGATGTGTATTGAGTGACAAAAATAGGAGAACAGTGTACAGAATGGTGGATGGCTTACTTGTCACCGTATATAATGTACAAGAGCAACCAATCAGTGATATGATCATCACATTATATTGTACAAGTATAAAATAATCCACAGGACTTCCACCATTGTGATCTGATAGAAGAATAAAACACTTACGAGGAGTGGTGATGGCGGTGGTGGAAAACAGACCTAGAAAATAAAATGCAAATTATTAAATGAATACCTATTTTTATATTATCAGACATGATACAAAAAAGATTCACTGGCGCTCTATGGGTTAACACTATAGTCCAATATAATATTTAAGACCCTCGTATGGGCTGTAAACGATCCGTGCTGCAGAAATCCAGGTACCTAGAAGCACCACCAAAATACAGTTACAACAAAAAGGAATTCTGCGCTCATAAAGGTTTACCATTCTAATTCCACATAATGTTTGTGAGGAATAACATTCAGTAGATCTCAGTTTGTTCGGAAGAACCAGTTCTTTATGTATGAAAATCTTTTCTTGATATTACTAAGACCTAAGTCAGTAATATCAAGAAAAGATTTTCATTTATAGTCGCCATTTACAACTTAATTTTTTTTTCCTCAATGCAATTTGCACTTTGTCCACTGGAGGGCGCCTAACATTCGGATGAACTTTTCTCTGCTGCTTGTCAGCACGTTCCAACAGGAAGATTGTCTCTCCATGGCTGTCATCTCTGTGCTGCGCTCCTAGCAGCTGCAAACATTGAGGCTGGAGCACGTTTGGACACATACAGGAGAGTGTACAGGAGCCCAGATGCCAGATATTAACTAGGAAGTGACATCAAACGCCATAGTGACGTCCTGGGTAATGTACTCCAATTACAATCTGCACGGTTGTTTTCTATGAATGCAGCTGGAAACAAAATTGCAAAATTTTAACCCTTGAAGCCCTGAAAGATTGTGTGTGTGTTCATGCAGGCACTGGGAACATTTTTTTGCGTTGTGCTGTATACATTTGTTTATCTTTTCTACATAAAGAACTGGTTCTTCCGAACAAACTGAGATCTACTGAATGTTATTCCTCACAAACATTATGTAGAATTAGAATGGTAAACCTTTATGAGCGCAGAATTCCTTTATATTATCAGACATGTTGAGATGATTCTTTGTTACTTGTATATCTGGTTTGGATGTCTGAAATTTGGGGTTGGGAATTTGGGATTGAGGCAAATGTGATAATCACTGTAGGTTCTCATGGTCCCCCAACTCTAACTCATCCCCAATAGTTATCATTCACCTCTCCCTTGCCTGACTATAACACTTGGCCAACCTCTAAAGTTTAACCCTTAACACTTAAAAACCTTCCCCGACCCCAGGGCCATTCCTCTCTGACTCTTAATTGGCTCATATCTCTGAAGAGCATTTTTATCAGCCAATTGGCAGGGGCAGGGAAGAGTTGGTTTAAATGTTCAACTTCAGGGTCTTGTAGACATTGGCCTATTATAGTAACCTGGGGTTGGGGGCTTCACAAGGTCTCTGCAAGGTATGTGAGTCTTCATACAGGTATAGAACACACTTTCCTCTAGAATATTCCCTTTAGGAAACTTCTCTAGATTTGTATTGAGGGACAAAAATAGGAGAAAAGTGTACGGAATGTTGGATAGTTTACTCCTCACCATATATAATGTACAACAAGAGCAACCAATCAATGATATGATTATCACATTATATTGTACAAGTATAAAATAATCCACAGGACTTCCACCATTGTGATCTGAGAGAAGAATAAAATCACTTACGAGGAGTGGTGATGGTGGTGGTGGAAAACGGACCTGGAAAATAAAATAAAAATTATAAAATGCACACATATTATCAGAGATGGAGAACCACTGCTCTAGAATATTCCCTTTAGGAGACTTCCTTAGATGTGTATTGAGGGAGAATAGGAGAAAAGTGTACGGAATGTTGGATGGTTTTCTCCTCACCATATATAATGTACAACAAGAGCAACCAATCAATGATATGATCATCACATTATATTGTACAAGTATAAAATAAAATAAAACACTTACGAGGAGTGGTGACGGCAGTGGTGGAAAACAGACCTGGAAAAAAATATACAAATTATAAAATGAATACATATTTTTAGACACATTGAGATGATTTATTATTACGGTACTTGTATGTCCGGTTGGAATGTCTGAAATTTGGGGTTGGGAATTTGGGATTGAAGCAAATGTGATATTCACTGTAGGTCTTCATGGTCCCCCAAATTTAACCCGAACCTAACAATTATCATTCACCTGTCCCTTCCCTGGACATAACACTTAGCCAACCTCTAAAGTTTAAACCTGAACCCTTAAAAATCTTTCCGACCTCAGGGCCGTTCCTCCCTGACTCTTACATCTAATTGGCTCATATCTCTGAAGAGCAGTTTTATCAGCCAATTTGCAGGAGCAGGGAAGAGTTGGTTTAAATGTTTAACTTCAGGGTCTTGTAGACATTGGTTTATTAGCAACCAAGGGTTGGGGCTTCCTGAGGTCTCGGGAAGGTATGTGAGTCTTCATACAGGTATAGAAAGGAAAGGAAACTTCACCACTGACCTAATCCTGAAAATAATCCTTAACATTCAATTTACCCCGATACTTAACTCCAACACTTAACCCTTAACCTAACTTAAAAAATTAACTCTTATAAATTACCTAACCCCAACACTTAAAGGAGTTGTAAAGGCAGAAGGTGCATTCTATGCATTAAGGTAAAAAACCTTCTGTGTGTAGCAGCCCCTTCCCAGAACCCCCTCCCCCCAAATTACCTACCCAAGCTCCTTCTCTCTCCAGCGATGTCCACAATTGCCTCAACCATACAGTACACTCCTCCTGATTGGCTGAGACAGAGCAGTGGCACTATTTGCTACTGTGGCTGTCAATCAAAGTCAATCAGCCAATCAGGGGAGAGAGAAGGGGTGACAGCTCAGGGCTCCATGTCTGAATGGATGCACGGAGCTATGACTCAGTTTGGGTGACCCCTGTATCAAGCTTCAGGCTGAGGGGGGCACTCAAGGGTGGGGCCAGGAGCAGCCAAGGGCGGACCCGAGAAGAGGAGGATCTGGGCTGCTCTGTGCAAAACCAACTGCACAGAGGAGGGAAGTATAACATGTTTGTTAACCACTTGCTGACTGCTGCACGCACTTATACATCAACAGAATTGCACTCCTGGGTAAAAGGACGTACATGTACGTCCCCTTTAAGGAATCGGCATTTCGGACTCGATCGCCGCAGGGATACCCACGCTCGTCTCACGGAGAGATAGAGCGGGGAGATGCTGATGTAAACAAGCATCTCCTCGCTCTGCCTAGTGACATTGACAGTGATCACAGCTCCCTGTAATTGGAAGCATTGATCACTGTCTTGTCACACATAGCCCACCCCCCTACAGTTAGAATCACTCCCTAGGGAACACTTAACCCCTACAGCGCCACCTAGTGGCTAACCCCTTCCCTGCCAGTGTCATTTTCACATCTTTATAGCACTAATCGCACTAATCGCTGTAAAAATGACAATGGTCCCAACAATTTGTCAAAAGTGTCCGATGTGTCCGCCATAATGTTGCAGTCATGAAAAAAAAATCATAATTCGATGCCCTATTTTTGTAGACGCTATAAATTTTGCGCAAAACAATCAATAAACGATTATTGCAATTTTTTTTACCAAATATATGTAGAAGAATACGTATCGGCCTAAACTGAAAAAACGATTTTTTATATATTTTTTGGGGATATTTATTATAGCAAAAATTTAAAAATATTGCATTTTTTTCGAAATTGTCGCTCTATTTTTGTTTATAGCGCAAAAAATAAAAACCGAAGAGGTGATCAAATACCACCAAAAGAAAGCTCTATTTTTGGGAGAAAAAGGATGTAAATTTTGTTTGTTTGTTTGTCAGTTAAAGCGACGCAGTGCCGAATCTCAAAAAGTGCTCTGGTCTTTGGCCAGCCAAATGGTCCGGGGATGAAGTGGTTAATTAAAAAGAAAAAAAAAATAACAAGCCTTTACAATCGCTTTAAACTTCTCCCTACCCCCTAAGTGTAAAGTATGTGTAAACCCCAATATTAAAGTTGTATAATTATCTCCCATTGTATGTTGTAATTGTAGTTGTTTTCAGGTTTTTATATTAGCTTGAGAAAACCTTTAACAAACATCTGTTGGTCTCATCAGTTTCTGTACCCTCTTATGCCCTGTACACACGATCGGTTTGTCTGATTAAAACGAACCAATGGATTTTTTCATCAGATATCCGATGAAGCTGACTTTCATCAGTCTTGCCTACACACCAACAGTTAAAAATCCGATCGTGTCCAACGCGGTGACGTAAAACACAACGACGTGCTTAGAAAAATGAAGTTCAATGCTTCCGAGCATGCGTCGACTTGATTTTGAGCATGCGTGGATTTTTGACCGATGGATTTCCCCACAGACGATCGGTTTTTTAACCATACGAAAAATTTAAAACAGGTTCTATTTTTCTTTCACCGATGGGAAAAAAAAATGATGGGGGCCACACACAATCGGTCCGTCCGATGAAAACGTTTTCATCAGACAAACCAATACTGTGTACAGGGCATTAGGTCTTCCAATGGTAGAGTGACCACCAGCTTCCAATGATGCAGAAGCATAGTCATTTAATCATTGCCCCCTGCTGGTTGATTGGTTGACTAACCATTTAACAGCCAAGTCTGTGATTTTTTTGTTACTATAATTGTATATTTTTATGAATAGCCTGGTCTGTTACAGGAAATGGAAAAACAATAGATCTACTGGCAGGATCAACAGGTGATAAAACTATGTTATGGGGTGGGTTAAGAAAACCAATACGTGTTATGTTGATGCTACCGAGAGACGGCATTATATATTTAATATAGTTTGTCTTTAAATAATCTAACCTCTACATTTCACCTCCGAAACCCCAACCCAAAGCCCAATGATAACCTAAATCTTTTCTTTTTTAATCCCCAAATACTAAACTTTCACCTGATTCATTGGGCTGATATAGGCCAATTATGGCCAGATAGTTCCACGCTGTCTCCTTCTCAAATTTTAGATTTGGGTATACTTCAGTAGATTCAGCTGTGGTACATCTGTCTGGTGTGCTCCCTAATCAGGGTTCCCAGTTCCTCCCCCTTCCTGCTCACTGATTGGTGCGTGTCCTAATCTTTTTTACAGTGCAGAGAATCGGTGATGTCCAGGAGACCTAGGACAGCCTCCTCTATCAAAGTCCTCTGTCCTCCTGGAATAATCTCTGTTCTAGAAGGAGTTTTGGTACTATGGGATCATTTGGGGCTTATCTCCAATAGGAAGGAGCAGAGAACACCGCTCGGGTGAGTAGATCCAGGTGAGTGAGTAAATTAATAAGTTAATAAGGACTCCTCCCAATGGTGCAAGCTACGGCTCGTTTGCCATATAGACTGCAAAAGAGAAGAAACGGCTACACACCAGGATAACTAATATGAGTCCTTTATTCTTTATTCTTTATTCTTGATCCATAAATCAAAGTGACACACCACAGGAAAACAGCAACCAAAAAGAAGGTAAAAATCATCAAGCATAAAAATAATATAACTCTCCAACAACAAATTTACCTGATCGCCTAATTGGTCCAATTGTCAGAACACTGGAAGAATCAAAACTCGTGGGAATTCCAACACTTTCACCTATTGCTCTGGAACAGACCTAGAAACAAACAAGGCCATTAAGAAATGAGGGACGGGTGACACGGCTTTATCAGAATAAAATGTTCTCTATGAAGTCATCACAGAATTCACAGAGCTAAGTTACTGTCTCACACCTTATCACTTCCATATATAAAGAATATAATTGGTAAATGTTGTGCACTATATAGCCATATATAGGGAAGTGGGTGGAGTCATGTGAATCATGAATGATTTATATTGCTTCTCCCACTGAGCTCCTTGTTCTTGGGTTTGTGACGGAACTAAAGATGTCTAAATAACTTCTGTTTTAGCCGGGCCCCCTACTCTCTCCTTATTCTGTTGGGCGTTCGGTCCATGACCGAACGCCCGACTTTTCAGAGAGGGGTGACACCAAAATGACTTTCAGTTATTTTGGTGTCATCCCAGTGCGGGCCGCACCCCATGCACCCCCCTTGTGATGCCACTAATAAGACTTATAAAGAAAGTTCATAATTCTTACTGGGGGAGTCCCACTGACACCAAGGCAATAATGGGAAAATGCATTTAAGTTATAATTAAAATGATGAACAGTGGCCCTAATAGTAGTTTGATCAAGTTTATTCTTAAGGTCTTAGGAACATCTGCACCCTTGAACCTGGCATTGCTCCCCCTCTCTTTGTGCTGAAATTATCCTAATGATTATCCTAATAGCAAACAGAAATAGAAAACAGTGCAAAACAGATGCCAGTCTCCCACTCCCTTCCTACCTCATGTCCAGACTCCAGAGCCTCCTCATGTGCCGAAAAGGATGTCCCTTCACAGGCGTGCTCAAGCGTTATGCCCCGCTCACTCTGCTCTCTGCTCCTGCCATATGTGACTGCATGTGTCGGGATACGGCTGGACTCACGGTGCCCAGGAGGCTTAATAGTGAACTTACATTCCTCATCCTCACCGGGTACCACTCAACTGCGGGCCCCATAGCGCCCGCGTGGGTCGCTATGGCGGTAGTCCCCCCCCCCCCGGTGAAGACCTTTTTCTGTTCCAGCATGACTGTGCCCCCCCTGTGTACAAAGCTAGCCCCATAAAGACATGGTGTGACCAGTTTGGTGTAGAGGAACTTGAGTGTCCTCTACAGAGTCCTGACCTCATCCTTACTGAACACCTTTGGGATGAATAGGAATGCTGATGGGTGAGTCAGGTCTCTTCTCATCCAGCATCAGTATCTGAGCTTACAAATTGTCACAAATTTACACAGACACCCTCCAAAATCTTGTGGAAAAATCTTTTCAGAAGATTGGGGGATGTTAGAGCTACAAAGGGGGCCAAGCTGCGGCACAGGAGTTTTTTTTCACCATAATGCATAGAATGCAAACGCTGAGACTTTACATGAGAGGAAGAGCTGGGTTCACACCGCTCAAAGCCACCTCTAGCGATCTGATAAGCTGCTGGAAAGATCCAGGTGTTTGCCTGGTCCGCAGCCAGAGAAATCAAAAGGAAACAAGGAAAAATGGAGCCACATCTGGAAGTAAAATCAAAAGAATTTATTGGAAGTCCATAAAATCAAGAGAACATGACAACATCAAGCCAAATAAAAGGTGCTCAGTGGGCGCGTTTCACACAGATGTGCTTACTCATCACTTGATGAGTAAGCGCGCTAGTGTGAAAAGCGTCCACTGAGCACCTTTTTTTGGCTTGATTTTGTCATGTTCTCTTGATTTTATGGACTTCCAATAAATTCTTTTGATTTTACTTCCGGATGTGGCTCCATTTTCTTTGTTTAATGAGAATTTACACTCTGATACATTCCTGATTACCGGTTCCTGATCTCAGCTTCCATTTGACCCTGCTTATGCCTTTGTAATTCGCTGTCCGCCTATTACCGAACCCGGCTATCCCTGCTCCTGCTCTCCGCCTGGCTCAAACATTGCCTCAGAATGCCTGTGCTGGCCGCCTGTTGTCTCAGTTCTCCTGGGTCCTGTATCCTCCTGTCCTCTGATTTCAGGAAGTTCTGGCAAGCCACAAAACCAGAACCTGCAAGTTGGTTGGAACTCCCCTTAAAGTTGAGGTTCACCCTAAAAAACATCTATATACCATTACATCCAGCATACTTCCGACATGTACAGTATGCTGGTATTTTTTTTTTTCGCTGTACATAGCGTCTTATAGTTCTTTTTCACCAGGCTTCTGGGTTCTCACTCCCGCGGGGAATAGGCGTTCCTATGAAGAGGCGTAGATGATTGACGTGCGGAAAAGGCGCATCACGCGTTCCGAAAATAGCCGGACTGGGACTGGGCTCTATACGGCGCTATACGGCGCCTGCGCACAGACTAGGAGCCGTGTAGAGCTGACTGCGCAGGCGCCGTATAGAGCCGAGTCCCAGTTTGGCTGTTTTCGGAACGGTCACGCGCCTTATCCGCACGTCAATCATCTACGCCTCTTCATAGGAACGCCTACTCCCGGCGGAGTGAGAACCCAGAAGCCGGGTGAAAAAGAACTATAAGACGGTATGTACAGCAAAAAAAAAAAAAATACCAGCATACTGTACATGTCGGAAGTATGCTGAATGTAATGGTATATATATGTCTTAGGGTGAACCTCCGCTTTAACATTGGCTGATCCACCGTGCATTACTCTAGCTCCGTGCCTGTTGTCCTGCCTGCGCCACCGAGCCTACAAATCCATCGGCAGGCTACACCTACAGGAACTAGTGTCCCCCCTTACCCTAGCCACCATCTGTTCCACCTTCAGTGGGGCTTGGGCTGGAGATACAAGAGAGGTCAACCTCGTCATATCAGACTCCTACCAGGTACCTGACAGGAACTCTGCTTCAAAGTTGTGTTTCTCAGATCCACAAAGAAATACTCAGGTATCAAAAAACAATGCATTGACACATTTGCCAGTTTTTCTTACCCCTGTTGATGGGCAAAAGTTATAAAAAGCAAATCAGAGTTTTTTTTTATTAGGGTTTTTTATAATTCTGAGTAAAGTTTATTGTTTGTGAAGTCTCCACAATTGAAGTGGCTACTCAGTTCAGTAATGGAGACCACACAATCGATCATGATCATCCTTTTAATTGTATTCCCAATAAAAATAAGATGAGCTTATGGAGTCCTGGATTGGACACGCTGGGGAATTTCCAATGTTTTGATTCTGCTGACTATACAGTTGCAGGATTGTTCAGTAGGTGGAGAATCATAGAGAAGATTGTGTGACAAAGTTCAGGAAATTCAGTGATTATCATTTTTCTGATTCCGTCATCACCAATAATCAATAAACACTTCATTTCTAAAACTGTTGTAAAAACTCATCTGAGCTTCTTGAAAATCTTACAGATTGAATGTACTTAGACAAAAAAAGTCATCACTCTGGGGAAGGGGTCATCATTTTGAGTGTATGTCTCATTGTTTCTGGTGTTCTGGTTATGGACTTTGGGACTAGACCGGCCTACTGATCTGCTCTAACTCTCTTTTTATAGCTGTAACCCTACTTACAGGTCTACAGGATCCAATAGCGATGTCACACAGGCTGACAGCACAGTGTAGATACACCTCATCATGGCTTCCAACAAACTTGAACATCTGAACAGAAAACCGTCCTTGTCTGGAGACACCGTTCTCTTCAACACTCATAGTTCCATCATGTATGTTAGGACAGCTAAAGGAAGTAAAGGTGAGATAAAAGGACATTTTACAGATAATCATTTAATACACATTGTACTAAAAGACAGACAACTAAAAATGTACATGCAGTGGAACCTCGGATTATGAGAATAATCCGTTCCAGGAGAATGCTCGTAATCCGAAGCACTCGCATATCAAAGCGAGTTTCTCCATAGAAGTCAATGGAAATGAAAATAATACGTTCCACATTGACTTCTATGGCATACAATACCGCATGTGGTCAGAAGTGGGAAGGGGGGGGGGGAGAGGCTTGAATCCTGCTTGAATCATTAGACAACACTCGCAAACCAAGTCAGGATTTAAAAAATAATTGCTCGTATTACGTGTACCGTGTTACTCGCAATCCGAGGTTTCACTGTATTGGTTTATATATATATAAAGGGAAAGGCCAAACAGATCTTTAGTTGTGAATGGACACCGGTGGGTTGAACCATCCAGCAGCTTCTCCTGTCTCTGGGCACTTGTAGAGAGATCTCTGCACCCATGTTTCTAATATTTTCCACTTTTTCATCTGTTATGGAGATCCCAGACTGCTGCCAGTCTTCTACGGGAGTAGATCAATGTTGATTCACAGATCCCTCATCTATCACTCCCGGTCATGGAGAAGGAAATGTCAGGTGTCAGTAGATGAATCTTATTACATCTAAATTTACCTGTTTTGAATGATGTAGTATCTCACAGGGTAGTCGGCATCATTTGTTGGGGTAGCGTAGCAGTTCTTCATCACCAGGACGGCATTTGATGGGTCTCCACCCAAAATGAAGACTCCAACATACAAGAATTCCTCGGTGAACAGGGTGACTTCCGGCCCTGTGTGTGGAGTTGTGTAGTTACTATCCTTGTATAGAGCCATGGTGGTGTTGTATGATGGGCTGCATTTCAAATAGTGAAATAATGATAAACAATTAAACATACAATGCTATCATCTCACATGACAGCTAAAAGGTAAACCGGTAAAAAGTGGTGAGGATAGAAGGAAGCAAATTAGAAGGGCTTAATCCTAGTTACAGACAGAAAAACAATACAGAGACCTAAATACAGATCATACCACAGTTAAATGTCCATCACATGACTAGCCTAATAAAGCTGCCAATTTCCCATAATCCCTTATTACTGGAAACAAGTAATTAGTCCTGTGATGTTGGTAGACAGGTGACAGGACCTCTTGGTCTGATTATGTAGTCAGAGAGTCAGAAAGGTTTTCTTCTATTTCACAAGAGTTCTTTTTACCATGTGACAGCTGGCAGTAGGGTCATGGGGTGAGTCTGGGGCCAATTCATTGATTGTAGGTAGCAGACTGGATAAAAATGTACATTGTATGGGCAAACATTTGTTAAAGCATTTCACCATAAATGTCCGCTCGCGGCGATCGTATGTTTTTAGCTGCTTCATCGAATCTTCATGTCTCTATAATGTCGAATCTTTTCTCTTTATGGAGAATAATATTGGACTAATAGAGTTAAGGTATAGGCACATTCTACCGCAACAAAACGAAAATAAAGCATTTGTTTATGTCGGATCTTTTGTTTTTCGTTTTCTGTGCTTTCGTTATCGTTTGTTAAAACAATAACGAAAATACCTGAATTTCGGACGAAAATGCATTCGGATGAAAACAAATTCACATGTCTATTGATTCCATGTATTTTCTAATTCCCTCTTGCATCCTCTATAAGGCCCCGTACACACGGTCGGTTTGGTCCGATAAGAATGAACCGAAGTATAGGCTATCGGTCTGTTTTCCTTCGGTCCAAAATTTCAAAACATGCTTCAAAACCGAACCGATGGACCGCTGCCCGATCGGATCAAACCAATGGTTAGTACAGAAAAGCATTGGTTCAAAAGCCGCACATGCTCAGAATCAAGTCGACGCATGCTTGGAAGCATTGAACTTCGTTTTTTTCAGCACGTCGTGTGTTTAACATCACCGCGTTCTGACCCGATCGGTTTTTGAACTGATGGTGTGTACACATATCAGGCCGTACAGCCACTTCAGAGGTGAACTGATGAAAACGGTCCGACGGGCCAGTCTCATCGGTTTGGTCCGACCGTGTGTACGCGGCCTAACTGTTACATCTTATCTCTTGTTACAAAGACATAGGCCCGTATTCACATACATCGGCGCATATTAATGCCACCGTAGCGTATCTATTTTACGCTACGCCGACGCAGCGCAGAGAGGCAAGCACTGGATTCACAAAGCACTTGCTCCCACTCGCTCTTAAAGATACGCTGGGTTTCCTCGGCGTAAGCCAGCGCAGGTGGAAGTGGGCGTGAGCCATGCTAATGAGGCGTGACCCCATGCAAATGATGGGCCAAGCGCCATAGTACTTAAAATGAACGGCGCATGCGCCGTCCCGTGGCCGCATCCCAGTGCACATGCTCAGAATCACGTCGAGACAACTGCCTAAGATACGTCGAATCACTGCCTACGACGTGAACGTAACCTACGCCTAGTCATATTCACATACTACGTAAATGAAAAAAGATACGACGGCTTGTGTTCCCTGGTCTATACCTTTGCATGAGTTGCGCTTCCTATATGGGGAATAACTTTACGCCGGATGTACAACTTACGCAAACCACGTATATTATGCGCCGGGCGCAACTACGTTTGTGAATCGGCATATCTCCCTCATTTGCATATGTGCATAGAAAATCAATGGGAGCGGAAAATGCGTCCAGCGTAAATATGCGCCCACGATACGACGGCGTAGGCAAGTTATGTCAGTCGTAGGAAGCCTATTTTTAGGCGTATCTCAGATTATGGGCACGGCGCATAGATAGGAAGGCGCATAGTTACACTTACGCGGCGTATCTCGAGATTTGTCGGCGTAAGTGCTTTGTGAATCCGGGCCATAGATATTTTCTGTTTTCTTCTGCTCCATCTAGTGGCTATAATGCAGAATATTAATGATGCCCACAATAAAAAAATCATTCAGAAGATAAAATAACCTAAAAGACTTTTGTTTTTGCCCAGTTCACACTGAACAAATGTACATGAAGATTTGCTGGATGAGTGGCTATGAAAATTATTTGCAACAAGACCCCCATGATACAATGAAGGCGGCCACTCCAGTAACATTGGAAGCATTCTTTATTGGCTACAGCAGTAACTACTGACACGTTTCGGCCAAAGCCATGCACACTAAATAGACCCAGTGGGCCAGATCCAGAGAGAATTGGATCCGCGCAGCGTATTAGAGATACGCTACGCCGCCGTACCTTACCTGGCGGAATTTCGAATCCTCAACGATTTCGCGCCCGTAAGTTATGGCGGCGTAGTGTATTTCTGGCGGCGGAATTCAAATCGGCAATCAGGGGGTGGGTTTCGTTTAAATGAAGTGCGTCCTCACGCCGAATGAACTGCGCATGCATCGTCCAGAAATTTCCCGCCGTGCTTTGCGCGAAAAGACGTCGCAACGACGTAATTTTTTTAACTTAGACGTGAGTTGCGTCCATCCCTATTCACGGACGACTTACGCAAAAAAAAATTCAAATTTCGACGCGGGAACGACGGCCATACTTAACATGGCAAGTCTATCTATACGCCGCAAAATACCAGCTTTAACTATACGCTGGAAAAAGCCGACTACAGACGACGTTACAAAATGCGACGGCCGCGAGTACATTCGTGGATCGTCGTAAATCGCTAATTTACATACCCGACGCGGAAAACGATACGAACTCCACCCAGCGGGCGCCGAAGTATTGCATCTAAGATCCGAAGGCGTACGAAGCCGTATGCCTGTCGGATCTTACCCAGATGCCGTCGTATCTTGGTTTGAGGATTCAAAACAAAGATACGACGTGGGAAATTTGAAAGTACGCCGGCGTATCAGTAGATACGCCGGCGTACTCGCTATGTGAATCTGGCCCAGTACATTTATTCTCTGTTGTGATGCCTTAGTTCTAGTGTCTTCTCTAGCTCTGGAAATTAAAATCTAGGTTTGATCCATCAGATTTGATGTTTCCAGTGTTTTCCGCTTGTTTCATCTATTATGAGGATTAGACACGTGCACTGCCAAAAAATGTCTGTTTTCATTTCATTTGTTTTTATTTATTTATTTTTTGTAAATTAGAAAATGCATAAATTGTAAAAATTTGTAAATTAGAAAATTCGGAAATCGTCAATTCATCAATTAGAAAATTTGAAAACTCGGAAATTCAAAAAAATTTGTAAATTTGAAAATTTGTAAGTTTAAGAAATTCGGAAATTTGAACATTTGGAAATTCGGAAATTTAAAAATGCGAAAATTCCCAAATTCAAAAGATCGAAAATCTGAAAATTTGAAATATTAACTAACTAATAATAACTCACTATTAAATTTCCTTTCAAATTTGGCTGTTAGTGAACGTAACAAATAGGAATTTATCTTGAGTTACGAATTATCTAAAATAACGAATGCCAAATCTAAACAAATGGAACAGAATGAATTCATAATAAATAATAATAATAATAATAATAATAATAATAAAAAAATATATAATTATTTATTAGAATTTTTTTCACTAACAGCCAAATTTGAAAAGAAATTCAAATACCTATTATTTAATAGTTAGTAGTAGTTAAGTTATTATTAGTTAGTTATTTTCTGATTTTCGTTCATATTTTCAGATTTTCCAACTTCCAAATTTCTGGATTTCAGAATGTTCGAAATTTAGAATTTTAGAATATTATAATTTCCAAATATTCAGAAAAAATTGGAAATTTGTAGATTTCAGAATTAACAAATTTGTTGAAATTTGTTAAAAAAACTAATTTGGAACTAATTGCACATGTCTAATGGAGATCTAGGTCTGCTGCCCGTATTTTACAGGAGTGAAGCAAGGTTGGTTTACAGAGCCCTCATCCATCACTCCAACCAGAACCCAAGTTACTAAGAAGTCGGCCTTTAGACATTTTCCATTATCCTTAGACTCACATTTTGATTATTTTCTCTTACCTGGGGATAGGATGCAGAGTCTTCTGCAGACTGGTTATCATATCCAACCCATAGACACACAGCAGGGTTATGCGAAGGGTGCTGCTTCTTGTGATTTTTGCATTGCGTTCCTCCACATCAATGGTGATAACAGCCTTATACGTGGCATGGGTATCGTTTGTTTCCTTTATAGAACCAAATAAAATAAATAATAATAATTAAAAAACAGATAGTGTGGGCGCCAATTCCTCCTCTCCCATCACATACACCAACTGCTGTGCAAACGCCATGGAATGTCAACCAGCCACATGGGATTGGGATTGTGAGATGGGATGTCTCGTGTAACAGCAAAACTTCATCATCTGCTTTACAGAGCCCTCATCTATCACTCCAGCCAGAAGCCAAGTTACTAAGAAGTCGGCCTTTAGACATTTTCCATTATCCTTAGACTCACAGAGGCAGGATGTGATTGGGAGGTGGTGTGTGTCAGATGCAGGATGTGATTGGTTGGGAGCATGTGCCAGAGGCAGGCTGTGATTGGGAGGGGTGTGTATCAGATGCAGGATGTGATTGGTTGGGAGCATGTGCCAGAGGCAGGCTGTGGTTGGGAGAGGGTGTGTGTCAGAGGCAGGATGTGATTGGGAGGGGGTGTGTGTCAGAGGCAGGCTGTGATTGGTTGGAGGTGTGTGTCAGAGACAGGCTGTGATTGGTTTGGGCCTTTGTGCCAGAGGCAGGCTGTGATTGGGAGAGGGTGTGTGTCAGAAGAAGGATGTGATTGGGAGGGGGTGTGTGCCAGAGACAGGCTGTGATTGGGAGGGGGTGTGTGTCAGAGGCAGGCTGTGATTGGGAGGGGTACATGTCAGAAACAGGCTGTGATTGGGAGGGTGTGTGTGTCAGAGACAGGCTGTGATTGGGAGGGGGTGTGTGCCAGAGGCAGGCTGTGATTGGGAAGGGAGTGTGTGCCAGAGGCAGGCTATGATTGGGAGGGGTGTGTGTCAGAGGCAGGCTGTGATTGGAAGGGGTGTGTGTTAGAGGCAGGCTGTGATTGGGAGGGGGTGTGTGCCAGAGACAGGCTGTGATTGGGAGGGGTGTGTGTCAGAGGCAGGCTGTGATTGGGAGGGGGTGTGTGTCAGAGGCAGGCTTATGATTGGGAAGGGGTGTGTGTCAGAAGCAGGCTGTAATTGGGAGAGGATGTGTGTCAGATACAGGTTGTGATTGGGAGAGGGTGTGTGTCAGAGACAGGTTGTGATTGGGGGGGGGGTGTCAGAGGCGGTTTGCGATTGGTTATGGGGCATAGTGACGGAACAAAACTGCCCAATCCAGGCATGCTGTGTGTCTGCACAGTGTCCTCTACCTCTGAATGGGCAGCCAATGGATGACAACTGACCACCTAACACAGATTAGCTTCTGTATTTTGTGTGGTCAGTTTAGGACAAGGAATAAATGTGACTGGCAGGATCAACCAGATACATCAGATGGAAGAAGTCCATTAAAATGATTAAGTCTCTGATTTCTAAAATATACATATGTGATTACACACAATGAAAAACAATAAATATTCAGAGGAACACACATTTTAACAATAATAGCAGCAATAGAGAACACTTACATAGGACCCGTCTCCACAACCTACGATTTGTAGAGGGACTCGGACTGAGAAGGTATTTGTGGCGGGATCATCCGTGAAGATGAAGCAGATATTGTCCTTCACATGAGTCTTGTTGAAGTAAATGTTCAGATCATTAAACTGACATTTATGGAAGACGGCTCTCATCTCGTACAATCCACAGGTCAGCTCAGGAACCACCTGTGACAAATCTTTCAATGGAACAAGAAAATCTTTTATTATCTTTCGGACTCCCCAATACTTATTCCACAAATGACGGCCAACATGGAGGATTTCCAGGATAATGGATTAAATTGAGGAGGGGCTTTTGGGAAATGAAGGTGGAGCTGGGAAGACTGGAAACGGCTTTTGGAATGGCTTTGTATTATTAAATAGAACACGTTAAAGCTCACAGGAGATGAGATATTATTGGTTGGATTTCTATTTACTGTAAGAACTAGGAGGCGGTGAAGCTTAAAAAACGTCATGGAGGAACGTTGCTTCTATCACTCCGTACCATAAGACATAAGTATGGCACTTTCCAG
Source organism: Rana temporaria (assembly GCF_905171775.1). Classification (NCBI taxonomy): domain Eukaryota; kingdom Metazoa; phylum Chordata; class Amphibia; order Anura; family Ranidae; genus Rana; species Rana temporaria. The sequence continues at coordinate 2,099,590 of NC_053494.1, forward strand.
AGGCTGCAGCTACCCAGATTCTTTGCCAATCCTTACCCCCAGCAGCACCTCCATATGGCTCTTGTGCCATATCCAAATTTCAGGGTTATTTTTTGGATATAATTTGGATTTACAAAAGGCTTCTGGGAGAAAAGAACCAAACGCTGCTCTAAAGGCTGTTTCTGACTTACCGGTATATCTCCTTTTACCGTTACCTGGGCATCTTTAGCTTGCTTGCCAGTCCCACCAGATACCACCCTTCATTAGCTTAACTTCCAGGCCCACCAGGTTCCACTCTTTCTTAGACTACTTCCAGCTCCACCAGCTTGACTGTCACCTTATCCTGACCGCCGACAGTCCCACCATATCGGACTGTTTTCTTATCTTGATTACCAGTTCCACCCAGCACCCCTATTCAATCGAAAGTATTTCTGGTAGGGACTAGGAAGTGCCTTGGGCTGTGTTTTGGCCTTATCATCCCATAGTGCAGGACCAACAGAAGTTTCCCAAACCATTTTGCCCAATTTTACTTTTTTGCTTTCTGAACACTGATTTGGAAATTCAAAATTTTGGAAGTTTGAAAATATTGAAAATATTTTGGCCAAAGCACAAATTATCAAATGTTTCAGAAGTTCTCTCATCTCTACTCTCCAGTGGTTTTACAAACAGGAGCAGCCAGTCCATAAGGGGCACCGCCCACCCCCCCTAGTTTGCATGTGGGGATGCATGCAGGGCGCTGGATGCATAGTCTCTTTTTTTTTTCAAGCCACATGATTAAAGTTGGAGGCTCTAATTGGCTTGAAAAAGTTTGGGCTCAGGCCACACCCACTTGTGACACTAGTGATTCAATACTCGCTATTTTCTTACAGTTTCTCCTCCCGGCCAATCAGGACAGGAGGCGAATTGGTTTGGCCGGGAAGAGAAGTCGAGGAAGACGTGGAGGGGTGAGTGCGGACCTTGGTGGGGGGAGAGGGGTTTGTCGCCCCACCAAAAAGTTTAGCACCAGCCACCACTGGTTACAAACAGCAAAAAAATGCTGAGGTTAAACTTTAAATGGTTTGCCAAAAAAATCTGAAAATGCTCGATGACTTCAACGATGAAATAGTGAGAAAAACTGGAGCGGCTCCTCAAATTCTTGCATACATACCGGTGACTTTATACGGATCTTTGCAAAAACATCCATATTGATTGTTCCTCAGCTCCCATTCCTCGTCCGCTTTACATGTCTCGGGTGAAGCATCTAAAGAGAGACAAGGATAATGATAGGGACCAATCAAACTTGTGGGATCAGATAATATAAAAATGTACCAAGAAGTATGATGTGTATCGCTAAAGTAACATCAGTCTCTCTGGACCATGAGACAGAGATCTGCCTATTAGGATTAGTAGGGGAAAATAAGGCTTCTATAGAAAGGTGAATACCGGTGGGCCTGTTACTCTACTATGCAAGGAAGGCAATAGTGTTAAACTGGAAGAAGGTTGAAGCCCCCTCGTTGGCACATTGGAAAAAATTGGTGAATAGTAATTTACCACTGTATCGGGAGACATACTGTAATAGAGGAAATGAGGAGAAATATGAAAGAATATGGGCAAATTGGATAGAGAATGAATGCTATGATGGCATTTAGGGTAGGGGGGGGGTATGGAAATAGGGCAAACCATATCACTGAAAGAAAGGGTTAAGGAAGGGAAGAAATGTATAAGTGTTTTTGTGGTTGTGATGAAATGATTATTAATGTAATTTTATGGAAGCTCCTGAGAGAGTAGACAAATGTAAGTTGTGAAATGTATATTTGGATATGGAAATAATTAATAAAGAGATAAAAAAAAAATGTACAACAAGAGCAACCAATCAATGATATGATCATCACATTATATTGTACAGGTATAAAATAATCCACAGGACTTCCACCATTGTGATCTGATAGAAGAATAAAACACTTACCTATAGAAATGGGGGGATCCAGACCTGGAAAACAGAAGAAATGATATGAAATGAATACATAATATCAGACATGTTGACATTCTTCATTGTTACTTGTATGGCTGGTTTGGAGGCGTGGCATAGAAATAATGTAAATGATCCAATCACAAGTTTACCTGATGGCCTAATTAATCCAATTGACAGAGTACCATCAGAACTCTGGGCTTTTCCAATTTCATCGATTTGACTCCTTCCTAGGGCACAGACCTAAAACAAACACGGTCATTAGGAAATGAGGGGCGGGTGACACGGGTTCATCGGTATAAAACGCTTTCTATGAAATCATCACAGAGCTAATCTGACGAGCTGACTGAATGGAGCTCAGATCACATCTTATCAGTTATATACTGTATAAACAGTGCCTTGAAAAAGTATTCATACCCCTTGAAATGTCCCACATTTTCTCATGTTACAACCAAAAACGTAAATGTATTTTATTGGGATTTTATGTGAGAGACCAATACAAAGTGTCACATGATTGTGAAGTGGAAGGAAAATTATAAATGATACAAATAAATATGTGAAAAGTGTGGATCGAGTTTCAACTTCCTTCAACGCACCTTTTATATTATTATTTTTATTATTGTACAGGGTTTATTTAGCGCCAACATTTTACGCAGTGCTTTAGAATGTAGAGGGAGGACAGCACAATTACAGTACACTACAGGAGGGACAGGAGGGCCCGGCTCATAGAGCTTACATTCTACTGGCAGAGATCTCCTCTACATCTCGGTGCCCAAGAAGATCCGGCGTGGTGGTCGGGACTTCTCCCACCAGGCTGCCGTATTATGGACTAGCGTCCCTATCGAGCTCAAGGAGGCCCCTACTATCCCGGTCTTTCGCAGGCTACTGAAGACTTGGCTTTTCACGCAAGCCTTTCCTGCATAGCCTCTCTCTTCCACACTTTCTGACGCTCTGTGCTGCTTTTAGTTCCTGGGTCCTCTTTTGCCAGGAACTCTGCTATGCGCGTTGGGACTCTTCGGGGGAAGACCGTGCTATATTAAGATACCTCTCAACTCAACTAAAGGGAGGGGGTGGTGGTACAAAAGGTAATAGATGGGAGGGATGGTCTGATGGAGGTGACTCAGGGACAGTTGTTAGGTGGGTGTGGGATAGGCATCACTGAATAAATTAGTTTTCAGGGATCTCCTAAAGGGGGAGAGGGTAGGTGCTGATCAGACATACTGGGGCAGGGAGTTCCAGAGGATGGGAGAGGCTCTGGAGAAGTCCTGAAGGTGAGCATGGGAGGAGGTAACAAGGGGGCTAGAGAGCAGGAGGTCCTGGGAGGAACGGAGGGGACAATTTGGGCGATATCTGCAGATGAGGTTGGTGATGTAGTGTAGTTTAGTGGTGTTTTATATTATAACCAGGCGCTTTCCTACACAACTGCTGCCAGGATGCTTCATAAAGATTCTGGGCCAGATTCTCGTAGAATGGCGTATCTATGCGGCGGCGTAACGTATCCGATTTACGTTACGCCGCCGCACGTTTTTCAGGCAAGTGCTTTATTCACAATCACGCGGCGTAATTCAAATTTGGCAGGTAGGGGGCGTGTATCATTTAAATGAAGCGCGTCCCTGCGCCGAACGAACTGCGCATGCGCCGTCCGTAAAATATCCAGGGTGCATTGCTCCAAATGACGTCGCAAGGACGTCATTGGTTTCGAAGTGAACGTAAATGACGTCCAGCCCCATTCACGGATGACTTACGCAAACGACATAACTTTTTAAATTTCGACGCGGGAACGACGGCCATACTTAACATTGGCTGCGCCTCATATAGCAGGGGCAACTTTACGCCGGGAAAAGCCTAACGTAAATGTCGTAACTTTACTGCGTCGGCCGTGCGTACGTTCGGGAATTTGCGTATCTAGCTAATTTGCATACTCAATGCAGATTTCGACGGAAGCGCCACCTAGCGGGCCAAAAAAAAAATGCACTTAAGATCCGACGGTGTAAGAGACTTACGCCTGTCGGATCTAATGGATATCTATGCATAACTGATTCCAAGAATCAGGCGCATAGATACGACGGCTCAGATTAGGACTTACGACGGTGTACATGGCGCTGCGCAGTCGTAAGTCCTTTGAGAATCTGGGCCTCTGTCTATCTATGATTGATAGTCTGCTTAACAAATGCAACTACCCTATCTCAGATATTTACAAATCATTCCTTTCAGACATTAATACCAATACGGCCAAAATTACTCTAAGAAATGGTACAAGGACCTTCCAGAGGATGATTTGAGAGACTAAATTCTGGAGGACTATCTGAAAGTCCATAAGTGCATTGTCAATGAAACATGGAGAGTAACTCAGTTCAAGTTTATCCATGGAGCCTTCAAACCGTTTCTTTCCTCAAACTCACCATCACACTTGGCAGCATGTCCACAATGTGGATCCACAAAACCCTCGCTATTCCACCGCTTTTGGCCTTGCCCTCCGATCTCCACCTTTTGGGAACATATCATCACCTTCATACATAGAATCCCAGAATTACTCATTCTCAAGATGCCACAGCTGTTGCTATTTAGTTACAGCTCACCCAAACAGCCACACCCTGAAGAACCCAGGATATGTATATCTCAATGGACCCACCTCTGCCTCCTGGCGACCCGTAAAAATATTTTTCAGTGTGGATATCTGGTGCAGCTGTAGGCATCATTCAGATATCATTCTTTTCTGCCAGCGATTCTGTGCACTCTAAGGGACAATCATAGCGGCAGTTCCGCCACTTGATTGTTCTTACAGGCGACGGGAGGGACAAGGGAGGGACATCCCCCCCCATCGACCACCCTCCGGTGCTTGTATGGTCTCTCCTGTGCCATCAGGGACCCATAGAAAGAATACACCACCGCAGGATGAAGAGCATAGAGATTTCTGGTAGCCAAATGGTCACCAGTCATCTCTATGACCGTCGGAGGCCCAGGCGCTAAGTTATGACGTCACATCCGGGCCGTGGATGTCAACAAAGCGGCGATCTTGGCTGGAAAGCATCAGATCTGTCTTTTTTTTTTCCGATCTCATGCTTTCAAGCCTGGAGGAGAGATGTGGGGTCTTATAGACCCCATATCTCTCCATAAAGAGGACCTGTCACACACCTCTCATATTACAAGGTATGTTTACATTCCTTGTAATAGGAATACAATAAAAGAAAAAAGAAAAAGAAAGTAGTTTTTTTTTTTTTTTACAATAAAATAAACAATAAAAAAATAAGCATCTCTATCCCTGTATGCTCACGCACAGAAGCAAACACACACATAAGTCCTTCCCGCATATGTGAACACCATTCAAACCACACATGTGCGGTATCGCCGTGTGCGTTCCAGCGAGAACCACAATTCTAGCACTAGAACTCTAAACATGTAACCTGTAGAAAAATTTAAAGCGGCGCCTATGGAGATTTTTAAGTACCGGCCTTTTTGCGCCATTCCGCGCTTGCGAGCAATTTTAAAGCGTAACATGTTGGGTATCTATTTACTCGGCGTAGCTTCATCTTTCACAATATATACAAAATTTCAAAAACAGCAATTTTATTCTCTAGGGTGTCTGCTAAAAAAAATACATATATATATATATATTATTTGGGTGTTCTGAGTAATTTTCTAGCAAAAAAAAAATCATGATTTTCACATGTTAGGAGAGGAGCGCCAGTAGAGGCCCTGTATGGAAGTGGTTAAAGATTGACTGTACTAAGACAATAAATGCCACCACTCTGAGAAGGGGGGGGGCATGATTTTTAATGGATGGCTCATTGTTGTAGGCATCCTGGTTAAGGACTTTGGGACTAGACCGGTGCATTGCCATGAAATGCGATTTGCCATGAAATGTGATGGTCCGCCTCCATCACATCCCATTGGCTCACTCATGTCATGTGACATATAGACACGTCATCAGTCTCAGCTAGGCTATCATAGGGAGAGGATCTCCTCTCCCTGTGATAGCTGAAGCTGCACGGAGCTGTACTAGTAAATGTAGCTTACTCGCACACCCAGGGAGGTCAACCCCCGTGCAGCTCTTCAAAGGGCTAAGAGAGAGGAGAGGGGGGCAGGCAGATGGGAGGCTGCCCCATTATACAGGCTGCCCATGGTGGTGTGTGTGTGTGTGTGTGTGTGCTGCTGGCCACACAGCCTGAGAGCAGGAGGAGGGGAGAGGCAGCCTATAGATGTGTGTGAGATCATTGTTTCTATACATTGTTACACGAGCAATGCACTCACTGCAACACAGGCTGCTCCTCACAGAGCTGTGCATATCACACTGGCTTCTCCTTCCTAACAGTATATGTAACACTACTGCACTGCCTGCTCCCAGTTACAGGCTGTGCATGATGTATATACCTCGACACACAGCCTGAGGGGCTTTCTCCTGCCTTGATAGCCTAGCTGAGACTGATGACGTTTAAATATGTCACGTGACAGGAGTGAGCCAATAGGATGTGATGGAGGCGGACCATCACATTTCATGGCAAATCACAATTCATGGCAATGCACCGGCCTCATGATCTGCTCTAACCCTCTTTCAATAGCTGGAAACCTACTTACAGGTGCACAGGATCCAGTATGGACGTTGCACAGCCTCACAGCACAATGTAGATACACTTTGTCATAATTTCCAGCAAACTTGAACATCACAGAAAACCGTCCTCTACTGGAGACGCCGTTCTCTTCAACAGTTATAGTTCCATCATTATTGTTAATACAGCTAAAGAAAGTGAAAGTGGGATAAAAAGAGACATTTTACAGATAATCATTTTATATACATTGTACTAAAAGACTTTATTCGGGGAACTAACAATATACATTGTGGTTTACATATTTAACCACTTAAGGACCGAGCCTGTATTTCAGACTCTGGGCTAGATTCAGGTAGAATTGCCTATCTTTAGGCGGGTATAGCGTATCTCAGATACACTACGCCACCGTAACTTAGTGAGGCAGGTACCGTATTCACAACGAACTTGCGTCCTAAGTTACGGCGGCGTAGTGTAAATGGGCCGGCGTAAGCCCACCTAATTCAAATTGTCCAGGCAGTGGGCGTGTTGTATTATAATGAGCCTTGACCCCACGTAATTGACGCTTCTAGTGGGATACGTAATTGACGTATCCCAGTGTGCATGCTTGAAATCACGTCGCAAATAGTCAATGCTTTCGACGTGAACGTAACTTACGCACAGCCCTATTCGCGTACGACTTATGCAAATGACGTAAACAACGGGAAATTCGACGCTGTCCCGACGTCCATACTTAATATTGGCTACGCCTCATATAGCAGAGGTAACTTTATGCAGAAAAAAGCCTAACGTAAACGACATAAATCAATGCGCCGGGCGGACGTACGTTTCTGAATTGGCGTATCTAGCTCATTTGCATATTCTACGCGTAAATCTATCGTATGTCCTTTATGAATCCAGCCCTCTGTGTTTACAAGTTAAAAACATTTTTTTTGCTCGAAAATTACTTAGAACCCTCAAACATTATACATTTTTTTTAACACCCTAGAGAATAAAATGGCGGTCATTGCAATACTTTCTGTCACACCCTATTTGCGCAGCGGTCTTACAAGCACACTTTTTTTTGGAAAAGAATGACTTTTTTTAATAAAAAAATAAGACAACAGTAAAGTTAGCCCAATTTTTTTTACATTGTGAAAGATAATGTTACGCCGAGTAAAATACCCAACATATCACGCTTTAAAATTGCATCTGCTCGTGAAATGGCGACAAACTTTTACCCTTTAAAATCTCCATAGGCGATGTTTAAAAAATTCTACAGGTTGCATGTTTTGAAATACAGAGGAGATCTAGGGCTAGAATTATTGCTCTCACTCTACCGATCGCGGTGATACCTCACATGTGTGCTTTGAACACCATTTTTATATGCAGGCGCTACTCACGAATGCGTTCGCTTCTGTGAGCGAGCTTGTTGGGACAGGGCACTTAAAAAAATAAATCTCACTTTTACCTTCTATTACAAGGAATACAAGCATGACAGGTCCTCTTAAATATGAGATCTGGGGTTTAAAAAGATCTCACATCTCATATTTGGACTTAAATGCAAAAAATTAAAAAATAAATTGTCATTTGAAAAAATGACAACAAAAAAATGTCCCTTTAAGACGTATGCAGTGATATGGAGATGGGGGGGGGGCATCTTCCCCTCACTTGTATCTATACCCAGCAAGGGAGAGGACCAGACGGCTCCGGTAAGCGGCGGAGGGCACCGGAGAGTGGCAGGGGGGGCCCTCTCCTGTCGCTGATAAAAGTGATCTTGCGGCGTATGCGCTGCAGGGACCACTTTTATCTTGTAGCGGACCGCTCCCTGAAGAAGAGGATACTGGGGTGATGGTAGCTAGCTGCTGCCATAACAACGGTATTCCTCTTCAAACAGAGGACGTAAAACTGCGGTGGGCGGTCCGGAAGTGGTTAAAGGGAAAGGCCAATCAGATCTGGTACTTTAGTTGTGGATGAACACAGGTGGGTTGAACCATCCAGAAGCTTCTCCTGTCTCTGGACACTGGTAGAGAGATCTCCGCACTTGTGTTTCCAATATTTTCCACCTTTATCATCTGTTATGGTGTTCCCAGTCTGCTTTCCCTTTTTTTCAGGAATAAACCTAGGTTGCTTTATACAGCCCTCATCTATCCCTCCCGGTCATGGAGAAGGAAATGTCGGGTGTCAGTAGATATATCTTTTTACATTTAAATGTACCTGTTCTGGATGATGTAATATTTCAGAGGGTCATTCACATTGTACGTTGGGGTGGCGTAGCAGTTCCTCATCACCAGAACGAGATTCGATGGGCCACCCAGAGAGAAGACTCCGACATACAAGAATTCCCTTGTAGAGAGGGTGACGTCTGCTCCCGTGTACGGAGTTGTGTAGCTGCTATCCTTATACAAAGCCATCATAGCCTGGAACTGTCCCATCTCCGGAACTGTGATATTTATAGACCTGCCTTTCAGATAGAAGAATAATAATAAATAAATGGACAACGCCAACAATTTAAGGGCGTTATTAGTCTTCAATAGTTCTTAAAGTGTTAGGAAACTTTCTTTGACTTTTCCTAGACCTGCCCTTTAACCAGTAAGAAATACAAATTTGGTGAAATTTTGCCAAAAAACTATTAATTTTCATCAATATTGCTGCACTTGTACCTAGTCAAAAGTTGGGCCCCCATGTAGAGCCTGAGCCTAGGATCCAAGAGACAGATATAACGGTGAGGTGGTTGGAAACATCGCAAAATACGGCTCTGCATTAGAAACGTTTTAGGTTCACTCCCTTGAAATATTAAATAGGTTACATACCTGGTGCTTGGCCAGCTGTGAAGGTCACCACTGATGTGCTGGACAAAAGCAGCAAGATTACGAGGGGTTTAGACATGGTGGTTGTTTTCTAGTAGAATCGGACTCAGCAGTGACGGTTCCTGGAGAGTCTTCCTTTACCTGAGATACCAGAGATACAACGGCTTGTGATGGCTCCTGGAGTCTTCCTTTACCTGAGATACCAGAGATACAACGGCTTGTGATGGCTCCTGGAGTCTTCCTTTACCAGAGATACAATGGCTTCAGCTCACCCACGTTATCGTATGAAATGTAATTTTAGAACTAAAAATTCAGAAGGTCATTTGATGCTGATCACCAAGTTTACAGACACACCTCCTTTTTTTTCTATTCTATAAACTTACAAAGATTGAATATGCCCAATTATGTGTGTTTATTACCTCTGGTTATCTATTGAAAGTTTTGAGTTTATAGAAGTTTAGAAATTATTTTGTAGGTGTCGTCCCATGATACTCTTGTTTACCTTAAATAGCCACAATGAGAAGAAAGGCCGTGTGATTTCTATAACGACTTGGCTGCAATAAATGGCATTTTATTTGCCTTTTTTCTTTTTTTTAAGAGACAGTGGGAAGGATTGTTCAGCATTGCCTCATTGCCCAATAAAATGAAGCCTAGATGAAAGACTAAACTGTTTAGTATAGTTACATAGTTAGTCAGGTTAAAAAAAGACACAAGTCCATCTAGTTAAACCATAATCTGGAAATGAAATATTCACTAGTTTATTTTTCATATCTTTTATTTTATTTTATCAAAAAGAGGAAAAGAAAAAACATACAAAACGGAATACATATTCCATAAAATTCATCGTCCATCAAATACAAATGTAAACACATCTATATACACATTTGTGCCTGTTCCCCCTACTTCATTCAGTCCGGTCAACATAATCAATCACCCTATCTATGCTTTATATATCCCCTTTCATTCCATTTGTATCCTTCTCTCCCTCTTTCATTAACCTCTTATCACTTAACCAAACCCCCCCCCTTCCTACTCCCCCCAAAAAAAAAATGGGAACCCCCCCCCCTCCAAGATGTAGGACTCCCGGGCTCATATAGTCCCTTATACAGTTATATCAATATTCACCTTCAAATGAATGTATCACTCTTCAAGCATTTTCTTCCCTTCCTCTGAGCTGAAAAGTGAATTCCATCCTGTCCAAATTTCATCATATTGTTTCCTTCTGGGCTGAGAGGACCAGATCCTCCATTGCTCCTATCTCCTGAGTCTCATTAAGCCATCCTGCGATAGAGGGAGGTCTAGAGTCCCTCCACCGCAGGGTGACTCCCACCTTTGCCACATTAATCAGATGACACACTTATTTCCTTATAATTCTGAACCGGAATCTGTGAGCAATGGAGCACAAAGAAGGCAGGGTCATCTGGGATCAAATATTCTGTGAATTTTTGGGATATTCTCCGAACCTCCCCCCAGTAGTGCCTCATTTTTTCACAGGACCAAAATATATGCAAGAGTGTTCCTTTCTCTACTCCACATCTCCAGCAACTTTCCGAGGTTTCCTTAGCAAATTTATGAAGCCTTACTGGTGTGTAATACCATTGTGTGAGAAGTTTATAATTGGATTCCTGGGATTTTGAACAGACCGATGAATTCAATGTCAAAACAATTATTTGTTTACGTTGGGTTGGGGTGAAAGTCCTCCCCAGGTCCTTTTCCCAATTACTAATACCTGGCATCACAAAATCTTCAGTAGTTTATATCCGGTGTTCCTCCTGTTTGAAATGGTACACGTCCTCCCCTTACACATGCGGCCTCTAAGAGGCCTTTCCACAAAAGTTCCCTCATTCCCCCTTCCACTCTTGGAGTTCCCCCTTTTCAAGATGTCTTCAGGCCAGTCACATGACACGTTAAGTTCTCTTTGGATCTAGTGGGCGCTCCTCAATCTTTCCTCACAGAATCCCCTCAGTCTCCCAGGGAATAATGTTGGGAATCACTCATCCAGGTGTGGCCCATCTATTAAGGGCGTACGGGCGCCGCCCCCTCTGTCGCGCCGTCCCCTACAGTATATAACAAATAGATAGATTCATGCATTACATTGCATAAATCTATCCATGGCTGCCACTCCCTATTTAGGCGACTGGCCCCTTTTTGGATGCCGGGCGCATTAATTCCAGTGACAGGGGTGCATTTTTAAAGCACCTGATTAGAGCCATAGGCCCAGATTCACAGAGAGCGGGCGCACATTACGTCGCCGTAGCGCAAACAATGTACGCTACGCCAACGCAGCGCAGAGAGGCAAGCATGGAATTCACAAAGCCAGTGCTCCCAAAACTGCGCTGGGTTTCGAAGGCGTATGCCGGCGTAGGTGGAAGTGGGCGTGAGCCATGCAAATTAGGCGTGACCCCATGCAAATGATGGGCCGAGTGCCAGACAGATACGTATCATGAACTGCGCATGCGTCGTGACGTGGACGCATCCCCCTGCACCTGCTCACAACCACGTCGGAACTACTGCCTAAACTACACCGGATCACTGCCTACGGCGTGAACATAACCTACGCCCAGCCAGACACACGTCCAACGTAAAATACGTAAAATACGCATGCTTGTATTCCCTGGTGCAGACCTCTGCTGGGTTGCACCTCCTTTATGGGGAATAACTTTACGCCGGACGTATAACTTACGCGCACTGCCTCGGGCGCACGTATGTTCGCGAATCACCGTATTTTCCTCATTTGCATATTTGAATGGCTGATCAATGGGAGCGCCACCGTGCGTCCAGCCTAAAGGTGGACTAGAAGCACAGAGCATTGCGCTCGCAGTCCACCCAGGCGTGTTAGAAAAGCAAATTAATATTTAGCAAAGGGCTGATTTACACAGTAATCAGTCAATTTTTATATCGCTAATTGCTGTATAAATGTCACTGGTCCCAAAAATGTGTCCGATCTGTCCACCGCAATGTACCGCTAAGAATCGCTGATCACCGCCATTACTAGTAGAAAAAAAAATAATTATAATAAAAAAAGCCATAAATCTTTTACATATGTAGCGCTACCCCCGCAGGAGCCCCTGGATAGAATAGGGATGGCGTGTTACCGCTGTAAGCGTCTAGGGGTATGATGATGATGATGATGATGAGAGCAATACTGGAATGTTCAAGCAGCAGGTGTCTTTTCTTGTGCTTTATTTCACCCAACACGGTAAAACAGTAACTTGAGGTAGGATAGGAAAAGATGGGTGAAAAGGAGAGTTGCAGATTCAGGCTTGAACAATTTCAGAAGAAGTCCTGCTTCTAGCCGCACTTAATTACTTTGTCGCCACTCCAGTCGGAGAGAGTATAGTGTACCTGGACAGGCCTCTCACACCAACCTGGCAGTCAGAGTATCACTTGGAAACTTGAGGAGAAAATGAGTCAGTCTCTGCCACAGACTTAGTAGAAATAAAAGGGTCAGAACGGGACCTCTGCCACAGGCCCCTTCTCCAAAATGTAGATCGTGAGGTAGATTCTCCTTAATGCATTTAGTGGTGCCTGAATCTTCCTCAGGTAGTCTTTCAACTGGTCACCGACTGACAGGTTGCCAACAGACAAACTCTCAGGCCGGGTACACACGGACAAACATGTATGGTGAAAGCGGTCCGTCGGACCGTTTTCACCATACATGTCTGCCAGAGGGCTTCTGTACGATGGTTGTACACACCATCGTACAGAAGTCCGCGCGTAAACAATACGCGGGGCGTGTCCGCGGTGTCGCCGCGTCGATGACGCGGTGTCGCCGCGACAATGACGCGGCGACGTGCGCGGCCCGCCTTTAAAATGCTTCCACGCATGCGTCGAAGTCATTCGACGCATGCGAGGGACGGCGGGCGCCTGGACATGTACGGTAGGTCTGTACTGACGACCGTACATGTCCGAGCGGGCTGAATTCCAGCGGACTGTTTTAAAACAAGTCCAGGAATATTTGTCTGCTGGGAAAAGGCCCGGCGGGCAAATGTTTGCTGGAATTCGGCCCGCTCGCGCCCACACACGACCAAACATGTCTGCTGAAACTGGCCTGCGGGCCAGTTTCAGCAGACATGTTTGCTCGTGAGTATGGGGCCTCAGTGTCCGGTCACCTTGATCCCCAGTGGATTGTCGAGGCCCTATTGGATTGCCTGCCTCCGGGCTCTCCTCAGACTGACTCCCCACCGAACAGCACAACTCGCTTGGGATCTTCTCTCAAAGTTGGGGGACCCAGTAGATGACTGGGGCCCCCGCCATAGCTTCAATTGCTCCGGGCCAACAGGGTCCCGGAACCAAGAACGCCGCGTTGCACGCGCCCCCTGGCATGGAAGGCCATATCGCCGGGGTGCCGTGATGTGTGGTCACCCAGAAGGTGGATGCCACACCCAGAAAAAGACTCCTGCCACAAGGCGTCTGTCACTAAAGTATCCTCCCCCTCCTGATTGGCTGCTGGCAAGAAGCACTCCTCACTGAACAGCACTGCTGTCAGCTGTTCCCTCCGGGGTGGAAAGGTACCTCAGGAACGCAGAATGAACTGACAGTACAGCCCAGCTAGAACAGAGGCCCAATTTACATAAATTACCTGGATGAGAGTTAACTAACCCTCTCATCCCCCTTTAAATTTGAAATAGCACCTGGACTGAAAGTACACAGGAGCTACACATAATTTGTAGACACTAACATTTTTATGCAGACCCATCAATATACGCTTAATGCAATTTTTTTTATTACCAAAAATATTTAGAAGAATAAGTATCGGCCTAAACTGATGAAGACATTTAAAAAAAAAAAAAAAAATGTTGTGAATATTTATTATAGCAAAAAATACAAAATATATATATATATTTTTAATTAAACACATTTTGTTGTTAATAGCCAAAAAATAAAAACCGCAGAGGTGATCAAATACCACCAAAAGAAAGCTCTATTTGTGGGGGAGAAAAGGACATCAATTTTGTTTGTGTACAACGTCACACGACCGCGCAATTGACCTCTAAGCCGACACAGTGCCGAATTGTAAAAAGTGCTCTGGTCAAGAAGGGGGGGGGGGATCTTCTGGGGCTGAAGTGGTTAATATACTCTGGGGCAGATCCACAGAGATCTGCACCCGTGCAGCGTATCAGAGATACGCTACGCCGCCGTATCTTACCTGGCTTTAGTTCGAATCCTGGAAGAATTTGCGCCGTAAGTTACGGCGACGTAGTCTATCTCTGGCGGCGGAATTCAAATCGGCAATTAGGGGGCGTGTTTCATTTAAATGAAGCGCGTCCCTGCGACGAATGAACTGCGCATGCTCCGTTTCTAAATTTCCCGCCGCGCATTGCGCTAAATGACGTCGCAACAACGTAATTTTTTTTAACTTAGACGTGAATTACGTCCATCCTGATTCACGAACGACTTACGCAAAAAAAAAATTCGAAATAAACGCGGGAACGACGGCCATACTTAACATGGCAGGTCTAACTATACGCGACGAAATACCAGCTTTAACTATACCCTGGAAAAAGCCGACTAGAGACGCCGTAAAAAAATGCGCCGGCTGCTCGTACGTTCGTGGATCGACGGAAATAGCTAATTTGCATACCTGACGCGGAAAAGGACGTGAACGCCACCCAGCCGACGCCGAAGTATTGCATCTTAGATCCCGAAGGCGTACGAAGACGTATACCTGTCGGATCAAACCCAAATGTCGTCGTATCTTGGTTTGATGATTCAAACTAAGGATACGACGCGGGTACTAGCTCTGTGGATCTGCCCCACTGACTTTTCTTTCCATATTGTGTCGTTCATAACTCGTTCCCACTCTCTCCAGATCGGGGGGGTAACTCCGATCGGCATCTCAGTTTCTTTGCTTCCATTTGGGTATATCCAGGTTCCCCTTCCCCCTCTATGTAACCCAACACACATAACCTGGCCTCTAGGCATAAATATATCACAAATACCAAATGTGGTATTCTGAGGGCCTCTTTCCAATACCGGTACAACTTAGGGCACCTCCATATCATGTGAATGAGGTCCCCTTCCGTGTCTCCACACCTGGGGGCAATTGGCATCAGGTCTCGGACCAAACCAAAGCAGCTTTTGAGGAGTATAAAATGTTCAAATGTTCTATGTACCAAACAGGGACGTCTTTAATATTGACTGGACCCATGGCAAACATTTTTTATGTCCATACAGCATTGATGGAAGGTCCCTGGTGATAGCAGACAGAATGATCTGTTTAAAGTTTATGGAAAAAGTCTTCAGAGATCCGTCTTATGATTAACTTTCCATAAATGTGATGGATTTCATTGCAATGCCGACATGTAAAGTACAGAACATCCCGTGTAATACAAACTCTGACTCATTTCCATTCTACTGACGGGTTTAACCAATTCAGGACTGGTGGTTGTTTGCCCCTTGAACATAGTAGAAACATTTTTTTTTTTTTATCATTTTGTTAATTTTACATGGATTGCATTAAAATAAATTCATTTTTGCCAGAAAATATTCTCCAAAGAAATCCATGTTTGTCCTAAAAAGAAAATATTTTTATATAGTTATACGTTATCTAAATATAACAGAAAATGATTATCAATTCTCACCGTAATTTTCCTTTCCTGGTCCATCCTCACATCACAACAATTTACCTAAAGAGGACAACCAAGAAATATATTTTTACTATATAAAATATAGTACTATGAAAAAATAGATATTAAACTATTGTATACCTATATAAAAATATTTTTAAGACAAACAAGGATTTATTTTGGGGGATTTTGTTTGGCAAACATGAATGCATTTTTATTTTTTTATTCATACCAAAAAAACACAAAAAAAAACCACTTATTTTTTATACTTTGGCATAGAAGGAACTCAGAGAAGGAACTTGGAGCTTGATGTTCCTGGTGGAGAGCCAGACTTTGTCCCCTGGCTGAAGAGAAGGCGGTTTACGCCTGCGGCGGTCAGCAAAGCCTTTGAATTTGTCGGCAGCTGCCCAGAGGGAATCATGAACGGCACTCCAGATGGAATTGAAGGACTCCTGAGCTGAAGCCAAATCTGGGATATCCGGAGAACAGGTCATGGGAAGCGGAAGTTGAGGATGTCTTCCATAAACTGAGAAAAAGGGTGTTCTCTGCGAACTGGTATTTACGTGATTATTATGAGAAAATTCTGCCCATGGAAGTAGAGAGGACCAATCGTCATGATGAGCGGAGACTAAGGTACGAAGAAAAACCTCTAACTCCTGATTAACCCTCTCCATCTGCCCATTGGATTGAGGATGGTAAGAAGAGGAAAAATCCAAGGCAATATTGAGGGATTTGCAAAAGGCTCTCTAGAAGCGAGATGTAAATTAAACACCCCTGTCGTAAACAATATGAGAAGGAACCCCATGGAGGCAGAAAATTTCTCGAACAAAAATGGGGACCAAGGCAGGAGCAGAAGGAAGACCAGGAAGGGGAACAAAATTAGCCATCTTGGAGAACCGATCGACTACCACACGAATGACTGTATTACCGTCAGACAGTGGAAGATCGCTGATAAAATCCATGGCAATATGAGCCCAGGGCTCCTTAGGAATGGGCAAGGGCATGAGGAGACCAGCAGGAGCTTGTGTGGAGGATTTAGACTGAGTACAGACATGACAAGCCTTGACATAGTCTTTAACCTCCGAGCGGAGATTAGGCCACCAATAGTGACTGATAGGTGGCATGGACGGGCACTGATAGGTGGGCACTGATGGGCACGGATGAGCACTGATAGGTGGCACTGATGGACACTGGTGGGTGGCACTGATGACACTGGTGGGTGGCATTGCTGGGCATCACAAATTTGTTTGTGCCAGACTGGTGCCAGTTAGTGCCCATTTGTGGGCACTGATTGGCATATGTTATGCATACATTTGTACATGTGGATGGCCATGGGGACTTACCTGGCCAT
Organism: Rana temporaria; assembly: GCF_905171775.1. NCBI lineage: Eukaryota > Metazoa > Chordata > Amphibia > Anura > Ranidae > Rana > Rana temporaria. Next base: position 2,116,770 of record NC_053494.1, read on the forward strand.
CCACATGTTGGGTGCTTTCTTGGTGGTCCTGGGCGGCATCCTGGTGGTCCAGTGTTGGCATCCGAGGGAGGGCTGCACTGATAAAAAATCAGCGCAAACCCCCCCTGTCAGGAGAGCCGCCGATCGTCTCTCTGCGAGTGAGGAAGAGCCGATCAACGTCTCTTCCTGTTTACATCATGATCAGCCGTGATTGGACACAGCTGATCACGTGGTAAAGAGCCTCCGCCGGAGGCTTTTTACTGAGATCGGTGTTGCGGTGTGTCTGCGCGGCGGCTGTTATCCTGCACAACATCAATAGATGTCCAGTCAGGATAACACAACCACTTCCCGGACGTCAATATGCTATTGACCGGGCGGGAAGTGGTTCAGATTCAAATAAAAAATCATGTAAATCTTGGGTGAACGCATACGTGAGCAGCGCCCGTATATGAAAACGGTGTTCAAACCACACATGTGAGGTATCACCACGATTGGTAGAGCGAGAGCAATAATTCTAGCCCTAGACCCTCTCTGTAACTCAAAACATGCAACCTGTAGAATTTTTTAAACGTCGCCTATGGAGATTTTTAAGGGTAAAAGTTTGTCGCCATTCCACGAGCGGGCGCAATTTTGAAGCGTGACATGTTGGGTATCAATTTACTCAGCGTAACATCATCTTTCACAATATAAAAAAATTGGGCTAACTTTATTGTCGTCTTATTTTCTAATTTAAAAAAGTGTTTTTTTTCCCCTTATTGTACCTTTTTAATATTTTTGATAATACAAATAACATTGATTGGAAAAAATAAATATTTACCAAATAAAATCTAAAATAAATAAGGCACTATTATTTAATGTGTATCAGCTTATCACGATACGGATACATGTGTTAAGTTCTTGGCGCGATATAATACCATTGAGATAGAAAAAGGTATCAGAATAACATTTTATTGTAGCAAAATCCCTCTGTCACGTACCTGGTGGTTGAGCCCGAATTGCAGATGGAGGCCTCTCTTACGGCTCCCACTCGTGGCCCCTGGTAAGGTAACAGGAGGCACAAGAGTGAGGAGTGGTAACGAGGGGCCTGGCAGGATCAACAGCGGAGGGAGTCAGTCCAGAAGTCCAGGAATCCCTTGCAGGAGACAGGAACTGGAGAGCAGGCACAAGCTGGCAGGCTGAAGCAGGAACTGGGAACCAGGAACAGACTGAAACAGCTGACAGGATTAGCAGACTGGAACAGGAGTACCGGACTGGAACCAGGAACAAACCGGAACTGGTAGCAATGGATTTTTCGGGTTGTAAAAAATGATTTTTTTTATGTCATTAAAAACGATGGTGTGTGGGCTCCAGAGCATTTTTCACGAAGTAAAAAATGGCCATTAAAAATTTCGAACATGCTCTATTTTTGTCACAACTTTTTTTAACGTTGTCGTTTTTAACGTTGTAAAAAATGGTTGTGTGTGGGCTTTAACGACGTGAAAAAAACGCGCATGCTCAGAAGCAAGTTATGAGACGGGAGCGCTCGTTCTGGTAAAACTAGCGTTCATAATGGAGATAGCACATTCATTACGCTGTAACAGACAAAAAAGTGCAAATCCTCTCACCAAACTTTTAGTAACACGAAATCAGCAAAAGCAGCCCCGAGGGTGGCTTCATCCGCATGGAACTTCCCCTTTATAGTGCCGTCGTACGTGTTGTACGTCAACGTGCTTTGCTCGAGCATTTTTCTTCACGATCGTGTGTAGGCAACGTCGTTTTAACAATCGGGTTAAAAAAAACTTTGTTTTTTCTAGACCATTAAAAACTTCATTTTTTACAACCCGAAAAAATGGTCGTGTGTACGCGGCATAGGTGTAGTCAGGCAGGCCGGGTCGGGTATCAAGTGGGCAGCAGAAGGACTAGAGGAACAGGCAGGAGAGTAGTCAAAACAGACCGGAGGTCAGGTGCAGGCGGAAAGCTGGGATGGTCAGAGGTAAGCCGGGTATTCACAGGTATAAGTCTCAGATCAGGCAAAGGCAAACAGAACGCTGTAGAGCAGACAGAGGGGTTTGTGTGTTTAAATAGCCCGCCTGGCGCCAACAGGGGCATGCGCGCACATTCCCGTGCAATGGCGCCTGCGATTGCACGCCAGTGTGCCTGGGACGCCTGTTACTGGCAGGATCTTCCTGACACCTTCCCTATATAAAGGCTTCCATCTTTTTTTATTATTATTAATTAATATACAGGATTTATATGGCGCCAAAAGTTTACACAGCGCTTTACAACAGTAGGGCAGACAGTACAGTTACAATACAATGTATTACAAGAGGAATCAGAGGGCCAGGCTCATTAGAGCTTACAAACTAAAAAGGAAGAGTCAAGTGATACGAAAGGGTAATAACTGTGGGGGATGAGCTGATGAAGAAAATAGGAGTGCAGTTGTTAGGTGGAGGCAGGATAGGCTTCTACGAAGAGAAACGTTTTCAGGGATCACCTAAAAGTAGTTCGATTTGGAGATAGTCGGCCAGATTAGGGGTGGGGAATTCCAGAGAATGGGAGAGACACGGGAGAAGTCCTGGGGGCAAGTATGGGAGGAGGTGATGATGGAGATAGAGAGCAGGAGGTCTTGGGAGGAACAAAGAGGACAATTAGGTTGGTCTTTCAATGAATACAGGTCGAGCATTGTCTGTAAGGTCGCAGAAGGTTCACCCGCATACCGGGAGTGGTGGAAAGCACCGGCATTGGAGAAATGATGAACAAGGGAAGTATTTGTGTGCATTTCCCCTATAAAAATAAAAAAAATACAGGATTTATTTCTTGCTTTGGGTCAGCTTTTCTGCTGACCTAATTTTCATCTCTAAATATAAAAGGTTTATTGGTGTTCCTGAGAAGCACATAATAAAAGAGATGCATGCCGAGATTTATGGGAAGACTTGTGAGCTCCGCAAGGTTAATGATTATACATTCACTGGCCTCTCCTAGTTTTGTACGGCTATACATGGATCGAAATTCAGCTTGTTCATCGGGGACTGGCTACATTTGAATCCATGTATGGGCAGGCTGGTTGTACACAATTGTGTACAATTAGCCTGTTGGAAATGTTTCTCTTGATCAACAACGCTATAGCTATCATAACACAATAGCTCAGTGGGTGGGATTCCCCATTCACATGAATCATGAATGTGTGTGGATGATGGGAAATTGAGCCATTATCTTTCATTCAATCAGCTGGTTGAACAAAAAATAAATAAAAAGACTCATGTATGGCCAGCTAGCCCTTAGATTGGGGGGAGAGCGGCCAGAGGCCACGTGACCGGCTAGAAACAAACGTAATTAAGGTATTTACAGGCACAATGTTATACAAACATTTGATTAAAAGGAGAAGTTGGGACTATAAAAGGGGTTGTAAACCCTTGAGGTTTGCCTTCTATGCATTAAGGTGAAAAAACCTCCTTTCATGCAGCAGACCCCCAGAGCACCCCATTTACTTACCTGAACCCAGTCTTTCCAGCGACGGGGACTAGCACACCCGCTCCAGCCGGTGTCTGGTGTCCTGATTGGATAGATTGATAGCAGCGCAGCCATTGGCTCACACTGCTGTCAATCAAAGCTAATGACGCGGGAGGTGGTGGCGGAGCCGAGTCCTGCTGTCTGTGTCAATAGATGCAGCAGCAGGAAAGGGGAGCGCGCCCGCACGGGTGTCTCGAAGGAGAGTGCTTCTCCGACGGGGCACAAGAGCAGAGGAGGAGCCAGGAGAGCCATGGAGGGACCCCAGAAGAGGAGGATCAAGTCCAATGACGCGGGAGGTGGGGGGAAGAACCGAGTCCTGCTGTCTGTGTGAATAGACGCAGCAGGACACGGGAGCGTGCCCGCATGGGTGTCCCGAAGGAGAGTGCTTCTCTGATGGGGCACACAAGAAGAGGAGGAGCCAGGAGTGCTGTGGAGGTACCCCAGAATAGAAGGATCAAGCCCAAACTCGGGAGCTGAGGGTGGAGATCAGTCCTGTTGTCTGTGTCAATAGACGCAGCAGCAGGAAACGGGAGTGCACCCACATGGGTGTCCCTAAGCAGAGTGCTTCTCCGACAGGGCACTCAAGAAGAGGAGAAGCCAGGAGCACCACTGGAGGACACCAGAAGAGGAGGATCGGGCCACTCTGTGCAAAACCGACTGCACAGAGGAAGTAAGTATGACATGTTTTTTTTTTAAAAGGAACCTTTAATTATCCTTTAAATGAAGCACCAATGAAAAGGTGCCTCCATCCCTAAATAATTGCAACAAAGAGGGGAGCTTTAGGGACTGAGGCACATGAAAGGAACCGGATATTGCCTGTACATGTGACATAGCACATCCAATTAGTACATACATCAATAGGAATAGTTTATTTTTATACACACCAATGGCCCAAAACAGTATGGCCCGGATTCACAGAGAGCAGGCGCACATTACGCTGCCGAAGCGCAAATAAAATACGCTACGCCGACACAGCGCAGATAGGCAAGCAGGGAATTCACAAAGCCAGTGCTCCCAAAACTGCGCTGGGCTTCGAAGGCGTAAGTCGGCATAGGTGGAAGTGGGCGTGAGCCATGCAAATGAGGCGTGACCCCATGCAAATGATGGGCCGAGCACCAGACAGATACGTATCACCAACTGCGCATGCGCCGGGATGTGGACGCATCCCTCTGCGCATGCTCACTACCACGTCGGAACAACTGCCTAAACTACGCCGGATCACTGCCTACGCCATGAACGTAACCTACGCCCAAGCCAGACACACGTCCAATGTAAACAACGTAAAATACGCCGGCTTGAGTTCCCTGGTGCAGACCTTTGCATGTCTACTGCTGGGTTACACATGCTTTATGGGGCATAACTTTACGCCGGAAGTACAACTTACGCGCACATCGTGTAGCCTGCATCGGGCGCACTTACGTTCGTAAATCGCCATATTTCCCCCATTTGCATATTTGAATGGCTAAACAATGGGAGCGTCACATGCGTCCAGCCTAAATGTGCGCCTACGCTACGCCACCGTAGGCAAGTTACATCGGCGGGTTGAAGCCTATTTTTAGGCGTATCTTAGTTTGTGGGTCCGGCGCAGAGATACGACGGCGCATATTTGCACTTACGCGGCATATCTAGAGATTTGTCGGCGCAAGTGCTTTGTGAATCTGGGCCTATATCTATATATCAGAATGTCAACATGACAACATAACACTATACAATATATGACATCATGAGCCAAAATTGCTCAATGTAAAAATCATTAAAAAGGGCAAATATACATGACATAAAATAACGTATGTCAAAGGTATATATATATATATATATCTTGAGAAGCTTGACGCGTTTCAGGGATTGTTCTACCTCATCAAGAGAAGATGCATAAGACATATCTGTAGACAAAATATATAAAAAGGCAAGTAATGTCTAATGTTCGACCCCCTATAAATGGGGAAGATACAAATGGAAGAAAAAGAGAAAAAGAAGCCATTGGGAAGGAGAATATTCATCCCCCTACTTACATGTAGACTCAGAGTATGAACACGTGCTATAGGGGGCGTATGGGGACTATCTCGAGTGTCCTTAGCAGGAGCTGTGGTGGTGAGGACCCACTGATAAGCAGCTCCCCAACGGGATATCCATGATGTCATCGCTGGTCGTGCACAGCAATGGCTAAAAAATAATATGTGTAAAACTATAGTGTAATCATGGTAAGTACCCTACTGAGGTGTAGTATTAGTCAATAAGAACATAGGAGCAAGTGTGAACAAGTGCCAATAAATAGAGAGGTGAAGTGTTTGCATGGATCCCACCATGCGTTTGACCAGGGGGGGGGGGGTTGGTTACATAAAGCTGCTGCCTCAGCCTGAATTGCTTTGGAAATAAACAAGTAGTAACAGAGCGGGCCAAGATGAAATTAGTTAATGAATGAATTAAGGAGTGTATGAATCTGAGGCTCCATGGCACATTGGTGAGAATAGGAGGAGCTCACATAATATCCAGCCAAATGAACATCACAGAACTTGGAAAAGGTCCAGTCAGCTTTATCAAGAGAGCCAGTTCCGCAGTACTTATCAGTTATTAGGGAAGATCAAGTTTTTACAAATCGTTCAAGCCAGGTTGTATATGATCAAAATCAGGGATTTTTCAAGCGACCTCTATGAGAGGATATTCTGGAGGGTCTTTCCAAGGACTACATTGCTCCATTAGGGAGCCTGGCCACAGGAGACTGAGTTGGCAGATGGGTCGACATTAATGGATTGAAGGAATGCCTCAACTTCAGATGGCATCTTGAAAGAAAATGGTTTTCCATTTGGTGATGGAGGGTACATTGTGGCCAGGTATTCCAAGGTGAACTTGACGTGCCTTTGGAAGAGTAAAGAACATATTTGGAGCCAATAGCTCCTACTGCTACCAACCTGCCCAGAGGGATCGGGAGAGAGTTGCAAGAGCCTCTGCTCTTGTGCACATTGCTGGATCGGATCGGACTCAGGTAAGAAAAAGGGGGGCTGGGAGCAGGGCCATCTTAATAGCATCATGGGCCCCTGGGCAAAGTAATGCTCTGGGGCCCCTACAATAATGACAGTGCAGGTAAACAGACATCAAGTAGGTAGGATTTAGACTGCCTCCCCTGTGTATCTATCACTCTCAGTGCCATCATGGGGCCCCCAATTTCGGGGCAGCCTGGGCTCAAGGACCAGCTGCTTTGGGGAAAGTGCAGGGGCACCCCCCATGCAGATGGGGCCCCTGGACAGTGCCCAGGTGTGCCCTCTCATTAAGACAGCCCCTGGCTAGGAGAAACCTGCAGCACAGGAGTTTTTTTTTTTTTTTTTTTTTTTACCCTAATGCATAGAATGAAAACCCTGAGGCTTTAATACCACTTTATTGTCCATGACCGGGGCATTTTTTCAGCTGGAACTTGGTGGAACTAATTTCCACCACCTCTGGCTCAGGCCCTCTGCTCTCTGATCACCACTATCACTTGTAAACACAGAAGTCTGGCTTCTTGATTACAAGTGACAGCTTGTCTCCCAAAGGCTCCTACAGATCTGATCTCCTGAGCAGCTCCCACTGAGTGCAGGATGGGGAAAAGGGAGATGCTGGTGTTCAGGGTGCAGTGCAGATGCCGATACCCCCACTGGATGGTCTCCCTGCAAGTGAGAAAGACAGAGCGAACTGCAGTGTGAGGGAAGGTACTAGAGCCGCCTGGGTGCTTCAGCTTAACACAGCAGCAAAAGTTGGACATGTGGAAGGTGGAGCTTTTAACCACTTCAGCCCCGGACCATTTTGCTGGTCAGAGACCCGGCCACTTTTTGCGATTCGGCACTGCGTCGCTTTAACTGACAATTGCGCGGTCGTGCAGCGTGTTTTCCAAACAAAATTTGCGTCCTTTTTTTCCCACAGATAGAGTTTTCTTTTGGTGGTATTTGATCACCTCTGCGGTTTTTATTTTTTGCGCTATAAACAAAAATAGAGCGACAATTTTGAAAATGAATATTTTTTACTTTTTGCTATAATAAATATCCCCCAAAAATATATAAAAAAACATTTTTTTTTCCTCAGTTTAGTTAGATACGTATTCTTCTACATATTTTTCATAAAAAATCGCAATAAGCGTTTATTGATTGGTTTGTGCAAAAGTTATAGCGTTTACAAAATAGGGGGTATTTTTATGGCATTTTTATTAATATTTTTTTTTTACTAGTAATGGCAGCGATTAGCGATTTTATTCGGTACTGCGACATTATGGCGGACACTTCGGACACTTTTGACACATTTTTGGGACCATTGGCATTTTTATAGCGATCAGTGCTATAAAAATGCATTGATTACTATAAAAAAGCCACTGGCAGGGAAGGGGTTAACACTAGGGGACGAGAAAGGGGGTTAAGTATGTTCCCTGGGTGTGTTCTAACTGAAGGGGGGTGGGACTGACTAGGGGAAATGACTGATTGCTGTTCATACATCGTATGAACATGTGATCAGTCATTTCTCCCCCTGACAGGAACGGGAGCTGTGTTTACGCACACAGCTCCCGGTTCTCGCTCTGTAACGAGCGATCGCGGGTGGTCGACGGTGATCGTGCCCGCCGGGCACACGCGTTGGCGTCAGGGCCCTATTGGCTGAATAGCGAGATTACATAGATCTACGTGATCTCACCCAGCAGAGCCGACCTACCGTCGTATAACTGTGGTGGCTGGTCGGCAAGCAGTTAAGGAGGGGGGAGAATAAGGGGGTGGTGGGGGATTGCATGCAGAGGTTAGAGCTGAAGAGGGGTAAAAGTGAGATGTGGACGGGGGTTGCAGAGGTAATCAGCTGTGGGAAAAGGCTGAACCCTGCACTCTGTGTAGCTCACCCCTGAACTTTGCACTATGCAGGTAGTGTAACACCAAACTCTGCATGTAGCACAACCCTGCACTCTGTGTCTAACTCCCCAAACCCTGTCCTCTGTACGTAATGCACTCCTGGTATTTAATGCGCCTTTAAGACCATCCCATTGTGATATTTGACCACACCCACTATTTGATGGAAGGTGTGTGTGGGGGAGAAGGGGATTTGGGGGTCTTGGTTGAGTTCCTGCACCTATTTTCAGAGAAAAAAAGGCCTGTCCATGAATCAAATAAAAACATTTGCTCGGAACAGTGCTGGCGCATATTCTATTTGCAGCCAGAATAGCCATTACTAGTCCCTCCCCTCCTAAAGTGGAAGAAGTGACAACCCAAGTTAATGTGCAGTGTCAGTATAAAAAACTGATAGCTTTCGAACAGCTTACTCCCTCCACCTCTCAAGTATCCTGGAAGTCATGGTTGCTTCACCCCCAGGGCTTCCCCTGGCCTCAAAATGTAAACCAACCCACTTTACCGCTCAAAGATGAGTGCCTATGTTCTAATAGTTTGTCCTTTAGACGTGTTGGGTGACTGTGTGAACCCTGATGTTTATCTTCCCGTACTGGTGATATTCTTGTTGATTAAGTGTTAATTGCTTGGATAGTACTGGTGCATTTATGGACTTATAGTTAAATGGCCAAGTCCCTCCCAGACACGGTCTGTTCCCATTAGGGGTTTCGGAGTGACATGGCGGCTCGTTCACAATTTCTTAATTGCTATTTAGCACTGAATACTTCTGGGCCTTTTGTTTCATATTTTATTTTACCCTTAAAGGGGTTGTAATCCCTCTGTGTTTTTCACCTTTAAGCCTCTTACACACGATCAGACTTCAAAGTTGGCCAGTCACAGCCATAGCATACACACGCTCGGACTTCAATGTTCCAAACCTTTATAGTTTAGCAGTAGAACAAAAGGAGACGCTCTTTCAAGAAGTTGGGTTTCCTCGAGATTTAAGTTGATGATTTTTCCTGTTCCTTCCTATCTTTCCATGTTTTCTAGGGGTTGTATTTGAGAACTGTGGAATTGGGAAGATGCTGACTGTGTTCACGGTGTGGCTGGGAATTGATTAGTCATTTTTATGGGGGCTTGTTAAATGTTTCGATACTTCTAAAAAAAAAATCACAGATTTAGAAGATGTGGATGTTATGTTGATAGTAGACATGTGCATTCGTTTTCGTCCGAATTTCTGGGATTTTTGCGTGTGTTTTAACAAACAATAATGAACGCGCAGAATCAGAAATCGGAAAGATCCGACATAAAAAATTCTTTATTTTCGTTTTGTTGCGACAACAGTTAGATATAGATAGAAGATTGGACATGACGGTGACAATAGCGATCTGTGTCTATGGAACCTGAGGTTGAATGTGCCTAAACTAACTCTATTAGTCCGAGATTATTCAACATAGAGAGAAAAGATTCAGCATTATAGAGACATGAAGATTAGACGAAGCAGCTAAAAACATACGATCGCCACGAGCGTACATTTCCGGTCAAATGCTCCGCCCATAAGCTACAGTAGGTGAACCCGATTTTGTGTCAATCTCGCTCTCTTTCTCGGCGAGATTGAGCACCTACGAGCCCCATCGCGGGAGCCAGCGCCGAGCTGGCTTGCTGCGATGGAGACAGAGCCGTCATAGAAGCGACGGGAGATCCGACTTGGATTCCCGCCAATTCTACACGTGTGCGGCGTTTGCTATGAATCCTGAGGGGGAAGTCCCCGCCGGATTTTAAATAAAAATCCGGCATGGGTCCCCCCCCTCAGGAGCATACCGGGCCCTTAGGTCTGTTATGGGTTGTAAGGAGAGCCCCCCTACGCCGAAAAAAACGGCGTAGGGGGTCCCCCTACAATCCATACCAGACCCGTATCCAAAGCACGCTACCCGGCCAGCCAGGAAGGGAGTGGGGACGAGCGAGCGCCCCCCCCCCCCCCTCCTGAGCCGTACCAGGCTGCATGCCCTCAACATGGGGGGGTTGGGTGCTCTGGGGCAGGGGGGCGCACTGCGGCCCCCCCCACCTCAGAGCACCCTGTCCCCATGTTGATGAGGACAGGGCCCCTTCCCGACAACCCTGGCCGTTGGTTGTCGGGGTATGCGGGCGGGAGGCTTATCGGAATCTGGGAGCCCCCTTTAATAAGGGGGCCCCCAGATACCGGCCCCCCACCCTAAGTGAATGAGTATGGGGTACATCGTACCCCTACCCATTCACCTGCAAGAAAAGTGGTAACAACACAAATAAACCACACAGTGTATTAAAATATTTTATTAGTCTGCTCCGGAGGCCGCCCCCTGTCTTCTTTATTAGCTCTTTTACCACGTGGGTAGGTATCACATGGATAGGTACAGAGCATGATGGGACTGTGAGGCCTATATAGGTCCGATGCAAGGCGCACATCCGTCATTTCAGCGAGGAAGACCGGCGTGTCAACATCGGGAGAAGAAGAGAAGTGAAGAACATGACGTCACAGCGCGGAAGAAGAACTCACAGCACGGAAGAAGACGTACAGCACGGAAGAAGGGACCGGACTGCGAGACGAAGAACCGTGGTGCGACGAGTCAACAGCGGAGAGCGGCGAGACCCCCCGGACAGCGGAGAAGACCCGTCGGGATAGCGGAAGAAGAAGAGCCCCGCCGAAGACGCCGGAGGAAACCCGCCGGGAGGGGTGGGGGCTTTTTTAAAAGCCACCCCCCCCGGCGGTGGAAGAGAACCAGACGGCGGCCCCCACCCACCCGAAGACGTCAAAGAAGAAGCCCCCCCTGGTAAAAGAGCTAATAAAGAAGACAGGGGGCGGCCTCCGGAGCAGACTAATAAAATATTTTAATACACTGTGTGGTTTATTTGTGTTGTTACCACTTTTCTTGCAGGTGAATGGGTAGGGGTATGATGTACCCCATACTCATTCACTTAGGGTGGGGGGCCGGTATCTGGGGGCCCCCTTATTAAAGGGGGCTCCCAGATTCCGATAAGCCTCCCGCCCGCATACCCCGACAACCAACGGCCAGGGTTGTCGGGAAGGGGCCCTGTCCTCATCAACATGGGGACAGGGTGCTCTGAGGTGGGGGGGCCGCAGTGCGCCCCCCTGCCCCAGAGCACCCAACCCCCCCATGTTGAGGGCATGCAGCCTGGTACGGCTCAGGAGGGGGGGGGGGGGGGCGCTCGCTCGTCCCCACTCCCTTCCTGGCTGGCCGGGTAGCGTGCTTTGGATACGGGCCTGGTATGGATCGTAGGGGGACCCCCTACGCCGTTTTTTTCGGCGTAGGGGGGCTCTCCTTACAACCCATAACAGACCTAAGGGCCCGGTATGCTCCTGAGGGGGGGACCCATGCCGGATTTTTATTTAAAATCCGGCGGGGACTTCCCCCTCAGGATTCATAGCAAACGCCGCACACGTGTAGAATTGGCGGGAATCCAAGTCGGATCTCCCGTCACTTCTATGACGCGCTTGCTGGGATGTGCTGTCACTATTCCAGTGAGTGCAAGATGTCGGCGAGATCTCGGCACCATGTCGCCGAGTATCAGCGCGACGCTGTCGTGCTAAAAGCACAATATCACAAACACCTACTGTATAGAAGAATTCTAATGTTGGTTGACTAGTAATAATAATTAATAAATATAATTATTACTAGTGTCATACAACATTAGAATTCTACTATAGCTTGTGGGCGGAGCATTCGACTGGAAATGTACGATCGCGGCGTCGTACAGTTCAGCTGCTTCGTCGAATCTTCTTAGAACATCCAACAGACACCATAAAGCCCTGTACACACGATCAGATATCTGATGGAATCTGATCCGATGGATTTTTACATCGGATATCCGATGAAGCTGACTTTCATCAGTCTTGCCTACACACCATCGGTCAAAAATCCGACCGTGCCAAAACACGGTGACGTAAAACACTATGACGTGCTGAAAAGATGATGTTCAAACCATTGGTGCCCACACACGATCGGTTTGTCAGATGAAAACAGTCCATCGGTCCGTTTTCATCGGACAAACCGATCGTGTGTACAGGGCTTAAGCCTTCAATTGAAAGATTCGACCTTAATTAATTCTGAACTTTCCTTAAACTTTCCCAACACCACATGGTTTTTCTGCTCTTTTCTGCTCTTTACCGCCACCCTTTGGTCAACTTATGCTATTGTTGGTTGATTTTAACATTGGTTCTGGGAATGCGTATTTGTACGCTCACTGGCTCACTGTACACACGATAGGACTTTGTACCATCAGACTTTTGTTGCCAAAAAGTTTGTCTGTTTGCAGAGCGAACTTTTGTCTGATGAAAATCGAAAAAGTTTGTCCGATAGAGCGTACACACGCTCAGATTTTTTGGAAAAAGCTAATTTTGACGTTTGTTGGCAACAAGTCAGACCGTGTGTACGGGCCTTAATATGTTCTATGCATTAAAGTGAAAAACCTTCTTTAGTGCAGCAGTGTCCCTGTTATACTTCCTCGAGCTCCGTAATTCCCACAACGGGAATGAGCACAACAGCTCCAGCCGGTGTCTCAGGTCCTGATTGGACAGATTGATAGCAGCCCAGTCATTGGCTCCCGCTGCTGTTAATCAAATCCAATGACACAGGCGCTGGGGGGCGGAGCCGAGTCCTGCTGTCTGTGTCAACAAACGCAGCAGCAGGACACAGGAGGGGGTGCCCCGAAGGAGAGTGCTTCTCCGACGGGGCACTCGAGAAGAGGAGGAACCAGGAGCGCCATGGAGGGACCCCAGAAGAGGAGATTGGGGCCACTCTGTGCAAAACCAACTGCACAGTGAAGGTAAGTATGACAAGCTTGTTAAAAAAAGGAACCTTTAGGGTTTGTCTGAACTATAACAATAAAGATTGTACGCCTCCACAAGTCAATGACACGTGTATATTGCTGTGATAACCTTTTTGTTATCCTTTCCTATGTACTTCCTCCTGAAATATTCAATAAAAAACGTTGTTGAAATAAAAACATTTGCTTGGGTATTGTTTCCAAGATTATAGGGTATTGGTTTTAGTTAGACATGTGCGGTTTGGAAATTTGGATGTATCCAAATTTCGGAATTAGAATAGTACAGAGTTTAACCCCTTGCCGATCAGCCGCCGTCATTATACTGTGGCAGGTCGGCTCATTCCCGGGGACCATCGCAGCTGTACGTCGGGGGTGCAGATGCTCAAGACCGGTGGCCGCGATGACCGACATCCACGAGCGTTTGCGGGCACAAGAGGCAGAACAGGGACGTGTGTGTGTGTGTAAACACATACATCCCTTTTCTGTTCTGAGAGGAGATGCAGATTGTGAGTTCCTACAAGCTTGGAGTTCCTATGGTGAGTAGGGGACTCACCATAGGAACTCCAATCTTGTAGGAACTCATAATCTGTGGGGGAGGGGCCCCCCACAGTTAGAATACACACTGAGGGAACACAGTTAACCCCTTGATCGCCCCCTAGTGTTAACCCTTTTCCTGCCAGTGACATTTACATAGTAATCAGAGCATTTTTATAGCACTGATCGCTGTATAAATGACAATGGTCCAAAAAATGTGTTAAAAGTGTCCGAAGTGCCCGCCATAATGTCGCAGTGGCCATAAAAATCGCTGATCGCTGCCATTACTAGTAAAAAAAAAAATAATAATAAAAATGTCATAAATCTATCCCCTATTTGTAGACCCTGTAATTTTTCCGCAAACCAATCAATAAACGCTTATTGCGATTTTTATTACCAAAAATATGTAGAAGAATACGTATCAGCCTAAACGGAGGAAAAAAATTGCTTTTTTTTTATTATTATAGCAAAAAGTACAAAATATCGTTTTTTTTTTTTGTTTATATGACAAAAAATAAAAACCGCAGAGGTGATCAAATACCACCAAAAGAAAGCTCTATTTGTGGGAAAGAAAGGACGCCAATTTTGTTTGGGAGCCACGTCGCACGACTGCGCAATTGTCAGTTAAAGCAACACAGTGCCGAATCGCAAAAAATGGCCTGGGTCATTGAGCAGCCAAATCTTCCGGAGCTGAAGTGATTAAACGAATCTGAAATAACAAAATTTGTATTCGGACGAATTCAAATAGTTTTCGAATACGTTTCAAATAATTTTCAAATTTAAATTTCGAAAAACTTTTCAAATTCGAATAGTTTTCTAATTTCCAAAAATAATAAAATAGAATAGAAAATTAAGGAATAGAAGAGATTTTTTTTTTATTCTATTTTATTATTTTTTGAAAATTGGAAAACTATTCTAAACTGAATCGAAAACTCCTCAAAATCCAAAAAGTTTAAAATTTATTCGAAAATGATTAAACAAAACAAATCCCGAAAACAAATTAAAGAAATGAAACAAATTTAACTAAACTAATTTATGCAAATAACAAATCGAAATGAAATGAAACTAAACTAATTTTTTCGTTCTGCACTCTAGTTTTGGTAAGATTTTGGAATTATTAAAAAGATATAATATACAAATATATATATATATATATATATATATATATATATATATATATATATATATATATATATATAAATATAGCAGTATAAAAACGGTCAGTGTAACCAACCACCTTTTGTTTTCTACAGGTTACAAATTAGATTTTTATTTTCTCAAGAGTGGTCGGAAATTCTGACCGTGTGTAGGCTCCATCGGACTTTTGCTGTCGGAATTTCCGCCAACAAAAGATTGAGAGCTGGTTCTCAAATTTTCCGATGGAAAAAATTCCTATCGAAAAATCCGATCATCTGTATCAATTCCGATGCGCAAAATTCCGATGCATGCGCGGAATAAATTAGACGCAAGCATTGAACGTCATTTTCTTGGGCTCGTCGTAGTGTTGTATATCACCGGCGTTCTTGATGGATGAAAGTTCAGAGAACTTTTGTGTGACCGTGTGTATGCAAGCCAAGCTTGAGTAGAATTCCGTTGGAAAAACCATCCAACTTTTTTCCAACGGAAAATCCGATTGTGTGTACGCGTCATTAGTGTAATTAAGTCATTAGTGGTTAAGTTTAGGGGTTCGAGGGGTTGTGAAGAAGGTTTGTTTTTTGTTTTTAGTTTATGTATGAAGAAATTTCTTTTAGTGTAAGTTTTCCTATAAATCGATTCAATGTTCCAAACCTTTATAGTTTAGCAGTAGAACAAAAGGAGACGCTCTTTCAAGAAGTTGGGTTTCCTCGAGATTTAAGTTGATGATTTTTCCTGTTCCTTCCTATCTTTCCATGTTTTCTAGGGGTTTTATTTGAGAACTGTGGAATTGGGAAGATGCTGACTGTGTTCACGGTATAGCTGGGAATTGATTAGTCATTTTTATGGGGGCTTGTTAAATGTTTCGATACTTCTAAAAAAAATCACAGATTTAGAAGATGTGGATGTTATGTTGGTAGTAGACATGTGCATTCGTTTTCGTCCAAATTTCTGGGATTTTTGCATTTGTTTTAACAAACGATAATGAACGCGCAGAATCAGAAATCGGAAAGATCCGACATAAAAAAATCTTTATTTTCGTTTTGTTGCGACAACAGTTGGATATGGATAGAAGATTCGACATGACGGTGACAATAGTGATCTGTGTCTATCGAATCTGCGGTTGAATGTGCCTAAACTAACTCTATTAGTCCGAGATTATTCAACATAGAGAGAAAAGATTCCACATTATAGAGACATGAAGATTCGAAGCAGCTAAAAACAGCCAATCGCCACGAGCAGACATTTCCGGTCAAATGCTCCGCCCATAGGCTATAGAAGAATTCTAATGTTGGTTGACTAGTAATAATAATTAATAAATATAATTATTACTAGTGTATTCTACTATAGCCTGTGGGCGAGGCATTCGACTGGAAATGTACGATCGCGGCGTCGTACAGTTTAGCTGCTTCGTCGAATCTTCTTAGAACCTTCGACAGACACCATAAAGCCCTGTACACACGATCGGATATCCGATGAAGCTGACTTTCATCAGTCTTGCCTACACACCAACGTGCTGAAAAAATGATGTTCAAACCATTGGCCATTGGTGCCCACACACGATCGGTTTGTCAGATGAAAACAGTCCATCGGTCCGTTTTCATCGGACAAACCGATCGTGTGTACAGGGCTTAAGCCTTCAATTGAAAGATTCGACCTTAATTAATTCAGATTTTTGGATGAATGCATTTTTTAACTAAACAAAATAAAAACGAATTTCGGGAGTAACTAGATGAATTTATTTTTTGGACGAAACCGTAATTCTGAAACAAAATATTTCAGTGTGCACATGTCTAGTTGGTAGTATTGATAGGTTTGAAGCATGTTGATTTTTATTTTTTTCTGTTACCAGGGGTCTTTTCTGGGCATTTTCGATTGTACGATATTGGAAGTGGGTATGTCCGATTGGGTATTTTGAATGGTTTGGTGGCCTGTCACATCTGGAGTTGTTATTTTTACTGTTTTCATTGGTGAGGATATTTGAGATGTTGCGTTTATAGGGGAGGTGTTGGTTGGATAACATAGTTACGCCAATCCATCTAGTTTATCCTGAAAATATGTGAGTGTGTCTACTGTTTTCCATATCCCTGGACATTGTGTTTGCTAAGAAACACATCTAAAAGTTTTTTAGATTTATCTACACTCTCCACTCACACCACACCACCAACCGTGGAAGGAAGTTCCACATCCTTACCACTCTGACAGTGGAGATCCCCTTACTCAGTTTAAGATTGAAGATTCAAATCTAAATTTATTGTGTGGCCACGTGTCTTCTTTAGAGAGCTGAGATTAAAATGTTTCCTCCTAATGCTAGAGTCTCTTATTAAAGATTTATTATATATTGTAATCACATCTCCTCTTAAAGCAGAGTTCCACCCGAAAATGGAACTTCCACTCATCTGATTCCCCCCCCCCCTCTGGTGTCACAATTGGCACCTTTCAGGGGGAAGGGGGACAGGTATTCTTTCCCACTTCTGGGAGTCCGGGCCGCGGCCCATGATTTCAACGTGGGACTCCCTCCTCCCTCCCCCAGCTGCCGGGCCAGTAGGAGAGAGGAGTGGGCCTCGCAGTAGGGTTCCCAGTGGGAAGCCAAAAGGCTACACTGCCGGGTACCCTTGCCTGCAATGGCGGCGGCAGCACCCAGCAAATGTTGAAAACGCCAGCTGTTGGTTGTCGACTTTGCTGGACTCCAGGACAGGTAAGTGTCCATTTATTAAACGCCAGCAGCTGCAGTATGTGTAGCTACTGGTTTTTAATTATTATTATTTTTTGGGGGCGGAACATCACTTTAAGAGTCTCTTATTCAGGTAGAACAAGTTTAATGTTTGTAGTCGTTCCTCATAACTGAGGTCCTTCAGCCACCTTGGTAGTTTTGTTGCCCTTCTCTAGACTCTCTCCACATCTTTCCTGAGGATTGGTGACCAAAACTGGATGCCCTCATGTTCTCACTGGCCATTGAGCAATTGGCTGCAAAACTAAGGGGGGGGGGGGGTGTAAGAGTTAAGGGTCTACATGTTTGAACTTTGGGGGACCCATGCTCCTCATTATCAGCAATGTTTTCAGAAGTTTGGTGATTATTCCATGTGTCGTATAAATTGGACCAAATCCAGTTTGTTTCCCATAGACTACTTCCCTGTTGAGATGGTTTCCACGATGTGTCCGATCCCGATCTCCTTGCAGTTTAGATACCTTGGTTAATGTACGAATCCTTTTATACAAACTTTATACCTGATTAAAACTTTATAATTCTGATTATTGATGGCTTTAGAAGTGGAGGGACCTTCCTCTATCCATTATTGACAAAATGAACTTGTTTAAAATTATTTTTGTACCCAAATTTTTATATTTTGCTTCCAATGTTGGATTTACAGTACATTTCCAAGAGTGTTTATAAAAATGTTGAATCTTTAATGCTCTCTTTTTCTATGGGGGTCTTTTTTATGTAGAGAATGCTGATAAAAACTTCTGCCTTTTGAACCACTTTAACATTTATACTTTTTATTATTACAAATGATTGTATTTTTAATATGAAATGTTAATAGGGAAAATAAGGATAAAGGTGAGCATTTGTGCTTATTCTTGACCTCCTAGAGAAAACAACCATTATATGTACCTTGTTGTGTGGTTCAGGTACGTTGACGACTGGAGTTCGGCTCTCGTTACAACATATAAAGGTTTATTGGTTTTCTTGACAAGCACATAAAAAAAGATGCATTTATAGATTTTATGGGAAGAATCTCCATCCTCTCTGCCGGCCTCTCCTTTATAGAGTTATGTTATTGGTAACTGTCAGATGGATGTGTTATAACTAGTGCTGTCAAGCGATTAACATTTTTAATTGCGATTAATCGCATTAATGTCATAGTTAACTCACGATTAATCGCGCCAAAATTTTTTTTTTTGTTTTCTTATTTATTTTTTATTTTTTTATAATATTAAATTGTGTTTTTTTAATTTTTTTACATTTTGATCACTTTTATTGCTGTCACAAGGAATGTAAACATCCCTTGTGACAGCAATAGGTGGTGACAGGTACTCTTTATGGAGGGATCGGGGGTCTAAAAGACCTCCGAGCCCTCCTTTGCACTTCAAAGTATTCAGATCGCCGAAAACGGCGATTCTGAATACTGTGTACTTTTTTAAATCCGGCGCCATTGGCAGCCGAGAAACCCGGAAGTGACGTCATGACTAGTTATAACTGTCACTAAACATCCATTTTACTTATTCATTTAACCACTTCAGCCCCGGACCATATTGCTGGTCAATGACCGGGCCACTTTTTGCGATTCGGCACTGTGTCGCTTTAACTGCGCTATAAACAAAAATAGAGAGACAATTTTGAAAAAAAAAAATATATTTTTTAATTTTGCTATAATAAATATCCCCAAAAATATATAAAAAAACGTTTTTTTTGCTCAGTTTAGGCCGATACGTATTCTTCTACATATTTTTCATTAAAAAAAATCACAATAAGCGTTTATTGATTGGTTTGCGCAAAATTTATAGCGTTTACATAATAGGGGATAGTTTTATGGCATTTTTATTAATATTTTTTTATTTAGGGGTTCGGAGAAAGGAGTTCGAAGGAAGGGGTACGGAGGAAGGCGTTTGGAGAAAGGAGTTCGGAGGAAGAGGTTTGGAGGAAGGGGTTTGGAGGAAGGGGTTTGGAGGAAGGAGTTCGGAGGAAGAGGTTCGGAGGAAGGGGTTCAGAGGAAGGAGTTTGGAGGAAGGGGTTTGGAGGAAGCGCTTCGGAGAAGGTGGTTTGGAGGAAGAGGTTCGGAGGAAGGAGTTTGGAGGAAGAGGTTCAGAGGAAGGGGTTCGGAGGAAGGCGTTCGGAGGAAGAGGTTCGGAGGAAGGGGTTCGGAGGAAGGAGTTTGGAGGAAGGGGTTTGGAAGAAGGACTTCGGAGGAGGGGGTTTGGAGGAAGAGGTTCGGAGGAAGGGTTTCGGTGGAAGGAGTTCGGAGGAAGGGGTCCGGAGAAAGGGGTTCGGAGGAAGGGGTTCGGAGGAAAGAGGTCGGAGGAAGGGGTACGGAGGAAGGGGTTTGGAGGAAGGAGTTCGGAGGAAGAGGTTCGGAGGAAGGGGTCCGGAGGAAGGGGTTCGGAGGAAGGGGTCCAGAGGAAGAGGTTCGGAGGAAGGGGTTGGGAGAAAGGAGTTTGGAGGAAGGGATTTGGAGAAAGGACTTCGGAGGAGGGGGTTTGGAGGAAGAGGTTTGGAGAAAGGGGTTCGGAGGAAGGGGTTTGGAGGAAGGGGTTCGGAGGAAGGAGTTCGGAGGAAGAGGTTCGGAGGAAGGGGTTTGGAGGAAGGAGTTTGGAGGAAGGGATTTGGAGAAAGGACTTCGGAGGAGGGGGTTTGGAGGAAGAGGTTTGGAGAAAGGGGTTCGGAGGAAGGGGTTTGGAGGAAGGGGTTCGGAGGAAGGAGTTCGGAGGAAGAGGTTCGGAGGAAGGGGTTCGGAGGAAAGAGGTCGGAGGAAGGGGTTTGGAGGAAGGATTGTGTGTTCAGGGTTATGTGCAGTGTTAGTTTTCCCCACACATAGGACTAGATTCATGTAGATGCGCCCAGTATTACGGCGGCGCAGCGTATCGTATTTATGCTATACCGCCATAAGTTTGAGAGGCAAGTGCTGTATTCACAAAGCACTTGCCTCCTAACTTACGGCAGCGTAGCGTAAATGGGGCCGGCGTAAGCACACCTAATTCAAATGATGATGAGGGGGGCGTGTTTTATTTAAATTAATGTTGACCCCGCGTATTTTACGTATTTTACGAACAGCGCATGCATCGTTCGTTAAGGAATCCCAGTGCGCATGCTCGAAAATTCCGCCGTAACTCGTCATTGCTTTCGACGTGAACGTAAATTACGTCCAGCCCTATTCGCGAACGACTTACGCAAATGATGTAAAAAATTCAAATTTTGAAGCGGGAACGACGTCCATACTTAACATTGGCTGCGCCTCCTAATAGCAGGAGTAACCTTACGCCGAAAAAGCCTAACGTAAACGATGTAAATAAATTGCGCCGGGCGTATGTACGTTTGTGAATCGGTGTATCTAGGTCATTTGCATATTCTACGCCAAAAACAACGGAAGCGCCCCTAGCGGCCAGCGTGAAATTGCACACAATTATACGCCGCCGTATTCAAGTTACGTCAAGGGAGAAAGCCTTTTTTTTTAACGTATCTGCCTTTGAGAATCGGCGTAAAGATACGACGGCGCAGATTTGAAATTACGGCGGCGTATCTGGAGATATGCCGCCGTATCTGCTACCTGAATCTAGCCCATAGTGTTTTTCTTTTTAGGTAAAAAAAGTTGAATGTTGGTGTCATGTGACCAGAGCACCTTCTTCCGCATGTTTGCCGTGTCCCCTCCCCCACATGGCTTCTCACAAACTACAAACAGGACTTCTTATGTCTTTCTTCCTCCAATGTCTTTCTTCTTGTCACTCTTCCATAAAGGGGAGATTTGTGGAGAGACCACTAATAGTTGTCCTGTGGACAGATTCTCCCCCCTGAGCTGTGCAACTCCTGTGCAGCTCCTCCAGAGTTACCATGGGACCTCTTGGCTGCTTCTCTGATGAATGCTCTCCTTGCCCGGCCCGGTCAGTTTAGGTGGTGTCAGGGCTGGGCTCAGCCCTTCCTTCTCTGAGATGGCCGCTCAGCTAATGGCTAATTGCCAGCTCCTATCTATCCACAGTGACTCACCTGTTGATGATCCGTCAGTCCTGCCTACTTAAAGGGTCACTAAAGGATTTTTTTTTAGCTAAATAGCTTCCTTTATCTTACTGCAGTACTGGTTTCATGTCCTTATTGTTCGTTTTTGCTCTAATCCTTCTCTGTTCTGAACACTTCCTGGTTGTCTGTTTCCTGCTGAAAAAAGTCATGGGAGCTTTCTCTCTGTGGTCACTAATGAAGGAGGTGTGATTACTGTGTGTCTAAAACCCCTCAACACTAATCAGTTTCATTTTACAAACCATCACTGCCCTGTATTAGCTCTGTGCAGCAGAGAAGCAGGAAACAACATGCAAAAACGAAACTGAAACTGTAGTTAACAGTTAACAGTTAACTATTATGTCTCTATACCCTGTAAACAGTCATTTCAGCTAAAAAAATGTTTTCCTTTCCTTAACTCCTTTAAGCCTTCCAGTTCAGATGATCTCTGCCTTTGCTTTGGTCAACATCACAGAGACTCTCTCCTGCGTTTCTGTTGAAGACTTTGCTTGGCTGACATCCCTTCTGGCTCCAGATCCTGCTTGCTGTTCTACTACGTTCATCTCTGGTTCCCTGACGTTTGGCTTTTCTGAGTATCCGATCCGGTTCCTGAACTCTGGCTATGTTTTGACTATGTTTATTATCTTTTTATTATTATTATTATTATTATTAAACAAGTGTGATTTAACTGTACTTCTGTCTCGATCTGATTCATGGTTCCTGACAGGTGGACGGCCATGTCTTGGTAGGTTTGCAGTTGTGCCATACTCTTTCTATTTTCCGATGATGGATTGAACAGAAGCTCCGTGAGATGATCAAAGCTTGGGAGATTTTTTTTATAACCCAACCCTGCTTTATACTTCTCCACAACTTTATCCCTGACCTGTTTGGTGTGTTCCTTGACCTTCATAATGCTGTTTGTTCACTAAGGTTCTCTAACAAACCTCTGAGGGCTTCACAGAACAAGATTAAATGACACACAGGTGGACTCTATTTAGTAATTAGGTGACTTTTGACTGCAATTGGTTCCTCTAGATTTTAGTTAGTATCTTCCCCTTCCTCCACTTCACAATTATGTGCCACTTTGTGTTGGTCTATTACATAAAATCCCAATAAAATAAATTTACGTTTTTGGTTGTAACATCAGAAAATGTGGGAAATTTCAAGGGGTGAACAGCCAATGTTCTACACGGACGCAAGCTCAGGCCGAACCGTTCGCCCAACTTTACTGGCTAGTAGTTTTCTATAACTTTTAGCTAAGGGTGGTTAGAACATATCAGGCCGTTCTTATATTAGGGGTCTTTCCATCTGGGATAGGGGGGGGGGATTTGTATAGACGAGGGTGGGCTCAGCTCGGTTTGGGACTGCATCCCAGTTCCTCTTCATTTGTGGGGGTGGTCCATGGTCCCACTCTGGGCAGGGTCATTTAGGAATTCTAGTGTTTTTTTTTGGTCTTTTTGAGCTTTATTCTCAATACATTTGTAGTTAAAGTGGAGTTCCAACTACATTATTACATTTTTAAAAATAAATATATTTCATGAGGCAATCATATTGTATATCTATGTTCACCTACTTTTTTTAAATCTGCCGCCGATCTCCCAAGTTCTAGTAGAAAGACACTTTTAAAAAATGTTCTCAGACGTTCTCAGACGTTCTCATTTTGCTTGTGGGCATGTGCATCGCCTGTCCCGCCCCATTCTCGCGCTTGCGCATTGTAACCGCACTACAGCGCCGTCAACCTCTCGGGTTTCCATCACAACGGGTGGCGGCGTCGGAAGTGCCCACCCCATTGTGATGGCAGCAAAGAAAACAAAAACACTGTAACCGGAAAAAATATATTAGTGATAGGAGAGAAGAGAGCATCGCCGAAATCGGCACAAGGGTTTTAATGCTACAATGCTGCGATGTTCTAACCAATGCTTAAGCCCTGTACACACGATCGGTCTATCCGATGAGAACGGTCTGATGGACCGTTTTCATAGGTTAACCGATGAAGCTGACTGATGGTCCGTCACGCCTACACACCATTGGTTAAAAAAACGATCGTGTCAGAACGCGTGACATAAAACACAATGACGTGCTGAAAAAAACAAAGTTTAATGCTTCCAAGCATGCGTCGACTTGATTCTGAGCATGCGTGGATTTTTAACCGATGGTTGTGCCTACTAATGATCATTTTTTTTTCTATCGGTTAGGAATCCATCGGTTAAATTTAAAACAAGTTGGCTTTTTTTTTAACCGATGGATAAATAACCGATGGTGCCCACACACGATCGGTTTGGACCGATGAAAACCGTCCATCAGACCATTCTCATCTGTCTAACCAATTGTGTGTACGCGGCCTAACTCTAGCCGCACATCCTTCTCCCGGGCAGGCTGCTCTGTGACTGTGGCTGAGCAATCACAACAAAGGGCTCTATTCCACTATTGAAAATGGCGCCAAAAATCCTCCTTGTATCGTGTCACTTCCGGTTTGGAAGTCCCGCGATTCTAGCCCTCGGGGAAGCGCACTAACTCCTGGGAAATGATGACACACATTTCCCAGGAGCAGTAGCGAGTGGAAGCGCCAACGGAAATGACGTCAGGAACCGAGGCGATGAAGAAGGCAGATTTCATGGGACCACATAGCAACATCTATTTCAAGGTGAGTAAAAAAATATATATATATCCAAATATTGTTTTTTAATTTATTATATGCACATTAATGGCAGATTTTTTATTTTTTTGATGGGAACTCCACTTTAACTTAGTTTGGTGTGTCTTTTTTTTTTGTTTTTTGGTCGTTAGTATATATCTCGAGACAACACCCCCCTCATTTATAGGGTAAGTACTACATCCTTTACTAGTGGGATTCCCATTTTACATATTCTTTGGTATTATTATAGGTAGTGTCTTGTGAGCAACTCTATTACTGACCAAAATGAATGTGTGAATAATAGAGTTGAGCGGACACCTGGATGTTCGGGTTCGGGTCCGAACCCGAACTTTAAAAAAAAAGTTCGGGTTCGGGAACCCGAACCCGAACCCGAACTCCGAACCCCATTGTAGTCAATGGGACACGGACTTTCAGAAAAAAAAATGTGCGGAGGTCCCCGCAAATTCAATAACCAGACCCTTTAGGTCTGGTATGGATATTATGGGGAACCCCGCCGTCAATTAAAAAAAAAAATGACGTGCGGTTTCCGGTAAATATCCATAACCAGACCCGTTATCCGAGCACGTTGACCTGGCCAGCCGCAGAAAAGAGGGGGGGACAGAGTGCGGCCCCCCCCTCTCCTGAACCGCACCAGGCCACATGCCCTCAACATGGGGAGGATGTCCCCATGTTGATGGGGACAAGGGTCTCATCCCCACAACCCTTGCCCGGTGGTTGTGGGGGTATGCGGGCGGCAGGTTTATCAGAATCTGGAAGACCCCTTTAACAAAGGGGACCCCCAGATCCTGACCCCCCCCTATGTGAAATGGTAATGGGGTACACTGTACCCCTACCATTTCACGAAGGAAGTGTAAAGTATTGTAAAAAAAACACACTGACACCAAAGAATAAAGTCCTTTATTAAAAAAAACTCCAGCGCTGAAAAAATCCACTCGTTCCCGGCTTCCAGCGTTGTCCTCATCCTGCGACGGTGATCTCCCGCGATGAGAAGATCCTGCAGCGTCCATGTCATCTTCGATCCAGCGATGTGAAGATCCATCCGGAGCGCAGCATCCCCGACCTCCTCATCGCCGGACACAGCCCAGCGGAATGACGCGCTGGGGCTGTGTGACATTACTTATATAGAGAAGGCAGGGGCACCCGTCACGTGACCCCGCCCCCTCTGACGTACCCTCTGCTACGTCACTGGGGAAGCCCAAAAAGAGGGAAGCCGGGCTTCGCCAGTGACGTAGCAGAGGGTACGTCAGAGGGGGCGGGGTCACGTGACGGGTGCCCCTGCCTCCTCTATATAAGTAATGTCACACAGCCCCAGCGCGTCATTCCGCTGGGCTGTGTCCGGCGATGAGGAGGTCGCGGATGCTGCGCTCCGGATGGATCTTCTCAGCGATGGATCGAAGATGACATGGACGCTGCAGGATCTTCTCATCGCGGGAGATCACCGTCGCAGGATGAGGACAACGCTGGAAGCCGGGAACGAGTGGATTTTTCAGCGCTGGAGTTTTTTTTAATAAAGGACTTTATTCTACGGTGTCAGTGTGTTTTTTTTACAATACTTTTCACTTCCTTCGTGAAATGGTAGAGGTACAGTGTACCCCATTACCATTTCACACAGGGGGGGGTCAGGATCTGGGGGTCCCCTTTGTTAAAGGGGTCTTCCAGATTCTGATAAACCTCCCGCCCGCAGACCCCCACAACCACCGGGCAAGGGTTGTGGGGATGAGACCCTTGTCCCCATCAACATGGGGACATCCTCCCCATGTTGAGGGCATGTGGCCTGGTGCGGTTCAGGAGAGGGGGGGGGGCGCACTCTGTCCCCCCCTCTTTTCTGCGGCCGGCCAGGTCAACGTGCTCGCATAATGGGTCTGGTTATGGATATTTAGGGGGAACCGCACGTCATTTTTGTTTTTTAATTGATGGCGGGGTTCCCCATAATATCCATACCAGACCTAAAGGGTCTGGTTATTGAATTTGCGGGGACCTCCGCCCATTTTTTTTTCCCGAACTCCGATCCCGGACCCGAACTTTTTTCAATTATTCGGGTCCGGGTCCGGGTTCGGGAAAAACCCAAAGTCCGTACCGAACCCGAACTTTACAGTTCGGGTTCGCTCAACCCTAGTGAATAATTAAAATAAAAAAAACTAGCAAATTAAAAAAATGATAATAATAAGTCAATGAAAAGAAGCCGCTCGCACTTATAACATTTTTATACTTATGTGTGCAAAGTTAAAATAGTACATTGTGCCACGCTATGTATAACTATGGACTATAATTTACAAATACAGTAAGCGCTACAATTTGCAAACATTTAAATGTGTGTTGTTTTGATAAATAATATACTATACATTAACAAATGCCCCCTAGATATAAAACTGTGCTCTATCTCCAATATATAAATGTATCGATTTCCTGCACAACACAAATGATATTCATAAATCTGTGCAACGGTAATAAGTAAATAAGTATACATGTGGTCACAAGTAGTCCATTGACGTGCAATCCATCCGTGATCATGATCTAAATATACCGTGCTTGCCTACTCCTATATGTACCAAATACTTATTTCCGAAAGTATTGTGACGCCGGCCTCTACAGGCACATGAACTTTAATGGCATTCCAGTCTTATTCCGTAGGGTTCAATATTGAGTTGGCCCCGCCCTTTGCAGCTATAAAACCTTCAACTCTTCTGGGAAGGCCGTCCACAAGGTTTAGGAGGGTGTCTATGGGAATGTTTGACCATTCTGATGTTGGGAGAGAAGGCCTGGATCGCAGTCTCTGCTCTAATTCATCCCAAAGGTGTTGAGGTCAGGACTCTGTGCAGGCCAGTCAAGTTCCTCCACCCCAAACTCACTAATTCATGTCTTTATGGACCTTGCTTTGTGCTCTGGTGCGCAGTCATGTTAGAACAGGAAGGGGCCGTCCCCAAACCCCTCCCACAAAGTTGGGAGCATGAAATTGTCCAAACTGTCTTGGTATGCTGACACCTTAAGCATTCCCTTCACTGGAACTAAGGGGCCAAGTGCTGGAAATCGGCGCTGCGAGGCTGTGCTTCTTGTGCTCGCCACCCCAATGAGATGCAGCGCATCCATAGGAATCTATTGGGGCGGCGAGTGGGAGGAGCGACAGAGCTCGGCGCTGGCTCCTGCGACAGGGGGCACGGGGGTCAATATCGCCACTGCCGAGCCACGATATTGTACAATATCGCAGTCAGGTACTGTAATCCCCCCTCCCCCAAATGATGACCAGTGCATAATCGTATAAATAGAGTAGCCTAGGCTTTATTTTATTGGGCGATCGGGGAATGCAGGACCACCTTTCCTGCTAAAGTAAATCCCCAAATAAAATGCTATTTATGCTTTATAGGAGTCACAGCCTTTATCCTCATTGTGGCCATATATAGTAAACAGAGACATTTTACCAAGGAAAGAAACCTACAAGACAAAATTAACAACTATAAACTCTAAACAACGACCATTCTTTCAATGGATAACCAAAGGTAACAAACACACCCAAATTGGATAGAAGGCGAAACTTTCACACAATGAGATAAAAATAAGGGAAATCAAATGCGACAATAAACAAATCAAATATATCGTCAGAATAAGGGACAGAAAAAGGAACGTACGTGCGCCTGTAAAATTGGTGATCCACATCAAATGACCTTTTACATTTTTATTTCCTTATAAAATGATATATAAATGTGGGTCAGATAAAGCCAACAAATCTCGGGTGTCTCAGGTAAGAGAAGATTCTCCGGGAGCCGTCACTGCTGGGCCTGAACCTGATGAAAAACAACCACCATGTCTAATCCCCTCGTAATCTTGCTGCTTTTGTCCAGCACGTCAATAGTGACCTTCACAGCTGGCCAAGCACCAGGTATGTAACCTTTACAATATTGAAATAGAGTGAAGAGAATGAGGGCTGGGGCCCATGTGGGCATATGGACCCCCCCCGCAGGAAACCCGGTCATTTGGGGCATTTGCAAAGCCGAGCACAATGTTGGTTTGCTATGTTTCCCAGTGACGGGACTGTTGGTACTTAGGCCCCTTTCACACTATCACAACTTCAAAATGGCACAATTACGCAGCAATTTTTGCAGGGACTACTTTGAAGTCGGAACGACTTGAAGTCGTACTAATATGAATGGTTGCCTGTGGGGAACGACTTGTCATGCTACTTTGCTATCACAAATCGTGGGACAAGTCGTACAAATGTGAAAGGGGCCTAAAGGGAAGATTTAAATTGGGGGAATTCTATGTGTGTATTTGTTGTTTTTTTAGGTTTATTTACTGTATGTCTGTTATTGGAATTTTATTTTCCTGGAACCCTAGAAGAAGATTCATTTTATCCTATTAATTATATATTTTGATCATGGCTCCCTTGAAAATTATTACCTATAATGTTGGAGGATTAAATAATCCCATTAAAAAACATCAGCCATATCGGGAATTAAAAGGACATGCTGCCAATGCAGAGATTTTACAAGAAACTCATCTGAAATGTTTCTCCAAGATTAGTTTTCTCTGAAAATACTTTCCGATAAGGTAATATGATTAGGAGAGGACAGGGCGGGACTTTGAATGAAACACGCAGTCAACAGTAGGGGGTCAGAAAATGGTATACTGAATGTAAATCATAATGAAAATTCATACAATTAAATACTCAATGTCACAGTAAAATTCATCTATGTACATATAGGAACATGATAATACATGACAGTGGATAGGGGTTTATGCCGCACCACCTGAGAAACTTCCTATTGCATAAAATTCTTAATAACCATAACAATATACAGATGTCCATATGAATAAAACTAAATACATAGTCGATTTGAAAATTGCATATACATATGCTCGACGCGTTTCATGGAGTATTTATATCCACTCTTCAGGAGCAGCAATGTCTTAATCTGAAATGAGACATAAGAGATATAGCTTTATCTGAAAAGTACTCACAACCACCATGTGGAAGTGCAACCTTGAGGCCTGCATGGCCATGTGGGGGCCCTGCTTGTGCCACAAGTTGCCACAGCTCCCGGACAAGATGCCCTTAGGGGAGCCTCCAGCTCTTAAGGTTGCACTTCCACATGGCGGTTGTGAGTACTTTTCAGATAAGGCTATATCTCTTAACCATATCCCTCCCCATGGTTATACTGAAAAATATATATTGGCTGAGAGGCCGAAGCGTTACATGTCAGACTGGATAGAGAAAGATCAAGTAGGCTTTATTCCTGGGAGGGAAGTGAGAGATAATGTTCTGAGAACAATTCTTTTAATACACAACGCTAAGAAAGGCACAAAAAAAACAGTGCTCCTCCTGTCAATAGATGCCAAAAAAGGCATTTGACAGGATGGACTGGGACTATATACTTTCAACATTATAGCACCTATGTACACTATACACCGTGTATGTATAGATGAATAGAGGCATTATATACCAAACCATCTGCTCAAGTTTGAGTGAACGGGGACCCTGTCACGTCAATTTTTCCTATATAATGAGATGCGGCGGAGGTGCCCCTATCTCCTTTGCTTTTTGTATTATTCCTTGAAACTCCTCCTAGCAACGATTCAGACTAATCAAGAGATAGCAGGCAATGAAATTGTTGAAAATGAATATAAAGTATCTGCATTTGCAGATGATATTATGCTTTATGCATGTGATCCAAGACAAACACTGCCTATTATTCTAATGGAACTAAAACAATATGGGAACATTTCAAACCTAAATCTCAATGTAGAAAAGTCTGCAGGGGAGTTTAGGGCTCTTAGACCTTTGTACATATTTGAATGGAAACAGAGGGGCTTGAAATACTTGTGTATTAATGTATCCCCCTTGGTGAAGGATTTGTATCTAGATAATTGCATATCTTTTCTTAATAGAAATAAACCAGATTTGAATGGTTACCCTACCGGCAGGTTATCCTGAGTGGGTATGATTAATGTTAAATGATGACTCTTCCAAGGGTTCAATATGTATTCCAAGCTCTACTGGTAAACATACCCAGGGGGGGCCTATTTTAGGTCATTGTTAAAAAGATTTATTTGGAAACATTGAGGGCCCCACATTGCATATAAAGTGCTTGTTAGACCTAAGTCAAACAGGGACTATCCCTTCCAGACATTGAGACCTATCATAGGACAGCAGTCCTGGTGAGAGTAGTTGACTGGTCACATAGTGCCCCCTTCAAAAATTGGGTACAACTGGAAGAAATGATAAGGTTGCGTACACACGATCGGTTAAACCGATGAGAATGGTCTGATGGACCGTTTTCATCGGTCCAAACCGATCGTGTGTGGGCGCCATCAGTTATTTATCCATCGGTTAAAACAAGCCAACTTGCTTTAAATTTAACCAATGGATTCCTAACTGATAGAAAAAAAATGATTGTTTGTGGGCACGTCCATCGGTTAAAAGTCCACGCATGCTCAGAATCAAGTCGACGCATGCTTGGAAGCATTGAACTTTTTTTTTCAGCACGTCGTTGTGTTTTACGTCACCGCGTTCTGACACGATCGTTTTTTTTAACCGATGGTGTGTAGGCGCGACGGACCATCAGTCAGCTTCATCGATCAACCAATGAAAACGGTCCATCAGACCGTTTTCATCGGATGGACCGATCGTGTGCACAGGGCTTTAGTTAAACATCTCTAAAGCCTCGTACACACGATCGGACTTCCATCGGACAAATCCGTGGATTTTTGTCCAAAGAGCGTTTATTTGACAATTGTCGGAATATCCGATCATGTTGCCTTTAAGGCCTGTACTCACAATTGGATATTCTGACAGCAATTGTCCGATGGCCGTGTTTTGTTGGATAATCCGACTATCTGTGTGCTCCATCTGTGTGCTCCATTTGTTGGAATTTCTGACAGCAAATGTTGCATAGTCATGCTCTCAAATTGTCCGACAACAAATGTGTTCCGTGGGATTATCCGATCGTGTGTACACAAGTCCGTCGGTCTAAAATCAAAAGTACAAACACGCATGCTCGGAACCAATGCAAAACATAAGACAACAATAGCAGAAGTTGCCCAAAGGGTGGCAGTAAAGAGCTGAAAAAACACATAGTTTGGTGAATGTTGGCTGAAAATGTTCTGCCGTCTGTATGCAGAACAAGTTCACGGACAACGCCCTTCGGACAAAAATCCATGGATTTGTACGAGGCTTAAGCCAGGTTATATGGTTAACAAGTCAGTTCAGTGGTCTGTCCACTGGACTTAGCTTCTATTACAGTAGAAACTTTAAGAGCTTTGGATAATCTCCATAAAAGTATAAAAAGGCAGCATAACAGTCCTCTAATGCCACTCTCATATACAGACTACTGTATTTCCCACCTGGGAATGAGAATAAAACCTATTTTAAAATGGACATCTTCGGGTTGTCTGAGATTAAAGAATGTTTTGAATGGGAATGCCTTATGTCCATTACTAGAATTAAGTGCCAGATATGGCTCCTTACCATGGGATGCTTGGGGATTTAGGCAACTATGGCATTTTGTGGACTCATTACCAAGACCCCTCCGCTCAATTTGTGAGTTTAACCCAATAGAGAGACTCATGGATTAAGGAGGGACAGCTAAACATGGTGTCTCTAACATCTATAGGATGCTGGTGACCCCCTAGATCTGAGGGATTCATGCCTTTTGAGTGGATGGGATCTTGAACTAGATCAGCCTATCTCAGAAGATAGATTATGTATACTCCACCTCAATAGATATGAGGATAAAAGAAATGAATTATAAATAGGTTGACTAGGTGGTATTATGTTCCATCAAAATTACATAGGATCAACTCAGGACTGCCATCAGAATATTGAAGGAAATGTTGTGGTGTGGGAATACATGACCATACATGGTGGAGCTGTCTAATCATCCAGTCTGAAATGTGGTCAAGATCTCTGGGAATGTTTATTTCATGCTACTATCAAGTCAAGGAAAAAACTATAAAATGCCTTTTATTCAATTTTTGTTGAACGCGGCAAAGGTATTAATCGCGAAATATTGGAAATCAAAGAACATACCAACTGTAAATTTGTAAATTTGAAAAATCAGAAAATCTGACATTCGGAAATGTGAAAACTCGAAAAGCCGAAAATTTGAACATCTGAAATAATAACTAACTAATAATAACTCAAAGGGGTTGTAAACCCTTGTGTTTTTTCACCTTAATGCATCTTATGCATTAAGGTGAAAAAACGCCTGGCAGTGACTGCTCCCCCAGCCGCCCACCCCCCCATTTAACTTACCTGAGCCCTGGAATTTCCCACGGCGGAGACAAGCTCTTCCTCTGCTCAGGGTTCTTGGCTCTTGATTGGATAGATTGATAGCAGCACAGCCATTGGCTCCCACTGCTGTCAATCAAATCCAATGATGCATGCGCCGGGGGGGCAGGGCTGAGTCCTACATTCGGCGTCTATGGATGACGAATGATGGACTCGGGAGCGCACCCAAAAGGCAACTTTTGGGAGAGTGCTTCTCCTAGGGGATTATACGATGCGGGGAGAAGCCACCAAGGGACCCCAGAAGTCGAGGATTGGCCCACTCTGTGCAAAACTAACTGCACAGTGCAGGTAACTATGATATGTTTGTTATTTAATAAAATAATCAAGCTTTACAATCACTATTCCTTTCAAATTTGGCTGTTAGTGAAGGTAATTAATACAAAATTATCCAAAGTAAAAACATTTCCAAAGTAAGAAATTATCCTAAACTAATGGAACGGAACAAATTAATAATAATAAATAACAATAATAATATTTTTTTTTATTATTATTATTATTATTATTAATTTGTTCCGTTCCATTAGTTTAGCCGTGGCATTCATTTTTTCTGATAATTCGTAACTTTGGATAATTTTGTATCTGGGGTTCACTAACAGCCAAATTCGTAACTTTGGATAATTTTGTATCTGGGGTTCACTAACAGCCAAATTTTAAAGGAAATTCCAATACCTATAATTTAGTAGTTAGTTATTATTAGTTAGTTATTCTTTAGAATTTTCAGATTTTCTTATTTCCTTTCTTATTTTATTTATACATTATATATGTTCCTATCTTTTTGATTTTCTTTGATTGTCTATCATATGTATTGTCTTCATCAATGTAATATTTTTTTTTAATTTTAACCTTTATCTCTGATTGAGTTGCATTTGGTACTGTAATAATCCCCATCTGTATTTCTTTGTTCTTTCCATAATCCGGGGATGAGGTGCCGTATCTATTAAGGACATACCAACCACATTTTATACATTTTTCTTATTTTCGGATTTTGGCATTTTTTTATTTTTTAATTTACGAATTTATGAATTTACATATTTTTTAATTTACACATTTTTTGATTTACTAATTTTTGAATTTGTGAATTTATGAATTTTTTCATTTACAAATCTTTGAATTTTCAAATTTACGAATTGCGATCATAACAAATGACCAGGAAAAAAAACTGCATTAAGTTAAAATGAAAATGAAGACATTTTTGGGCAGTGTGCATGTCTAGTATAATGGTACCCCAGAAGTTTGATTTCTCCTCATCAGTATCCTCTGTTGTCTTTTTTTATGATTATGCAGAAACATGTAAAGCGGACGAGGAATGGCAGGAGAGGAACGGTCAATTTGGATGCTTTTGCAAAGATCCATATAAAGTCAACGGTATGTATGTAAAAATTTGAGGCGTCACCCCAATTTTTTGCAATATGTTATACTGTAGCTAAAGTCAACCAGCATGGCAAATAATATTAACACACCATTTAAAGTTCAACCCTAGCCAAAAATTATATTTTAGTTTTGGATAGATTCAAAAATAGCAAAAAATGTCAGTTGGGTTTTGATTGCGTGACATCACTGGGGAGCAGAGATGAGAGAACGTCTGAAAAGTTTGATCAGCAGTGGTTTGGCTGAAGTTTTACAAAATGTGCAACCAAGAAATCTCATTGAAGTCAACAGTAATTCAAGCTGTCAAGTAGGGATGGGCTATCTGTTCGAGTCGAACATTGCCAGCAAACAATTTGGGGTGTTCGCGGAAAATTCTAAAAGCGGCGGAACACCCTTTAAAAGTCCATGGGAGGAAACTAAAGTGCTAATTTTAAAGGCTTATATGCAAGTTATTGTCATAAAAAGTATTTGGGGACCCGGGTCCTGCCCCAGGGGACATGTATCAATGCAAAAAAAGATTTAAAAACGGCCCTTTTTTCGTGAGTGAGTGAGTGAGTGAGTAACTTGTATAGCGCAGCAAATGCGAACTTAATCGCCTCAAGGCGAGCAGTGATTTTAATAATGCTTAAAGTGAAACAATAAAAGTGAAATATTCCTTTATATTTCGTACCTGGGGGGTGTCTATAGTATGCCTGTGAAGAAGCACTTGTTTCCCGTGTTTAGAATTGTCCCTGTACAAAGTGACATTTATAAAGAAAAAAAAAGTCATTTAAAATTGACCAGGACTATAATGAATTGTCAGCTCCCGGCAATACAGATAAAAGTCATTGAAAAAAAACAGCATTGCCCCCCCCCCAGTCCATTACCAGGCCCTTGGGGTCTGGTATGAATATTAAGGGGAACCCCAAAACCAAAATAAAAAAAAAGCGTGGGGGTCCCCCCAAATTCCACATCAGGCCCTTCAGGTCTGGTATGGATTTTAAGGGGAACCCTGCACCAAAAATCCATACCAGACCCTTATCCGAGCACGCAACCTGGCAGGCCCCAGTAAAAGAGGGGGGATGAGAGGCGTCCCCCTCCTGAACCGTACCAGGCCACATGCCCTCAACGTGGGGACAAAAATGTCCTTAAAGAGGAAGTAAACCCTGATGGGTTTTTACTTCCTCTGTGTTTCCCAGCACTGGTAAAGCCTAATGGGCTCCTATGCATCGCATAGGAGCCCATTATGTGTCACTTACCTGAAACCGAAGCCTGCGATGTCACCGATTTTCTCGACTCCACGAAGCGTCCATCTTTCACCCTCTTCCTTCTGGGTATCGCGGCTCCGGCAGTGTGATTGGTGGGAGCCGCAATGATTTCACTCCCGTGCATGGGTGTGGGAGCCACCAGCCACAGCACGATCACCTTTAGAAATGGCACAATTACCGTTTCTAAAGGTTTCTTTTGCAAATATCTCCTAAACCGTGGAGGTTTAGGAGATATTTTGAGATATTTTGAGCACCTACAAGTAAGCCTTAATATAGGCTTATCTGTAAGTAAAAGTGGTTGTACAGGGTTTACAACCACTTTAAAGTTATACCAGGGATACTAAAATAAAAGAAGGTTGTCTGGTGGGATTGGGAGTCAAACTAAGGAACAGTGCAACCTGGTGGTTGCCTTATCTGATATACAGTATGTCTCACCACTAGAATGTATTCTGATTATACAGTAGTTACTGCTGTATTGTTCCTCCCTTTTTATACTTGTTATTGCTTATCAGAATGACTCTAAAATCGGTCTTATATACACTTTATTACCAAAAGTATTGGGACGCCGGCCTTTACACGTACATGAACTTTAATGGAATCCCAGTCTTAGTCCGTAGGGTTCAATATTGAGTTGGCCTCACCCTTTGCAACTTCAACTCTTCTTGGAAGGCCGTCCACAAGGTTTAGGAGGATGTCTATGGGAATGTTTGACCATTCTTCCAGAAGAGAATTTGTGAGTTTGGGCACTAATGTATGACGAGAAGGCCTGGCTCACAGTCTCCGCTCTAATTCTTCCCAAAGGTGTTCTATCAGGTTTAGGTCCGGACTCTGTGCAGGCCAGTCAAGTTCCTCCACCCCAAACTTGCTCATCCATGTCTTTTTGGACCTTGCTTTGTGCACTGGTCCAAATAATTTGGTGAAGGGGGATTATGGTGTGGGAGAAGGGGGGGTTATGGTGTGGGGGGAGGGGGGGTTGTTTTTTTCAGGGGTTGTGCTTGGCCCCTTAGTTCCAGTGAAGGGAACTCTTAAGGCGTCAGCAAACCAAGACATTTTGGACAATTTCATGCTCCCAACTTTGTGGAAGGAGTTTGAGGACGGCCCCTTCCTGTTCCAACATGACTGCCCACCAGTGCACAAAGCAAGGTCCATAAAGACATTGCTATCCAGCTCATGGCTGTAGCCTGTGTAATTTTTAGAATATAAAACGGGGCCCCGAAAGATAATAAATTATATCCATGTTCCATTTAAAGATTTGTCACAGGTTGTTCCAGATCTGACCTGCAAAATGTACGAGATGAGAGCCGTCTTCCATAAGTGTCAGTTTAATGATCTGAACATTTACTTCAACAAGACTCATGTGAAGGATTATGTCTACTACAACATCTGGGATGACAACGTCACAAATACCTTCATAATCGAAGCCCACCTGGAACTAATCCAATCTGGAGGCGTTTCCTATGTATGTATTCTCTAATGCTGCTCTTATTAATATTATTTTTGGATGATGACTCCTCCCCCAAGGCTGGACTCACACCTCTGAGTTGCAGAAACCAAATTATCACGTATCATTGAAAGTGAAGGGAGTTTTGATGTTAAAGACTCATATATATAACAAGTCGCCCCATCCTACATGCCTTATGGAATACATTTTGGACACAGAATTTGATTCCACGGTTCAATAAATAAATACTCTAGACCGGGGGTGTCACACTCAATTTTATTGCCGGCCACATCAGCATTATGGTTGTCCTCAAAGGGCCAGTTGTATCTGAAAGACTAGATGTCCAGAGCATCCCAACCCCCCCCCATACTTCAGATGTCAAGAGCCCCCCCACTATCAGAAGCCAAGAGTCCCCCACCCTCCCTTACATCAGAATGCATTACACCAGCTGGAGGTGGAGCTGGGATACAAAAAGTGCAGGGTCTGCAGGAGGACCAGAGGAGGGTTGGAGTCAGCTGCCAGAGTCTTCTGAATGCTGAGACAAAGGGAGGCAGAGATTAGGTGGTGCTGCAGCTGCACAGAGATCTGTAGTAGGAGCTAGGGACGAGCCCAATGTTCGAGTCGAACGTAAGTTTGGCTCGAACATCGGGTGTTTGCCTATTCGCCGAACAGCGAACAATTAGGGGTGTTCGCAGCAAATTCAAAAGCTGCGGAACACCCTGTAAAAGTCTATGGGAGAAATCAAAAGTGCTAATTTTAAAGGTTAATATGCAAGTTATTGTCAAAAAAAAAGTGTTTGGGGACCCGGTTCCTGCCCCAGGGGACATGTATCAATGCAAAAAAAAGTTTTAATTTTTTTTTCGGGAGCAGTGATTTTAATAATGCTTAAAGTGAAACAATAAAAGTGAAATATTCCTTTAAATTTCATACCTGGGGGGGTGTCTATAGTATGCCTGTAAAGTGGCACATTTTTCCTGTGTTTAGAACAGTCCCTGCACAAAATGTCATTTCTAAAGGCAATACAGATAAAAGTCATTGAAAAAAACAGCATGGGTTCCCCCCCTAGTCCATTACCAGGCCCTTTGGGTCTGGTATGAATATTAAGGGGAACCTGGAACCAACATAAAAAAAAAATATTGTGTGGTGGTCCCCCCAAATTTCATACCAGGCCCTTCAGGCTGCAGGAAAAGATGGGGTGGACGAGAGAGCGCCCCCCTCCAGAACTGTACCAGGCCACATGCCTTCAACATGGGGAGGATGCTTTGGGGTCTGGCTCATCCTTAGCAGGAGTTCTGTCCCGCTCTCTGCTGCTGTCTACTGAGACTGGGGAGGGAGAGATGAGTCTCTCTGCTGCTGCATGAAGAAGCGCAGTACCTATCGGAGGAGTTGTGTCCTCCTTTCTGCTACCGACTGCTGAGACAGGGGGGAGGAAGAGACAAGTCTCTCTGAAGCTGCATGAAGAAGTGCAGGAACTGGTGGAGGAGTTCTGTCCTCCTCTCTGATGCTGACTGCTGAGATGGGGGAGGGAAGAGATGAGCCTCTGCTGCTGCAGTAAGAAGAACATTATAGGAAGAGTTCTGTCCTCCTCTCTGCTGCTGACTTCTGAGACAGGGGGAGACAAGTATCTCCATTGGGTACATGAAGAAGCCCAGGATCTGGTGGAGAAGTTCTGTCCTCCTCTGGGGGGTGGGGGGCGCAGCTGCAGGAGACGTGTGAGAACCACATGAAAGTGTCTGGTGGAAAGGATTGGGCGTGTGGCCCTTGTGTTTGTGCTCTAGACAGATGTTAAAAATGAAATCCCACGGTTCTATCCTATGCAGATAGTTGAAGTTCTGTGGCGTTTGTTTGGCATTTGTATGGTAGTTGGTGTGATGGGAGAGGAGGAAATATATACTGACACTAACTACTTTTACATGTTTATTATTATTTTTTGTTTCTATAAAGGAAACAAACTACACCCATGTCACGTACACGGCTGATTTCATCATCGTTGTGGATGAACCTGGTAAAATAATCACCAGGAACAACACCCTGAACATCACCCTGCAGTGCGCCTATGAGTTGGATATGATCGCCAGCCTGCAGCAGACTCTCCATCCTATCATCAGGTAAAAGAAAAAACAAAAACAAATGTGAGTTTAAGGTGAAAAATGCTTAGTAATTTGGCTCCTGGGTGGATTCACATGAGGAGCCGCTTCATCAAATCTGACCGACCCAACCAGGATTTTCATAGATGATTATCCCGGGATAGAGGAGACACTAGAACTAATACATCACAGCAAACAATACTTGTATGAGGTCTATTTATTATTATTATTATTATTATAATAACCTTGGCATGTCCCTCCGACCAATGGTTGTGTTGTTGATATTAATGGTGGAGTCACAGGGGAGCGGGGGACCGGGAAGGAGGAAATATAACAAGCTCAGTTTTAGAAGGATTGAGTTGGAGGAAGTGGTGTGACATCCATACCGATATGTCCTTCAGTAAGTTTGAAATCCGTGTGGAGATGGAGGGGATGAGTTGAGGAGATGAAGGGGGTGATATGAGGAGATGAAGGGGGTGAGTTGAGGAGATGGAGGGGGTGAGTTGAGGAGTGGAGAGATAGATCTGGGTGTTGTCGGCATAGAGGTGGTATTGAAAGCCATTGGAGGTTATCAACTGGCCCAGGGAAGAGGTACAGAGTGAGAATAGGAGAGGCCCAAGGACGGAGCATTGGGGTACCCCAACAGAAAGAGGAAGAGGAGCGGAGGAGATGGAGTTGTAAGTGACACTGAAAGTGCACTGAGATAGATAGGAGGAGAACCAGGATAAAACAGAATCACGGAGGCCAAGGGAGTGGAGTTTTCAGAGGAGGAGCAGGTGGTCAACTGTGTCAAAGGCAGCAGAGAGGTCTAAGGCCCCGTACACACGACCAAACATGTCTGCTGAAACTGGTCCGCAGACATGTTCGGTCGTGTGTACGGCCGAGCGGACAGGTTTCCAGCGTACATTTGTCCGCCAGACCGTTTCCGAGCGGACAAATGTTTCTAAACATGTTTAGAAACATGCCCGCTGGAATCCTGTCCGTCGGATATGTTCGGTCGTCTGTACAGACTTACCGTACATGTCCGAGCGGCCGCCATCCCTCGCATGCGTCGAATGACTTCGACGCATGCGTGGAAGCATTGAACTTCCAGGGCCGCGCACGTCGCTGCGTCATCGTCGCGGCGACGGCGCGGCCTCGTCACCGCATATCGTGTACGCGTGGATTTCTGTATGATGTGTGTACAGCCATCATACAGAAATCTCCGGCGGATCGTTCTCATCGGACATGTATTGCCCGTGTGTACGAGGCCTTAGAGTATGAGTATGGAGTAATGGCCATTGGTTTTAGCACTTAGCAGGTCATTGGTGAGTTTTAGTAGGGCAGTTTCATAAGAATGTTGTGGGCGGAAGCCGGACTGTAGGGGGTCAAGAAGGTTGTTGTCCGTGAGGTAGCGACTCAATCAGTCATGGACTAGGCATTCGATGAGCTTGGAGGCAAACGGGAGCAGGGAGGTGGGTCTTAAGTTATGGGGGTAACCAGTGCATGTTTGAGCGGGGAAGGAAAGGTGCAGGAGAAGAGGGAGAGGTTGAAGATGTGGGTTAGGGAGTTAAGGATAGAGCTGGAAGGTGGTCGCAGCAATTGAGAGGGTCCAGGGAACATGTAGTGATTTGGGCCATGGAGAGGAGATTATTTACAAATCATCTTCATAGTCATCCATCCAACAAACCTACATTTTCATTTGCTCTGTGTGAATCAGACAAAATCAAATGTTCTTTAACCACTTAAGGAACGGAACGATTTACCCCCTTCCTGACCAGGCCATTATTTGCGAAACGGCACTCTGTCATTTTAACTGACAATTGCGCGGTCGTGCGACGTGGCTCCCAAACAAAATTGACATCCTTTTTTCCCCACAAATAGAGATTTCTTTTGGTGGTATTTGATCGCCTCTGTTTTTTTTTTGCTATAAACAAAAATAGAGCGACAATTTTGAAAAAAACACAATGGCCCGGATTCACAAAGCACTTGCGCCAACGTATCTCCAGATACGCCGCGTAAGTGCAAATATGCGCCGTTGTATCTGTGCGCCGGACCCACATACTAAGATATGCCTAAAAACAGGCGTA
Organism: Rana temporaria; assembly: GCF_905171775.1. Taxonomy (NCBI): domain Eukaryota; kingdom Metazoa; phylum Chordata; class Amphibia; order Anura; family Ranidae; genus Rana; species Rana temporaria. The sequence continues at coordinate 2,157,405 of NC_053494.1, forward strand.
GAGTGGGCACATATTTATGCTGGACGCATTTGGGGCTCCCATTGATTTTCCATTCAAATATGCAAATGAAGGAGATACGGCGATTCACGAATGTACGTGCGCCCGACGCACGTGCGTGTAAGTTATACGTACGTCATAAAGTTATGCCCCATAAAGGAGGTGTAACTCAGTAGCATCCATGCAAAGGGCTGCACCAGGGAACAAAAGTTGGCGTATTTTACGTAATTTACGTTGGACGTGAATATGGCTGAGCGTAGGTTCCGTTCACGCCGTAGGCAGTGATCCGACGTATCTTAGGGAGTAGTTCCGACGTGATTCTGAGCATGCGCACTTGGATGCGCCCACGGGACGGCACATGCGCCGTTTGTTATACGTATCTGCCCATCATTTGCATGGGGTCACGCCTCATTTGCATGGCTCACGCCCACTTCCACTTACGCCGGCTTACGCCTAGGAAACCCAGCGCAGTTTTGGGAGCAATGACTTTGTGAATTCCATGCTTGCCTCTCTGCGCTGCGTTGGCGTAGCGTATATTATTTGCGCTACGGCGGCGTAATGTGCGCCCGCTCTCTGCAAATCCAGGCCACAATATTTTACTTTTTTAGTAAATTATACGTTGCGCTTTGGAATATTATACAATAAATGCATGCTGAAGATTAAAACAAACACATGTAGTGTTAATGTGACATAGATGTGATATGACCAAAAAAAAAATAATAATTATGTCAATCAAAACATTAATAATAAAGGTCTCATGTGCATCCAAGTGCTTTGTAACACAGATATAAGTGTCCGTGGTATATAGAGAACAACACTAGTCCCACTTTAAATAGCAAAAAGTTCTATTGTGCAAAAACAAGTATTTTTATAAAACAATGCTGTGACAGTCCTGTTGAAAATGTGTGGTATCCAGTAACAGCACTGCTGACGTGCTTATAAATCCATGCATCCAAAAATGATTGACAGGTGTTGCAGATCATGCATTACTGCTCTCATTCCAGTGACCCCCCCCCCCCAGGTATTAAATGCTCACCTTGGAGCGTGTGACAGCGGCTGTAATATTTCATGCCAGACACAGAGTGGTGCACTGATGCACCTGGGACATGTGAGTACCCCACTGGGGGGTTGTTCTTATTTGTTTAATAAAACTTCCCGTTGCGAGATTCCAATTTTTTACGTCGTTTGCGTAAGTCGTCCGCGAATCGAGATTTACGTAGTTTACGTCCACGTCTAAATCAATAGGCCTGTGCGGCGTACTTAGCCGCAATGCACACTGGGAAATGTAGGTGCCCGGCGCATGCGCAGTAAAAAAAAACGTCAAAAACGTGAGGTCAAGCCTCATTACCATAAAACACGCCCCCCTCCAACACATTTGAATTAGGCGCCCTTACGCCCGCCGCATTTACGCTACGCCGCCCTAAGTAAGGAGGCAAGTAGTTTGAGAATACAGTACTTGCCTCTCTTACTTAAGGCGGCGTAGTGTAAACACGCTAGGCTACGCCGCCTTAGATTTGCGCGCCCCTACCTGAATCTACCTATTAATATCTAGGGCATGGGTGCTCATCCTGTGGCCCTCCAGCTGGTGTGGAACTACAAGTCCCATGAGGCATTGTAAGCCACTGATAGTTACAAGTGTAGAGCCTGGTTACTTCTAAGTACCGGTGCTAGTTAAATTTAGAGAGGGATCAGAGTGTTAACTGACTCTGATCCAATTGTTATTTTCAAATTTGGGTCTCTGTCTCAGCTTGGCTGTGCTGTGGGCTCATTCTGTTGCTCCTGTTTCATGTCCTCCTGAGGAGTCCCACGACTTGTTTGAACACAGTGTTGGGTACATGCTGCATGAGGATGCGCAGGCTCCGATGATGGTTCACAGATAGAGGAAGGCAGTAATGTGAGCCCAGAGAGAGGGGGTGCACAAGGACAGCCATCTGGCAGTCATGTTCCCCCAGCTGCAGCATACTGACAGGTTTTCTACAGTGATGAGGAGGGAGGGGATGATGAGGTCACTGACTCTACGTGGGTGCCTGATAGGAGACAGGAGGAGGAGGCACATCTCCAACGAGGCAGAATGCCCTCCTGGGGCCAGCTTAAGGGCAGCACACAATGCAGAGCTCCGCATGTGCAGGGCGCTGCTGTCTCTCAGCGTTATTCCAAAAGTTCTTTGGTGTGGGCCTTTTTTGAGATGTGTGCAGCAGATCGCACTGCTGCTATTTGCAACATATGTCTGAAGCGTATCTCGCGTGGCCAAAACATCAGCCACTTGGGCACCACATGCTTGACCAGACATATGTCGACCTGCCATGCAGTTTGTTGGCAAGCATACCTAAAAGACCCACACCAAAGAACAAAGCGGACCTCCCCTTGCCCCTCATCAGCTGGGATCTCCAACCCCACTATACCCTCAGTCCTCTCTGAAGCCTGCACTGAGAGGAATGAAGGTGTAGAATTAGGTGTGTAACCGCCAAGTGCTTGCGGGCAATCTGCTATCGGTACACCGACGTCAGATTGTACCAGGCAAATTTCCCTGCCCCAGCTGCTGCACCGCCGAAAGAAGTTCGCTCCCAGCCATTCACATGCCCAGCGGTTGAATGCTAGCTTAGCAAAATTGCTAGCACTTCAACTGCTACCTTTTCAGTTGGTAGATTCTGCCCCCTTCCGTGAGTTTGTGCAATGTGCGGTACCTCAGTGGCAGGTTCCCAAAAAACACTTTTTTTCATGGAAGGTGATTCCGGCTCTCTACCGGCATGTGGAAGGCAATGTCTTGGCCTTGCTGGACAGGGTGTCAGTGATAAGGTGCATATTACCTCTGACTCATGGTCCAGCAGGCATGAACAGGAGTGTTACCTATCTTTTACGGCCCACTGGGTGACTCTGCTGGCAGATGGGAAGGATGCAGGACAGGGTGCAGTAGTGTTGTGATTCTGACAAACCTCTCTCCTCCACCCCCTCCTCTTCTTCCTCTGTGCTGATTTGTCCTCAGAACCAGCAGTGCTCCGTAGGCATTCAAGGAGCTACGCAGGTACGCAGACAAAAAGATGCCATGCGGTACTTGAGCTGGTATGCTTGGGGGACAGGAGCCACACTGGGGCAGAGGTCCTGTCAGCTCTGCAGGGGCAGGCTCAGAGGTGGTTGACGCCATGCCAGCTTAAGCCAGGAATGGTGGTTTGCGACAATGGCACCAACCTCCTCTCCGCCCTGCGACAGGGACAACTGACCCATGTGCCCTGTTTTGCTCACATCCATAACTTGGTGGTGCAGCGGTTCTTGGGCAGGTACCCGGGCTTATAGCATGTCCTGAGGCAGGCCAGGAAAGTCTGTGTGCATTTCCACCGGTCATATAATGCCAGTGCTCAGCTGGCTGACCTGCAAAAGGAATTTAACCTTCCCAAGAACCGCCTAATCTGTGACATGCCCACCAGGTGGAACTCAACGTTGGCCATGCTGCAGCGACTGCACACGCAGCAGAGGGCCATCAATGAGTATCTGTGCCAATATGGCACCAGGACAGGGTCAGAGGAGCTTGTTTTTTTTGCCATGCCAGTGGGTCATGATCAGGGATGCATGCACTGTCCTGTCACCATTTGAGGAGACCATGAGGATGGTGAGCAGTGACAGTGCATGCATCAGTGACACTGTCCATCTTGTGTACCTGTTGGAGAACACGCTGTACGCTTGGACTTGTACGTGGCTGGGAGGAGGTGGCTGCGGATCATGTCGTCCTTAGTGACCCAGAGGACTCCGCACCGAATGCCTCAGCAAACCTACGCTGCATGGCCTCCCTGATCCTGCAAAGCTTCGTATTCGTGCTATCAAGGAGAGGGATCATTACTGCCTGGCAACCCTCCTTGATCCACGTTACAAGGGTAAGGTTGTGGACCTTATCTTGTCGGCGCAGAGGGAACAGAGGATGAAACATCTTCGGGAGGCCTTGCAGAAAGGTCTGTGCAATGCATTCCCAGAGACTGGGAGGTTACAAAATCCTGATCCTGGACAAGGTGTTGCTGAGGCTTCAGTCAGTCACAGAAAGAGCGGTGGAGAAGGTGGCCGATGCGTTCAGACAATTTTTTAGTCCGCAGCCCCAAGGTATGATCGGTTCCAGCAACCATCGCCAGCGTCTGTTTTACATGGTGCGGGAATACCTAGGGGCAAGATCAGACTTGGACACCTTCCCCACCGAAAATCCTCTGGCTTACTGGGTCTTGAGGATGGAACACTGGCCAGAGCTTGCACAGTACGCAATTGAGCTACTGGCTTGTCCTGCATCCAGCGTTCTCTCAGAACGCACATTCAGTGCTGCTGGAGGCTTTGTGACCGATCACAGGGTGTGCCTCTCCACCGACTCGGTCGATCGACTGACCTTCATAAAAATGAATCAGGCTTGGATCAACACCAGCTACCAAGCACCTGATGCAGATGTTACTGAATAAATTTTTTTAAATGTCAGATCCCTTCAAGACTGCCTATGCTAATGATGAGTGACTATCCTATTATGCTGACTGAATATCCTTTTCCTCCTCAATGATCTTGCTGATAGCTAGTAAGAACATTTTTGGTTCTGGGCACCGCCACCAGTGGCCAAGGCCCAATCTTTCTGCCCATGTTTAACAGGGGCGTGTAATTACAATTTTTGATGCAATACTTTGCAGCGGGCTCATTGCTGCACTCCAATTACAGTATCTGTGAGAGGTTGCAGTGTTGTGGCACCAGCACCAGTGCCTAAGGCCCAATTTTTCTGCCCCTGTTCAACAGGGGCGTGTAATTACAATTCTTGATCTAATATTTCACAGCAGGGCGTTCCAGCGCCCACCAAGACTAACTGTGAGGGCTTACAGTGTTGTGGCAACACCAACACCTAGGGCCCAAATTTCTGCAGAGTATATACGGCAGGCCCCTACTTTCAAACATCCAACTTACAAACGACTCCTACTTGCAAACGGAAGGAGACAACAGGAAGTGAGAGGAAATCTACCCCTAGGAAGGGAAATTCTCTTCTGTAAGAGGTGTCTCCTGTCCAATGATGCTTTATCACCAATCCTTGTTTCACTAAAAAATCCAAATTTTCAAAAAATCATTTGTCTTTGGGACAGAAAGTGAGGTGAAATCTTCTGAACAGATGCACACATACAGAAAAACAAATGTTACAGGGGTGATAACCCTTCTCTACGTTTTCCAAAAAGCTTAAGGCTTCATTTCCACTGGCATTTTTACAGCTTAAAAACGCCTGTCCATGTTTATTTTGTAAAAACGAGGTAGCGTTTTTGAGCGTTTTTTTTGCCCCCTTTTGGCGTGTGGCGATCCGAGGGGGGGCTGCGCTGATAAACAATCAGCGCGACCCCCCCCCTGTCAGGAGAGCCGCCGATTGGCTCTCCTCTACTCGCGTCTGTCAGATGCAAGTGAGGAAGAGCTATCAACAGCTCTTCCTGTTTACATCGTGATCAGCCGTGGTTGGACACGGCTGATCACGTGGTAAAGAGTCTCCATGAGAGACTCTTTACCGAGATCGGTGTTGCGGGGTGTCAGATTGACACCCTGCAACAACGATCGGCACGATGCGCGCCCCCGGGGGCGCGCATCGGCTCAGAATCCTGAGGACGTCATATGACGTCCAGTCAGGATTCTACAACCACTTTTCCGCTGTCAATCTGTCATTGGCGGGCGGCAAGTGGTTAAAGCAATATTTCACTTTTATTTTTTCACTTTAAGCATTATAAAATTCACTGCTCCTGAAAAAAACTGCCATTTTTAAAACTTTTTGTTGCATTGATACATGTCCCCTGGGGCAGGACCCGGGTCCCCAAACACTCCCCTGGGGCAGGACCCGGGTCCCCAAACACTTTTTAGGACAATAACTTGCATATTAGCCTTTAAAATTAACATTTTTAATTTTTGACATTTGAGTCCCATAGACTTTAACAGGGTTCAAAAGTTTGTGCAAACTATCGGTCCTTTTGCATGTTCTGGATGCGAACCGAACCAGGGGGTGTTCGGCTCATCCCTAATCCTCATCATTATTTACCATAAAATGTCCATCCACAAATGGAAGCCTCCACAAGGGGATTAGAAGTAAAACCCAGCAGGAGCTCCAGAGTATAAAAGAGAAGAGAGGAGCCTCTAAGTGTAGCAATAAGTTGCTAAATGTTGTCCCTTCATTACATGTAACCATATTGCTACACTTAGAGGTTCCTCTCTTCTCTTTTATACTCGGTTGTGACATGACACTACTCTTATATCAAGGCATCGCTTGTATATCAAGGCACATTTTTTTATTTTTATTTTGCTTGTCTTGCAAAACGCACTCAAACCAAGGTTTTACTGTATTAGTAGTTTATAATTAATTATTGTTTATCATTATTTTTCTATTTGAAATTCCAGGGCTATTAACATAACAGTTCCAGGGATAGGACAGTTCGTAACCTACATGGCTTTGTATAAGGATAGCGGCTACACAATTCCATACACGGGAACAGAAGTCACCCTGACCACAGAGCAATTCTTGTATGTCGGAGTTTTCTTTCTGGGAGGCTCAACAAATCTCTTCCTGGTGATGAAGAACTGCTACGCCACCCCAACAAATAATGTGAATGACCCTCTGAAATATTACATCATCAAAGACGGGTAAACTTGTAATAATAATAATAATGTAATGTGATAAGATCATCTACTGGCACCCAACATTTCCTTCTCCATGATCGGAAGCGATAGATGAGGGATCTGGGAAACGCTTTCCCTGACTTGTTCATTCCCCGACGTCTGGGAATACGCTTTCTTAACCTTTGACCTTTGGGGGAGGTCCCTGTTCCAATTCCTGAGTCCTAGCCTTATTCTTCAAGGGGAAACCTTAATCCTAACTCCCAACCCCTAACCCTATGTCTCAACCCTAATCCTAACCCTATGTCTCAACCCTAACCTTAACCCAATTTCTCAACCCTAACCCTAACCCTATGTCTCAACCCTAACCCAATTTCTCAACCCTAACCCTAACCTTATGTCTCAACCCTAAGATAACCCTATGTCTCAACCCTAACCCTAACCCAATTTCTCAACCCTAACCCTATGTCTCAACCCTAAGCCTAACCCTATTTCGCAACCCTAACCCTATGTCTCAACCCTAACCCTTTTTCTCAACCCTAACCCTAACCCAATTTCTCAACCCTAACCCTAACCCTATGTCTCAACCCTAACCCTAACCCTTTTTCTCAACCCTAACCCTATGTCTCAACCCTAAGCCTAACCTTATTTCTCAACCCTAACCCTAACCTTATGTCTCAACCCTAAGCTAACCCTATGTCTCAACCCTAACCCTAACCCAATTTCTCAACCCTGACCCTAACCTTATGTCTCAACCCTAAGCTAACCCTATGTCTCAACCCTAACCCAATTTCTCAACCCTAACCCTAACCCTATGTCTCAACCCTAAGCCTAACCCTATCTCACAACCCTAACCCTAATCCTATGTCTCAACCCTAAGCCTAACCCTATTTCGCAACCCTAACCCTATGTCTCAACCCTAACCCTTTTTCTCAACCCTAACCCTATGTCTCAACCCTAAGCCTAACCCTATTTCTCAACCCTTAACCTAACCCTATGTCTCAACCCTAACACTAACCCTATGTCTCAACCCTAACCTTAACCCTATTTCTCAACCCTAAACCTATGTCTCAACCCTAAGCCTAACCCTAACCCTATTTCTTAACCCTAACCCTATGTCTCAACCCTAACCCTAACCCTATTTCTCAACCCTAACCCAATTTCTCAACCCTAACTATATTTCTCAACCCTAACCATATTTCTCAACCCTAACCCTATGTCTCAACCCTAACCCTACCCCTAAGGCCTCGTACAGACGACCGGACTGTTCGCTGAAATTGGTCCGCCGGACCGTTTGCAGCGGACATGTCCGGCTGGAGATTTCTGTCTGATGGTTGTACACACCATCAGACAGAAATCCGCGCGGACAGACAGCGCGGTGACGTGTCCGCGCCGTCGCCGCGACGATGACGCGGCGACATGCGCGACACTGGAAGGTCAATGCTTCCACGCATGCGTCGAAGTGATTCGACGCATGCGAGGGATGGCGGCCGCTCGGACATGTACGGTGAGCCTGTACAGACGACCAGTTTCAGCAGACATGTTCGGTCGTCTGTACGAGGCCTTAGTCGTAAAACATGGACAGCAAACTAGGGTCCCCATAACAGATAAAAAAAGTTGACATTATTGGAAACATGAGTGCGGAGATCTCTCTACCAGTGTCCAGAGACAGAAGAAGCTGCTGGATGGTCAAGCTCACCCTTGTCCATCCAAAACTAAAGTACCAGATCTGATTGGCCTTTCAATTTTAAATACATAAACCACAATGTACAGTGTTGGTGAAGTATTTTAGTACATTGCATATAAAATGATTATCTGTCCTTTTATCTCTATTTGTACTTTCTTTAGATGTCATAACAGGGCAGATGGAACTATAAGTGTTGAAGAGAACGGCGTCTCCAACAAAGGACGGTTTTCTGTGCAAATGTTCAAGTTTGTTGGAAATTATGACAAAGTGTATCTACACTGTCAAGTAAAACTGTGCAACAGCTATGCTGGATCCTGTAGACCGGTAAGTACTGTAGGCTTCCATCCATCAAAAGAGGGTTAGAGCAGATAAAATGACTGGTCTAGTCTATAGGTTCGTACACATGATCGGATTTTCCGACGGGAATTGTGTGATGACAGGCTGTTGCCATTTGTACGCTCCATCGTGCAATTATCGGATTTTCCCCCAACAAATGTGGGATAGCATGCTTTAAGATTTTCCGACAACAAATGTGTGTTGTCATATTTTCCGATCATGTGTACACAAGTCCTTCAGACAAAAATCCAAAGTACAAACAGAAGCAATGCTCGCCATGAAGTCTCATACACACGATCAAACTTCCATCTGACTTTTCCGTGGATTTTGGTCCGAAAAGGCGTTGGCCATGAACTTGTTCTGCATACAGACGGCAGAACATTTTCAGCCCACATTCACCAAATCACATGGTTTTTCAGCTCTTTACCGCCACCCTTTGGGCAACTTCTGCTATTGTTGTCTGATGTTTAGCATTGGTTCCGAGCATGCGTGTTTGTACTTTGGACTTTAGTCCGATGGATTTGTGTACACACGATCGGACATTTGTTGCCGGAAAGTTTGAGTGCATGCACAGCGAACATTTGTCCGATGAAAAACCGAAAACAATTGTCCGATGGAGCATACAGACAGTCGGATTGTGCAATCAAACACACCCGTCTGACAATTTTTGTCAAAAAGTCCGATCGTGTGTATGGGCCTTTACACAACTTTAGAAGAAGTTGCCCAAAGGGTGGCACTAAAAACCTGAAAAACCATGTAGTTTTGCGTTTGTTGGCCGACAATTCTTTGCCGTTTGTATGCAAGACAAATTCTTGGCCAACGCCCTTCAGACCAAAGTTCTACGCTTTGTCTGCGAAAAATCAGATTGTGTGTACCAGGCTTTTGAGTCTTAAGGCCCATACACACGATCGTACTTTTTGACAACAACGGTCCGACGGACATGTTTTATCGGACAATGCGACCGTCTGTATTCTCCATTGGACAATTATTGTCGGAATTTCCGACAACAAATGTTGGATGGTCGTGCTCTCAAACTTTCCAACCACCAATGTGTTTCCATCGGATCATCCGATCATGTGTAGATAAGTCCGTCGGACTAAAATCCAAAGTACAAACACGCATGCTCAGAACCAATGCTAAATATCGGACAACAATAGCAGAAGTTGCCCACAGGGTGGCAGGAAAGAGCTGAAAAAACACGTGATTTTGGTGAATGTTGGCTGAAAATGTTCTGTCATCTGTATGCAGAACAAGTTCACGGCCAACGCCCTTTGGACCAAAATCCACGGAAAAGTCAGATGGAAGTCCGATCGTGTGTATGAGGCTTAAAAATAGGACTTCTACAATGAGGAATGCACTCAAAGTGATAACCCCTCCCCAGAGTGATGGCTTTTATTGTCTAAGTACATTCAATCTGTAAGATGAGCTCAGCTGACTTTATTAGACAGTTCTATAAATGTAGTGTTTATTGATTATTGATGATGAATCAGAAAAATGACCAGTCTGCTAATCATTGGATCTCCTGAATGTTGTCACACAATGTAAGAAGTTGGGCAAACACGGTTAATGAACTATTTTGCCACGTACATACGATCGGACATTCAAAACTGTGGATTTTTTTCAGACGGAATGTTGGCTCAAACTGTCTTGCATACACATGGTCACACAAATGTTGTTGGAAATTCCGAACGCCAAGAACGCAGTGACGTAAAAGAGGCACTATTAAAGGGAAGTTCAATACCAGTCGTGTTAGTAGAAGTTTGGTGAGAGGCGATTTGCACTTTTCAGCCTCATGCCTTTCAATCCGTTACAGCGTGATGAATGTGCGATCTCCATTACGAATGCTGGTTTTACCTGACCGAGCGCTTCCGTCTCGTACTTGATTCAGAGCATGCGTGGAATTTTGTGCGTCGTAATTCTCCACACACGATCGGGATTTACGAGAACAGATTTTGTTGTCGGAAAATTCGAGAACCTGCTCTCAAATTTTTGTTGTCGGAAATTCCGACAGCAAATGTCCAATGGAGCATACACACGATCGGAATCTCCGACAACAAGCTCCCATCCAGTGTTGCCAACCGTCCGTATTTTTACGGACAGTTCGTAAAAACGGGCACTTTTTTCCCTGTTCGTAAATGTCTGTGTTTGCAGGAATGTGCCAGTAAAAATAGCCGAGATCGGTTAGGCTTGGAACTGCGCATGGAGATTGGAGGCAGGGGGTGATGGTGGCACCGCAGAGGGTGGGGGATGGAGATAGGGGTTGTTGGTGGCACTGCAGAGGGGGATGGAGGCAGGAGACGATGGAGGCAGGGGGATATTGTGGCACCGCAGAGGGGGGTGAAGGCAGGGGGATATTGTGGCACCAAAAAGGGGGGTGGAGGCAGGGGGAGATTGTGGCACCACAGAGGGGGGTGAAGGCAGGGGGAGATTGTGGCACCAAAAAGGGGGGTGAAGGCAGGGGGTGTTGGTGGCAGAGGGATATTTGAGGCAGGGGGAGATTGGAGGCAGGAGGAGATTGAAGGCAGGGGGAGATTGTGGCACTGCAGAGGGGGGTGAAGTCAGGGGGTGTTGGTGGCAGAGGGGGATAAAGGCGGGGGTGATGTGACTAAATAATTTTCCCTTATTATATCGAAAATAACAAACATTTTTTTTTTTACCTGAAATCACATTGCTATTTGCCTAGTGTACTTGTTTGTAGACTAATAGCTGGATTCAGGTAGATGGGCGCATTTTTACGGCGGCGTAGCGTATCGTATTTACGCTACGTTGCCTTAAGTCAGAGAGGCAAGTGCTGTATTCACAAAGCAATTGCCTCCTAGCATAAATGGGGCCGGCGTAAGCGCGCCTAATCCAAATGAGGATGAGGGGGCGTGTTTTATGTAAATGAGTGGTGACCCGACGTGATTGACGTTTTTTACAAACGGCGCATGTGCCGTCCGTGTACATATCCCAGTGTGCATTGCTCCAAAGTACGCCGCAAGGACGTATTGGTTTCGACGTGAACGTAAATTACGTCCAGCCCCATTCACGGACGACTTACGCAAACAACGTAAAATTTTCAAATTTCGACGCGGGAACGACGGCCATACTTAAAATTGGCTAGGCCACCTAGGTGGCAGCTTTATCTTTACGCCGGCGTACCTCTTACGGAAACGGCGTATCTTTACTGCGACGGGCGCACGTACATTCATAAATCAGCGTATCTAGTCATTTACATATTCTACGCCAAACTCAATGGAAGCGCCACCTAGCCACCTTGCACCCTAAGATACGACGGCGTAGGAGACTTACGCCGCTCGTATCTTAGCATAATTTAAGCGTATCTGGTTTCCAGAATACGCTTAAATTTACGGCGGCATAGATTCAGAGTTACGACGGCGCATTTACTGATACGCCGGCATAACCCTACCTGAATCCAGCTATAAATACCGAAATTTGCACCTAAAAATGTAATTTAGTAACTTTTGTTAAATGCCAGTAAAAATGTGGCTGTGCCAGTAAATTTCAATCTGGTAGGTTGGCAAAACTGCTCCCATCGAACATTTGTTGTAGGAAATTCCGTGCGTGTGTCTACGTGGCATTTGACTCTCCACATAATGAACAAACCCGCAACTGTATAGTCGGCAGAATCGAAATGATAGAAAGTCACCATCTTGTCTGATCCGGGGATCAATGAGCTCATCAATGCTGATATTTTCATTGGGATTTCTAAGGAAAATGGTGATCACAAACCCAGATCAAGATCAATAATGGAGGCCACACAAACAATCAACTTTAGGCCACCTCAGCAATATAAAATTATAAGAAAAAACATATATATATATTTTTTACAACTTGGGCATAGAGAACATGTTTGGCTCTTCCCGTGCTGTACAATAACTAAATGATTCATTTAATGCCAATAATTGGAGCATAAATAGGCTCAATGGTTACCATACGGGCTTCCACAGTTGCAGAATGCAATAAATAGATAAACTTTTGCATTATTTTATAACTTCTGTCCATGAATACAGGAGAACCAATCTGGAGAATTGTTTTTTACCAGAATCCATTGCTGTTTAAATCCTTAGGCCCAGATTCTGAAAGGCGTTACGACGGCGCAACACCATTTGCGCTGTCGTAAGTCCTAATCTGGCCCCGGGTATCTATGCGACTGATTCTTAGAATCAGTTACGCATAGATACCCATTAGATCCGACAGGCGTAAGGCTCTTACGCTGTCAGATCTTAAATGCATTTTTTTTTTCCGACACTAGGTGTCGCCGACGTCGTTTTCCCCGTCGTTTATGTAAATTAGCAAATTACGACGATTCCCGAACGTACACGCGCTCGACGCAGAGAATTTACAACGTTTCCGTAGCCTTTGCGACACGTAATGTTGCCCCTGGGGTCTATGAGGCGCAGCCAATGTTAAGTATGGCCGTCGTTCCCGCGTCAAAATTTTCAAAATCTACGTCGTTTGCGTAAAACGTCCGTGAATGGCGCTGGACGCCATTTACGTTAACGTCTAAGCAAATGACGTTGGTGCGACGTCATTTAGCGCAATGCACGTTGGGTAATTTACCTGACGGAGCATGCGCAGTACGCTTGGCGCGAGAACGCGCCTAATTTAAATGGTGCCCGCCCCATTTGAACTGGGCGGGCTTGCGCCGAGCGCTTTTACAATACACCGCCGCAAGTTTACAGGTAAGTGTTCTGAGAATCAGGCACTAACGCTGTAAAACTGCGGCGTTGTAACATAAATCACATACGTTACGCTGCCCAGGAGCAACGTAATTATATGAGAATCTGGGCCTTAATATTTTGTTGTGGATCTGCTGAGAAACACACAGTTCAGAGAATTTTATTAGGCAATGTGTGGGGGGGGGGCGGCAGTTGTGATTGTAGAAATAATTCACTGGAGATCAAACAATCATTTGTGTTTATATATAGGAGAATTGTTTTTTTAAACCGTTTAAGGAACGGCTCCTGTACATATACGTTGGCAGAATGGCACCGACAGGCAAATCAACATATAATTACATCAGTTTGAATTTTCCGCCCTCTCTTCCGGAGCAGCGATCAGTGACGTCTCACTCGTAGCCACACCCCGTAACAGTTAGTATCACTCCCTAGGACGAACTTAAAGGGCCTGTAAAGGTTTGTTTTTTATTTTCTAAATAGGTTCCTTTAAGCTCGTGTATTGTGGGTTCACTTACCTTTTTCCTTCCATTTCCCTTCTAAATGTTATTTTTTTTCTTTGTTTGAATTTCTCACTTCCTGTTCCTCCTCAGTAAGCTTTCCACCATCATCCGAGCGGTGGAAAGTCAGCCAGAACAGCTTACTGAGGAGGAACAGGAAGTGAGAAATTCAGACAAAGGAAACAGAAAAAAAAAACATTAAGAAGGGAAATGGAAGGAAAAAGTAAGTGAACCAACAATGCACTAGTTTAACCACTTAAGGACCCCTTCACACCGATATACGTCGGCAGAATGGCACAGCTGGGCACATCAACGTACCTGTACGTTGCCCTTTAAGCCCAGCCGTGTGGTCGCGCGTGCGTGCCGCGGTCGCGCGCACGCGACCCGGTCCGAAGCTCCGGGACTCACGAACCCGATCGCCACTGGAGTCCCGCCATCGGTCCCCGGAGCTGAAGAACGGGTAGAGGTGTGTGTAAACACGGCTTCCCCATTCTTCACTGTGGCGTCGTCATCGATCGTGTCATCCCCTATAAAGGGAATCACAATCGATGACGTCACACCTACAGCCACACCCCCCTACAGTTAGAAACACAGATGAGGTCACACTTAACCCCTTCAGCGCCCCCTTGTGGTTAACTCCCAAACTGCAATTGTCATTTTCACAGTAATCAGGGCATTTTTATAGCATTTTTTGCTGTGAAAATGACAATGGTCCCAAAAATGTGTCAAAATTGTCCGAAGTGTCCGCCATAATGTCGCAGTCATGAAAAAATCGCTGGGCAAATCTTTCACCGCTCCAGGTGAGCCTCACTTATCATTAAGGGCTGTTGAACCACCAGGGTGCTGGCGATGCTGATTGTAGCAAAATGAACGAAGAAAACTCTGGACTGCCGCACTCCAAAATGTCTAAAACTAATTAGGTCTTTATTTTCAAATGCACATGCACTCACCGCAAGCAAAAAGGTACAGTATTGGCCGACCCGTTTCACGCTGTACTTCAGCGCTTAGTCATGACTAAGCGCTGAAGTACAGCGTGAAACGGGTCGGCCAATACTGTACCTTTTTGCTTGCGGTGAATGCATGTGCATTTGAAAATAAAGACCTAATTTGTTTTAGACATTTTGGAGTGCGGCAGTCCAGAGTTTTCTTCGTTCATTTTGCATGAAAAAATCGCTGATCGCCGCCATTAGTAGTAAAAAAAAAAAAAATGCAATAAAATTATCCCCTATTTTGTAAACGCTATAAATTTTGCGCAAACCAACCGATAAACGCTTATTGAGATATTTTTTTACCAAAAATATGTAGAATAATACGTATTGGCCTAAACTGAGGAAAAAAAATGTTTTATATATTTTTGGGGGATATTTATTATAGAAAAAAGTAAAAAATATTGTTTTTCTTTTCAAAATCGTCGCTCTATTTTTGTTTTTAGCGCAAAAAAAAATGCAGAGGTGATCAAATACCACCAAAAGAAATCTCTATTTGTGGGGAAAAAAGGACGCCAATTTTGTTTGGGAGCCACGTCGCACGACCGCGCAATTGTCAGTTAAAGTGACGCAGTGCCGAATCGCAAAAAGTGCTCTGGTCTTTGGCCAGCCAAATGGTCCGAGGCTTAAGTGGTTAAATACAATTTCAGAGGGTGCCTGTGGTCTTTTGTGTAAATATTTTAGGTCAGTTACTGATGTTGGATGAGAAGACCTGGCTCATTCCAGTTCATTGCAAAGGTGATCAGTAGGGATGAGGTCAGGGCTCTGTACAGGACACTCAAGTTCCTTCACAGAAATTTGGTCACACCGTGTCTTTATGGATTTGGCTTTGTACACAGAGGGGGGGGGGCACAGTCACGGTGGAACAGGAAAAGGCGTTCATCAGACTGTTACCACAAGGCTGGAAGAGGACAATTGTCTACAATGGGCTGGATTCAAGAAGCAATTGCGCCTGTGTAACCATAGTTACACAGCGCAATTGCTTACTTGCCCCGGCGTAACGAATGCTCCTGATTCAGGCACCTCGTTACGCCGACTGCAGCCTAAGATATGCGTGGCATAAGGCTCTTATGCCTGCATATCTTAGGCAGCATTCTTGCGATGACCGCTAGGGGGCGTTCCCGTTGTGCTCATCGTATAGTATGCAAATTGCATACTAACACCGATTCACAACGTTGAGCGAGCCCTGCGTACGCAGTTTACGTAGTTTGCGTACGGCGTTTTTTGCGTAAGGCTGCCCCTGCTATTAGCAGGGGCAGCCAATGTTACGTATACCCGTCGTTCCCGCGTTGCGAAATTTAAAATTTACGTAGTTTGCGTAAGTGAATCGTGAATGGCGCTGGACGCCATTCACGTTCACTTTGAAGCAAATTACGTCCTTGCGACGTCATTTGCCGCAATGCACGTCGGGAAAGTTTCCCGACGGAGCATGTGCTCTACACTCGGCGCGGGAACGCGCCTAATTTAAATGATTCCCGCCCCCTACGGGATCATTTAAATTGCGCGCGCTTCTGCTCCGTGAATCGAGGGCAGCGCAAAAAAATTGCGGGGGCGCAGGGCAAAATCGTTGCTCTGCGCCTCCGTAATAAATGCGCAAATCTACTTGAATCCGGCCCAATGTCTTCGTATGATGTAGAATCAGATACAGAATTGTCTTCTTAAAACAGAAGACATTTACACCTCCTCACATTTGCACCACAAACAAAAAACAAGGAGACTCTACTGAGGTCAGTGGGCAGTTCCATGCATTCATTGTCCAATTATCAATTTACATACAGTATATAGCTATGGAGTGCACGCCATTTACCAAGAATTCTCTTTATATAGGAAAGTGATAAGGTGTGATCTGATCTCCATTCAGTCATCTCATCAGCTTAACTCTGTGAATTCTGTGATGACATCATAGAGAACATGTTATACCGATGAACCCGTGTCACCCGTCCCTCATTTCCTAATGTCCTTGTTTGTTTCTAGGTCTGTGCCAGAGCAGGAGGTCGAGCTGATGAAAACAGCCAGGATTTTGATGGTACTCTGACAATCGGACCTATCGGGGGATCAGGTAATCTTGTGATTGGATACATATTCTCGATGATTTTTATCTGCTTAGTGGAAATAAGTCCCAAATAACCCCATAGCACCAACACTCCTACTGGAACAGAGATGATTCCAGGATGAAAGAGGAATTTCACAGTGGAGGTTGTCATATCATGTCCTGGACATCACAAATTCTCTGCAATATAAAATAGATTAGTGATAAATACCAAAGAGTCCCCACTCAGGCTTTCAAATAAATTGGATCCTGTTGGCTAGTGAGGGTGCAGGTTGAGGAGAGGTCCATCCAGACCCAAAGCATACTGCAAAAATAGGAAGAGAT
Organism: Rana temporaria; assembly: GCF_905171775.1. Lineage (NCBI taxonomy): Eukaryota > Metazoa > Chordata > Amphibia > Anura > Ranidae > Rana > Rana temporaria. The sequence continues at coordinate 2,174,555 of NC_053494.1, forward strand.
AGCCTGGCTGCTGCATACCTCAACCAACCTGAGTGGTTAGCAGGTAAAAGCCGCCTCAGCTTCATTCATCACGACCACAACTCCAACATGTTTCGCTCCGCCCTCGGAGCTTAATCATGGAGATGAGGGTCTGCTGGCGGCAGGGAAATAAATTGCAGAACTACAATAAAATTGTAGTTCCGCAACAACTGGAGGGCCGAAGGTTGAGCACCCGTGCTGTAAGTGATCCGGCGCACATCTTTCGCTCTGTAGCTGTAAAACTGCTATGCGAAGGACAGCAAGTGTCTCCATTGTTGGTTCTCTTCCTAATTTAAAATATATCATATTCACTATTTTTCCCTTTTAGACCCCTTTCACACTGAATGCAGTTTCAGGCGTTTTAGCACCTGAAAAACGCGTCCTATACCTCCCCCAGTGGGAGAGTCCGAGTGCTTTCACATGGGGGTGGACGTTAGAAAAAGTCCTGCAAGTAGCCTCTTTGGGGCAGTTTGGGAGCGCTGTATACATCAGGGCCATCTTAATGTAAGTGCACTCCTGGGCACTGCCCAGGGGCCCCAGGTACATGGGGGCCCCACAATACTCTTGCATTACATCATACTTGCCAACTGTCCCGGATTTGCTGGGACAGTTGTGCTTTTTACTAAACTGTCCCAATATGGTCATGTCCCAGGAAGCGTCCCATAACCTATACTGTGCCCTCCTGATGCCAGTATTGTGCCCTCCTGACCCCCCCTGTACTGTGCACTTCTGCATTCCCCCTGTATTGTGCCCTTCTGTATTCCCCCTGTACTGTGCCCTTCTGTATTCACCTCTGTACTGTGCCCTTCTGCATCCCCCACGTACGGTGCCCTTCTGTATTCACCTCTGTACTGTGCCCTTCTGCATTCCCTCCCTGTACGGTTCCCTTCTGTATTCACCTCTGTACTGTGCCCTTCTGCATTCCCCCTGTACTGTGCCCTTCTGCACCCCCCTGTACTGTGCCCTTCTGCATTCCCCCTGTACTGTGCCCTTCTGCATTCCAACTGTACTGTGCCCTTCTGCATTCCCCCTGTACTGTGCCCTTCTGCATCTCCCCTGTACTGTGCCCTTCTGCATTCCCCCCTGTACTGTGCCCTTCTGCATTCCCCCTGTACTGTGCCCTTCTGCATTTCCCCTGTACTGTGCCCTTCTGCATTCCCCCCTGTACTGTGCCCTCCTGTATTCCCCCTGTACTGTGCCCTTCTGCATCCCCCTGTACTGTGCCCTTCTGCATTTCCCCTGTACTGTGCCCTTCTGCATTCTCCCCTGTACTGTGCCCTTCTGCATTCCCCCCTGTACTGTGCCCTTCTGTATTCCCCCTGTACTGTGCCCTTCTGCATCCCCCTGTACTGTGCCCTTCTGCATTTCCCCTGTACTGTGCCCTTCTGCATTTCCCCTGTACTGTGCCCTTCTGTATTCCCCCCTGTACTGTGCCCTTCTGCATTTCCCCTGTACTGTGCCCTTCTGCATTTCCCCTGTACTGTGCCCTTCTGTATTCCCCCCTGTACTGTGCCCTTCTGCATTTCCCCTGTACTGTGCCCTTCTGTATTCCCCCCTGTTCTGTGCCCTTCTGCATTCCCCCTGTACTGTGCCCTTCTGCATTCTCCCCTGTACTGTGCCCTTCTGCATTCCCCCCTGTACTGTGCCCTTCTGTATTCCCCCTGTACTGTGCCCTTCTGCATCCCCCTGTACTGTGCCCTTCTGCATTTCCCCTGTACTGTGCCCTTCTGCATTTCCCCTGTACTGTGCCCTTCTGTATTCCCCCCTGTACTGTGCCCTTCTGCATTTCCCCTGTACTGTGCCCTTCTGCATTTCCCCTGTACTGTGCCCTTCTGTATTCCCCCCTGTACTGTGCCCTTCTGCATTTCCCCTGTACTGTGCCCTTCTGCATTCCCCCCTGTTCTGTGCCCTTCTGCATTCCCCCTGTACTGTGCCCTTCTGCATTCTCCCCTGTACTGTGCCCTTCTGCATTCCCCCCTGTACTGTGCCCTTCTGTATTCCCCCCTGTACTGTGCCCTTCTGCATTCCCCCCTGTACTGTGCCCTTCTGTATTCCCCCCTGTACTGTGCCCTTCTGCATTCCCTCCTGTACTGTGCCCTTCTGCATTCCCTCCCTGTACTGTGCCCTTTGTGGTGACTAGTCTTTGATTTATGGAATGTTTTCCGTTTGTAAAATCGATTTTATTGAAAGTACTAATGAATATCTGTTTAATTCTATCAACTTTATTTCTTGAAAGTAGGTGTGTAAATTGGGGAAAGCTGGTAGGGGCCCCAGTGCATTACTTTGCCCAGGGGCCCATGATGCTATTAAGACCGCCCTGGTATACATCACTCCTTAACCGCACTGCCCATTGGAATGCATGGGCAGCGCTTCCTGAAGGGCTTTTCAGGCACTTCGTAAAACCGCAACATGGGGTGGTTTTAACCCTTTCTTCGGCCGCTAGCAGGGGTTAAAATCACCCAGCTAGCGACCGAAAAGTGCTGCTAAAATGACGGTAAAGTGATGCTAAAATGAGTGTCGCTTTACCGCTGACGCGTGTGAACGTAGCCTTAGGCCCCATACACACGGGAGTATTTATCCGCGGATACGGTCCAGCGGACCGTTTCAGCGGATAAATCCTCTCGAGGATTTCCGCGGATTTCTATGCGATGGCGTGTACTCACCATCGCATTGAAATCCGCGCCGAAATCCTCTGGCGATGACGTGTCGCGCCGTCGGCGCGATTATGACGCGGCGACGTGCGCGACGCTGTCATATAAGGAATTCCACGCATGCGTTGAATCATTGCGACGCGTGCGGGGGATCCCTTTGGACGGATGGATCCGGTGAGTCTATACAGACCAGCGGATCCCTCCGTTGGGATGGACTCCAGCAGATGGATTTGTTGTGCATGTCAGCAAATATCCGATCTGCTGGAATCCATCCCAGGGGAGATTTCTCCGCGGAAACAGATCCGCTGGAGTGTACACACCATAGGATCTATCCGCTGAAACCCATTCGCTGGGATTTATCTGCGGATGGATTCTATCGTGTGTATGGGGCCTTATTGTGGAACATCTGAAAGAGCACCAACCCAACAGTCATCCCAGTCATTGATAATGGTGGTAGTTAATTGCCACGTTTTATATTTGGTTTTACTCCGTGCTTAGGAATGGGCTGCTCCCTCCCTTAACCACTTAAGACCCGGACCTTTAGGCAACTAAAGGACCCGGCCAGTTTTTGCGATTCGGCACTGCGTCGCTTTAATTGACAATTGCGCGGTCGTGCGACGTGGCTCCCAAACAAAATTGGCGTCCTTTTTTCCCCACAAATAGAGCTTTCTTTTGGTGGTATTTGATCACCTCTGCGGTTTTTATTTTTTGCGCTATAAACAAAAATAGAGCGACAATTTTGAAAAAAAATGCAATATTTTTTACTTTTTGCTATAATAAATATCACCCAAAAAGATATAAAAAATATGTTTTCCTCAGTTTAGGCCGATACGTATTCTTCTACCTATTTTTGGTAAAAAAAATCGCAATAATCGTTTATCGATCGGTTTGCGCAAAATATATAGCGTTTACAAAATAGGGGATAGTTTTATTGCATTTTATTTTTATTTTTATTTTTTTACTATTAATGGCGGCGATCAGCGATTTTTTTCGTGACTGCGACATTATGGCGGACACATCGGACAATTTTGACACATTTTTTGGACCATTGTAATTTTCACAGCAAAAAATGCATTAAAAATGCACTGATTACTGTGAAAATTACAATTGCAGTTTGGGAGTTAACCACAAGGGGGCGCTGATGGGGTTATGTGTGACCTCATTTGTGTTTCTAACTGTAGGGGGGTGTGGCTGTAGGTGTGACGTCATTGATTGTGTTTCCCTATAAAAGGAAACACGCGATCAATGACGGCGCCACAGTGAAGAACGGGGAAGGTGTGTTTACACACGGCTCTCCCCATTCTTCAGCTCCGGGGACCGATCGCGGGACTCCTGCGGTCACGGTCACGGAGCTTAGGACCGGGGCGCGCGCCCGCGACCCACGGCTGGGCACTTAAAGAGGACGTACCTGTACGTACATGTGCCTAGCCGTGCCATTCTGCCGACATATATGTGCAGGAGGCGGTCCTTAAGCGGTTAAGGTAGTCCCAACTTCAAACTGGAACCCCCTAAAAAAGATTTGATATTTAAATGTGGGGTTGGTGGCGCTGCCCGTCACCCGAAGAGTGATCCTCCACAGAGAGTTTGTCACATTTGTCTGAATCATAAAGCACAATGTAGTGTCTCTGAAAATGTAATGAACAATCGGACTAATCGAGTAATGTATTCATTCTATTAAAGTTTTGAGTATCAAAAAAATGTAATACAATCCTACATACCACTGACACGCCATTTGTTTTTATTCTCTACAGCAACCAGCTCTTCTATCACTAGTAAGTTTGTATTTTTTATTTTCTTTCAATTGTTTTTGGTAAGAAATGATGAGAGAAATCATAAAACTCTTTCTGTTCACATAACTTGTAATACAAACATATTTGCCATTCTGAAGCTTCCCTCCAACCACTTTGCGTATTATTTTATATATACTGTGATTCTGTACTTGTCAAATATGCTGCAGAAATCTCCCTCCACTGAGTCTGGCTGCAGCAGCCATTTAAACTGTGGGCAGCTGAAGCTGCTTCCTGTTCACTTCCTGGATTTACACAGACACACAGAGGCATGCCTCAAACTCTGCAGCTCTCATCGGCCCTCTTATGACTCATCCCTCCTCCCTTCCCGGCAAACTCTCACGAGAGAGATCTGTGCATGAGGTCATAAGCCTAGGCTAATGACCAGACAAGAAACAGGAAGTGGGCTGTATAAGGGATTTACTTGCAGAAAAAAAAATGTTTTACTATTCAAAGTTAAAACAACAACAAGGGCAGAAGATTTAATAGATGGAAAGATGAAAACAATTACTGAAAGTCCACTTTAAAGCAGATTTCCACCCATTAAAAAGTCAGTAGCTACACTCTTTAATAATCAGACACTCACCTGTCCTGCGGTCCAGCGATGGGGGCGTACAAAGCCTCACTCCTCTCCCCCTCCTCTCCGTGGTGCCAGCATTCTGTGGGCACCCGGCTGTGGCTTCACAGCCAGGCGCGCACTACGCATATGCAAACCGCTCGCGCGCTGTGAGTGGCTGGGAAATCTTCTGGGACCTGTGACGTGTCCTAGATGATTGCAGGGAGGGAGAGGTAAACTTCCTTCGGGCACCGCGGTGCCAGGAGAGGAAGTGGGAGCTGGGTGCCCGTAAAAACAGGGTACCCGCTCCCCCCCAAAAAAAATTACATGGGGGTTACTATCACTTAAAGCGGAAGTTCCATGTTTGGATGGAACTCTGCTTTAAGCAAAATGCTTTAAATCTCTGGTGATCCTGCCATAGAGGTCCTTGTTCAGACACTTCCTGTTGTGGGGCGACAACTGTTTCCCAATTGTTTTTCTGAGTTGTCACCCTGACTCATGAAATTCTGATGAAGATGATGGTGTTAATGTGAAAAGCCAGAGATAGGTGGTGATAACAGATTTCTTGAGTTATCGTGGTGATAAGTCCCTAGGACAGTGATAGGGAACCTCGGCACCCCCAATGTTTTGGAACTACATTTCCAATAATGCTCATGTACTTTGCAATGTAGTTGAGTATCATTGGAAATGTAGTTCCAAAACAATGGGGGTGCCGAGGTTCCCTATCACTGCCCTAGTGGGATGTTTATTAGGAATGAGGTTTAGACTGATATAAAATTAGTTTTTTTCAGCCAATAGGCAAACGGAATGTGGTGTTTATTATTAGCCAGCAAAGCCATGTAGATACCCAACATGTCATGTCACGCTTTAAAATCGCGCACACTCGTGGAATGACGACAAACTACGGTACCTAAAAATCTCCATAGGCGATGCTTTAAAAAAAAAATAACGGTTACCAGGTAAGAGTTACAAAGGAGGTCTAGGGCTAGAATTATTGCTCTCACTCTCGATTGCTGCCGCGATCGGGGCGATACCTCACATGTGTGATTTGAACACCATTTACATATGCGGGCGCGACTCACGTATACGTTTTCTTTGCTGCGCGAGCTCGCGGGGATGGGGGCGCTTTAAACATTTTCTTTTTTCTTATTTAAATTTTTTTTACATTGTTACTTTAAAGAACAAAAAATAAAAATATCACTTTTGTTGCTGTCACAAGGGATGTAAACATTCCTTGGTGACAGTAATAGGTGGTGACAGGTCCTCTTTATGGAGAGATCGGGGGTCTAAAAGACTCCAAATCCCTCCTTTTCACTTCAAAGTATTTATATCGCCGAAAACAACGATTCTGAATACAGTTTTTTTTTTTTTTTTAAGGGCGTCATTGGCAGCCGAGTAAACCGTAAGTGACTTTGTGACATCGCTTCCGTGTTTACAAAAAGAAGACTGGAACAAAGCAGTTCCCGTCTTTGTGCCAGTCTTACTCTAGCCAGCGGAAGTGCCGGATGGCGGATAGGGTCTTACGGTGGGACGATAGGCCCGGGAAGAGTGGTGGAAGGTCGGTGGGAGGAGGGGGAGGTGGGACATCCCCTCCTGCTCCTCCCGGATAACAGCCGAGTGGCTTATAGCCACATTGGTTGTTATCCCTGAAGAGCCAACCGGTGGGCAGTCCTCTTTAAGATAAAAGTGGTCTCAGCGGCAGATTTGCTGCAAGATCACTATTATTGGCAGCAAGAGAGGTGCCTCCCCTATCCTGCCACATCCTGAATATCCCCTCCGCGTCCCAGAGCCGTAGGAATTGGAGGAGACGATCTGGTCTTTTGGCCTGGTGGGCAGGAAGTCGTTTGAGGGCATGATGGCCCCCACTTGACTCTATGCCCTTGGAGGAGCGGCGCAACGTAAAATGTAACTTCTGCCCAACGGCCTTAAAGGGACATTTTATTTTTATTGAGAAAAAAGATAAAACGTTTTTTATTGCTTTCAAGTGTAAATATGAGATGTGAGGTCTTTTTGACCTCAGATCTCATATTTAAAAGGACAGTGTAAAAATTTTAAATAAAAAGTAAAATAAATCATAATTTTTTGTTTTAAAAGAGCACTGTCCTGCCGTGCTCGCGCGCAAAAGCGAATGCACACGTAAGTCGCGCCCGCATATGAAAACACACATGTGAGGTATCACCACGATCGTTAGAGCGAGAGCAATAATTCTAACATTAGACCGCCTCTGTAACTCTGAACTGGTAACCTGTAGAAATGTTTAAATGTCGCCTATGGAGATTTTTAAGGTATCAATTTACTCAGCATAACACCATCTTTCACAATCTAGAAACAAGTTGGGCTAACTTTACTGTTTTCTTATTTTTTAATTAAAAACAAAGGGTCAGATTCAGAAACAACTTACGACGGCGTATCTCCAGATATGCCGTCGTAAGTCAGAATGTGAGGCGTCGTATCTTTGCGACTGATTCAAAGAATCAGATACGCCTCACTGTTGCCAAGATACGAGTGGCGTAAGTCTCTTACGCCGTCGTATCTTGGGTGCATATTTACGCTGGCCGCTAGGGGCACTTCCGTATATTTCCGTGTAGAATATGCAAATGAGCTAGATACGCCGATTCACGAACGTACTTGCGCCCGGCGTATTAAAATATGCTGTTTTTGTAAGGCGTACAACCGGCGTAACTTTACCCCTCATAAAGCAGGGGTAAGTCATGTTAAGGTATGGATGTCAGAAACGTCGGAACAGCGTCGTATTTTACGTCGTTTGCGTAAGTCATACGTGAATGGGGATGGGCGTAGGTTACGTTCACGTCGACTAACCATTGAGCCAGCGTAATTTATGGAGAAAATTTGACGTGATACTGAGCATGCGCACGCATTCGCCATTCGTTAGGCGCGTCATTTAAGTGGGGTCACGATTAATTTCCATACAACACGCCCCCTACCAGCCTACTTTTAATTACGCGGGCTTACGCCGGCCCATTTACGCTACGCCACCGCAACTTACAGAGCAAGTGCTTTGTGAATACTGCACTTGCCTGTCTAAGTTGCGGCGGCGTAGCGTAAATAGGATACGCTACACCCAACTAAAGATACGCCATTGTATCTGAATCTGGCTCTTTGTATTTTGTCCCAAAAAAATAGTTTGTAAGACCGCTGAGCAAATATGATGTGATATAAAGTATTGTAACGACTGCCATTTTATTCTCTACAGTGGCTGAAAAATATATATATAATGTTTGGGGGTTCTAAGTAATTTTCTAGCAAAAAATAATAATTTTAACATGTTAAGAACAAGTTTAAAAAATAGGCCCGGTCCTTAAAGCGGAGCTCCGCCTAAAAAAGAATTAAAAGCCAGCAGCTACAAATACTGCAGAGGCTGACTTTTAATAAAAGCACACTTACCTGTCTAGGGCGCCCGCGATGTCGGCACCCGAAGCCGATCATCCTCGTGAGGGAATCAGGAAGTGAAGCGTTGCGGCTTCACTACCTGGTTCCCTACTTGTCCCGCTGTGTTCTGGGACCTGTGTGTTTCCCAGGAGACAGTGGGGGGGGGGGGGGCGTGACTCCCGCGGGAGTCTATGCCTGGAAGTAGGTGCAAATGACTGTATTATACAGGTATCTGTACCCCCCTCCCCCCTGAAAGGTGCCAAATTTGACACCGGAGGGGGAGAGGGTTCCAAAAAGCGGAGGTTCCATTTTTGTGTCGACCTCCGCTTTAAGTGGATAGGGAAGGGCACATATCTCATGCCTTACTATCTCCCTATGTGCCAGAAAATGGAATCACATTTATCGATTTCATGGAGATTCATGCAGTATGGTGGCCAATGTACAGAAGATTCTGCCAGAAGTTGCTCCAGAAAATGAAATAACATTGTAATTATTTTTTAGGCTCTCACATTTTCTGGACTCTCCTTATCTCGGCTCTGATCATCACAAAATAATCTTTGTAGTCACCGCCCGGTACTGGATGCCACCTGATGAAGTCCTGGAGGTCACGGATGGACAGATGGAACCAATTTCAATAATATTTTTGTTTATTTAGTAATGCAAAATCCTTAATTTTCAGTTATTGCTTGCAAATTTATGAGAAATAAAATACATATTCTGTTGTGCAAAATGATTTCTTCAGATTCTGTTTCCAATCATCATAGATGAAAAATGTACTCATCTCCCTTTTATTGGTTTTGTTGGTAGCAAAGAAAGAAAGGTTGAAATGTAACTCCACCTTCCAGACCATAAGAGTCCACAGACTCCACACTGTGGGCTAGATTCACATAGATTAGCGGATCTTTAGATCCGCGTAATCTATGTGATTTACGATCCGCTGGCGCAATTTTGCGAGGCTAGTGCAGTATTCACAAAGCACTTACCTCAAAACTTTCCCCCCGGCTGATCGTAACTCCCCCGGCGGAATTCAAATTCCGCGGCTAGGGGGAGTGTACAATTTAAATCAGGCGCGAGTCCCCGCGCCGATTTAACTGCGCATGCGCCGCCGGCGAAATTTCCCAGTGCGCATGCTCCAAATGACGTCGCTAGGACGTCATTGTTTGCGACGTGAACGTAAATTACGGCCATCCGTATTCGCGACCGACTTACGCAAACAACGTAAAAATTCAAAACTCAGCGCGGGAACGACGGCCATACTTAACATTGGATACCCCTCATATAGCAGGGGTAAGTATACGCCGGAAAAAGCCGAACGCAAACAACGTAAAAAAAAAGCGAGGGGCGTTTGTTTCTGAATCGGCGGAAATTGGAATTTGCATATTCGTCGCGTAAAAAAACGAAGCGCCACCTAGCGGCCAGCGGGATATTGCAGCCTAAGATCTGACTGTGTAAGTCACTTACACCAGTCGGATCTAAGGGAGATCTATGCGGAACTGATTCTTATGAATCAGTCGCATAGATCCGACCGTCGGATCTCAGAGATACGACGGCGTATCAGGAGATACGCCGTCGTATCTCTTTGTGAATCTGGCCCAGTGTGTGCAGGGGGTGTGCCAGATGTGCCTGGGCACACCCTAATCACTATGAGTGGTATTGATTCCCCCTACTGCCCAGGCTCCCCCCAGCTCCTTGTTGGTTCTGCAGTGCTGCTGGCTTCCCTCCTTTCCTCTCCTCTCCCCCCGGCTACTGTGGGGGATGTTTCATGATGGAGAGTGGGGGAAGGGGTAATAAATGTGTAATTTACCAGCCCCTTCCCTTTCTAAAGGAACACAGTGAACACACTTGCTCACTGTGTCCATTCATGACTAAAGCGTGTTTACTATGCTACAGTGGGTGACCGCGATATTGTGTCAATCTCGCTCCCTTTCTCGGCGAGATTGACCACCTACGAGCCCCATCGCGGGAGCCAGCGCCGAGCTGGCTTGCCGCGATGGAGACAAAGCTGTCATACTGTAGAAGCGACGGGAGATCCGACTTGGATTCCCGCCAATTCTAGGTGCGGCATTTGGTATGCATGCCTGAGGGAGAACTCCACGCCAATTTTTAAATAACCGACATGGGTTCCCCCCCCCAGGAGCATACCAGGCCCTTAGGTCTGGTATGGGTTGTAAGGAGACCCCCCTACAATCCATACCAGACCCGTATCCAAAGCACGCTACCCGGCCGGCCAGGAAAGAAGTGGGGACGAGCGAGCCCCCCCCTCCTGAGCCGTACCAGGCCGCATGCCCTCAACATGGGGGGGTTGGGTGCTCTGGGGCAGGGGGGCGCACTGCGGCCCCCCACCCCAGAGCACCCTGTCCCCATGTTGATAAGGACAGGGCCTCTTCCCGACAACCCTTCCCGTCATCTCCGGATACGCCGTCATAACTCTGAGTTGCGGGGTCGTATCTATGCGCCCGATTCATAGAATCAGTTACGCATAGATTTCCCTAAGATCCGACCGGCGTAAGTCTCTTACACCGTCGTATCTTAGGCTGCATATTTACGCTGACCGCTAGGTGGTGCTTCCGTAGATTTACGCAAGGAATATGCAAATTAGGTAGATACGCCGATTCAGAAACGTACGTCCGCCCGGCGCATTTTTTTTACGTCGTTTACGTAAGGCTTTTTTCAGCGGATAGTTACCCCTGCTATATGAGGCGTATCCTATGTTATGTATGGACGTCGGGCCAGCGTCAAATTTTCCGTCGATTACGTTGTTTGCGTAAGTCGTTCGTGAATAGGGCTGTGCGTAATTTACATTCACGTCTAAAGCATTGACGATTTGCGGCGTAATTTCGAGCATGCGCACTGGGATTCTTTCACGAACGGCGCATGCGTCGTTCGTAAAAAACGTCAAATACGCAGGGTCACAATTAATTTATATAAAACACGCCCACAACATCCCCATTTGAATTCCGCTGGCTTACGCCGGACCACATACGTTACGCCGCCTTAACTTAGGGCGCAAGTTCTTTCTGAATACGGAACTTGCGCCCTAATTTACGGCTGCGTAACGTATCTGAGATAAGTTACGCCCGCCGATAGATACACTATTGTATCTGAATCCGGGCCTATGGTTGTACTAGGTTTGCTAATTTATAGTGTTTACTATAAGAATAATGGGCCAGATCCTCAGCCAGCGGTGCAAATTTAGTTTGTCCTAACTTATGTGATTTAAGTTACGTTGCCCTAAGTTGGTGTCGTAAGTGCCGTATCCACAGCGCATTTGCGTCTAAATGTGCGCCAGCGTAACTTAAATTCAGAGGCGTAAGGCGGGGTTTTTGCAAGTGGGAAGGAAGTGGGCGTGCTTCATTGTAATGAGCCGTGACCCCATGCAAATGAGGCGCCGGCCCTACTGCGCATGCGCGCACGAATCGGGACCTCACTGGGCATGTGCAGAACTTATCTCGGCGCAATCAGTGAGATAGGTAAAAGGCCAAGTGTACTTAGTTTGAGGATCGCCCTGTGTCTAAAAAGCACCACACACACACACTTCCCTTGCTAAAGTATATCCCATTGTTCCCCTTCCATGAGCAATTTGCTTCTGCTCTGTTTGTTTGTGTGTTGGTAAGTTGTGTTTGTGAGAAAAGTGTTTGAGGAGTTGGAGAGTCTAGTTGTTGTTTGTGTTTGAGAAGTGTATTTATTTAATTTGTTTGTTATTGTTTTTGCTGATTGTTTTTTGGTGTTTGCTTTTTGGTGTTTGTTTTTTGTTTGTTTGTTGGTGCGTGTTTCTTTTTGAATTACTATTAGCTGTGTCCTTGTGTGTTTAGATTTTCTTGATTTTTTTGTGGTATAGATTTTTGTCAGGTTTTTGGGTGTGTATTGTCGATTGTTTGTCGGGTGTGTTTGTTGTTGCTGGGTGGTGTATGAGATGCCCCCTAAACGCAGGAAGCTTAATTTCACCCTGGGAGAGAAGCAAATTCTTGCTCGGGGCATTGTGAAATATGGGCGATTTCTGCATGGCCCTGAGAGCCAGAACACCACCCCGGCCAGGAGGAGGCAGCTTCTTAAAAAGATAACGGACCAGATCAATGCGGCGGGGGGGGGGGAGACTAGGACCCCCGCTGGCATACAGAAAAAAATAAACGATCTGAGAAGCGTCGTCCGGACTAAGATGGCAAGGATCGACGCCCATACCAGGGGCACTGGAGGAGGGGGACCCTGCCCAGTCAGACTGACGGAGGAGGAATGGGCAGTGGCCCAGTGTTTCCACCCACAGCAGGTGGTGGGCCTGCCTGGCTATACGTCAGATGTTCCTAGGAGGACAGGTATGTTTTTTGGTTTATTCTCTGTTGATTAGCATGTGTGGGTGGGGGAAGGGAAGATGTGCCAAGTGTGTGGTTCCTCAAACATGTGATTGTTTTGTGTCCTCCACAGATGGCCAGGAGGTTACACGCCAGGAGGTTCCACGCCAGGAGGTTGGAGGCCAGGAGGTTCCACGCCAGGAGGTTGGAGGCCAGGAGGTTCCACGCCAGGAGGTTGGAGGCCAGGAGGTTGCAGGCCCATCGGGCCAGGCTGCAGCACCACCCCCAAGACAGGCAGATGATGAGTCCCAAGAAGGGCAGGATTCCCCAGGGGAGGGGATTGGCCAAACCTACACTCATGAGGAGGTTGAGGGGGAGGAGGTTGAGGTTGAGTGGGAGGAGGATGATGAGGGGGAGGAGGAGGAAAATATGCAGATTGGCCGGGAAGTCCTCCTGGCCACTGATATGATGACCTTTGAGTCTTCCCCTGAGACTACCCCTGAGGCTGGCACCAGTCAGGCCACCATCAGGGGTAGCCCCTCCCACTTCTCCCCCAACAGGCCTCCAGTCACCAGGGTCACTCTCTCCCCTCCTCCAGGCCCGCAAGACTCAGCGGCAGCCAGGGGGACAACCCAGGAGACCGTGGCTGTGGGCGAGCGTCTGTCGGCCAGTGTGGTGAAGGACAATGCCCGGCAGACCCGCATTCTTGGTAAAATTCTGGAAAAACTGACGCAGATGGAGCACAGCCATGGTGAAATGATGGAGGCACTCGGTGATGTGGCCACCAACTCAACGGCGGTCATAACATGTTTGAATGACATACAGACCGCCACAACGCGCGTGGCCCATGAGCTGAGTGCCCTGACCCAGGCTGTGCAGGACAATACAAGGTCTGGCCAGGCCAATGCGGCTGCCCTCACTGCCTGTCTCACTCGCATTGCAGGGGCCATGGAGGGCAGGCCAGCAGGGGCGGCTCCTCCTTCCCCAGCTCAACCCCCCCAGGAGGCTCCTCCTTCCCCAGCTCAACCCCCCCAGGAGGCTCCTCCTTCCCCAGCTCAACCCCCCCAGGAGGCTCCTCCTTCCCCAGCTCAACCCCCCCAGGAGGCTCCTCCTTCCCCAGCTCAACACCCCCCCAATGGACATCCTCCGCGACGGCGTGGCCGTGGCCGTGGCCGTGGCCGTGCCCCTGCTCGTGCCCGTGCCCCTGCCCGTGCCCCTGCCCAGCCAAGGCGTAGCAATCGCCGCCGCTAAAAAATTTGCTGGGATACTTGTTTTTTTTTGGTTATGCATTTTTTTATTTTTTTTATTTTGTCTTCTGTACTTATGATTTGGTTTATGTGTGTGAATGATGTGTGAATGTGGGGGGGTGGCATTCCTAAGAAATTAAGGTTGTCACCCTCAGTTTTGGTGGAGAAGGGATCCCCAGGACCAGGGAGAAGGGCAATCCCAGGTTCCTGAATGGTGTATGAATGCACAGTGACATAATTGGAGCCGTGGCGTGGCGTTACTGCTCCCAAGTCCCAAGGGGGGGGGGGGGGGACTTGGATCTAATCCAATTCGATGTGCATGTGATGTGTCTGTGCAAGGAACCACAGTGGTGTGCATTCATGCATTATCATTGTGACTTTATTGATGTGCATTTACAGTGAAAAAATACATACTTATTGTGACATTAATCATGTGCATTTACAGTGAAAAAAAACATACTTATTGTGACATTAATCATGTACATTTACTGGGAAAAAATGCCTTCTGCAAGGCGTCTCCTAGCTGTTGTGCCCTCAGCAGACCGGGTAGAGTTGGTTGGGATAGTATTGCCTGGGTCAGGGGTCAGGTCATTACATAAGTCAATATGCAGTCCCCTTCTGAGGGCAAAGTTATGGAGTATGCAACATGCCCCAATTATTTGACACACAAAGTCAGGGGAATACAGCAGGGTACCCCCAGACTTATCCAGGCATCTGAAGCGGGACTTCAGAAGCCCAAAGGTCCGTTCAACCACTCCCCGGGTTCGTATGTGCGCCTGGTTGTAGCGTTGCTCTCCTGGGGTTTGGGGGTTCCTGAATGGGGTCATTAGATGAGGTCCCAAGGCATATCCAGAGTCACCTGTAAGGGAAAAGACAGGAGGATATTAGTCATGCATGTGCCCCTTGTGATGTCAGCATCATGGGGGGGACATACCTGACACACATGTCACTCACCAATCAGCCAGCTGTCTCCATACATGTTCTGGTCAAAATCTCTTGAGATCTGTGTCTGCCGGTAAATGTAACTATCATGGCAGGATCCAGGAAATTTAGCACAGACATGCCAGATGAGGCCATGGGCATCAACGATGACTTGCACATTAATGGAATGCCAGCCTTTACGATTCCGGAACATGTGCTCAGTATCATGGGGTGGTTGTAGTGCCACATGGGTACAATCAATGGCCCCGATGGTGCGTGGAAATCTGGCAAGGTTGTAAAAGTCGGTCATTGACTTTAAACGCTGATCCTCCTGGGTGGGTTTCTCAAACTGATTTCCCATGCGCAGCAGGATTGCAGGGACCACTTGGTGCACACACCTGCTGATGGAGGATTGTGCCATCCCAGCCACGCCTCCACTTGTGCGTTGGAATGAGCCAGTGGCCAGAAAATGCAAAGTGGCCAGTACTTTGGTGAGTGGCTGCAGGGCATGGGAGCGTTGGGTTGGGCTGGTAATATCATCCTGAAGTATTGATGTTAATTCCAGGATGGCCTCACGGGTAAATCTGTAGGTGCGGTAAACTTCACAAGCAGGCATGCCAAACAAATCTTGCCGTGGGCGGTAGACCCTCTCCTGTGCCCTCATCCTCCTCCTCTGTGCCCTCCTCCTTCTTTGTGTCTCTATATCAACTAATGCAGCTAGTATCATTGCTGGTCCTGGCATTTTGGCAGAGAGATTTCAGTCCTGAACGTTTGTGTGCTGAGCTCTTCCTGAATGGTGTTGCTTCAGCAGACATTCAGACGGCATGTGTAAAATTAGGGCTGCTTTTATAATGTGTAAAATCCCACCAAAAAACTAACAGGTGCGCACAGGGCGTAATCTACGGCGCACACACTTAATTCTGTGGATCGCCCTATCTCCCTCATTTGCATCTTTGCCTATCAAATAAAGCGGCGTGCCTAGCGTAATTTGCGCACGAGAATGCGCCGGCGTAATATTTTTAGGTAGGACGGAAAAGCCCGAATTTCAGGCGCTTCTCGTTTTGAGGATCGGGCGCAAAGATACACGCCGTGTAAATTTAGAAAAATCGAGTTAAGTCGGCGTATCTCTTTTGTGGATCTGGCCCCAAATTTCTGTCTGGTGCTAATAGAGGTTAGGGAGCAATCTCTGAATCAAGGTGGGGGACAAAAACTTAGGATGGTAACAACCGATTCTGAGCGTAAATCTTCGACTGTATGTCGTATGGTTAGACCAGTCGAGCATTGGAATATAATAGAATCAATCACTATTAGATGAAGGTCATGATACAATTCCTAAACATGGGGAGAGGAAGAAAGAGGGGGGGGGGGGTGATGGAGGGGGTAGAAACCGAAAAAAAAAGGGGGGGGAAGCAGAATTGCGGAAGGGCCAGAGTAAGTAGGGGGGTTGCATAGTTAGCATTTCAGTCTCCGCCACCAAACCCAAGGGGTCAGTGTAAGATAGGTAGGTTGGCCTAATCTGGAATAATTTTTATTCTTTTTTGTCTTTTCTCTTTTTTTTGTTCCTGCCTTCTTACTGATTTCCAAGCTTTTTCTATTTTCCCTCCCTTGACTTACTTTCTCTTACCCTTTTATTTTCCTCTTTATTAAAAAATGTCCCTTATCTGTGGGGAGTGATTGGTCTGAAGTCACAGGAAGGGTCCTCTCTCAATCTTCCCTTGTTTAGGGGTGGGAGGCCCTATGTCTCGCGTATATAAAGGAAAACCTATTGAAAAGTAAGGGAAAAGTCAATATGAATCTCATTTGTCTTGTGGTGGAGGGTCTGGAAGAGAATGGCATATTAATGACTTGTATCTATTTGTAGTGCGAAAATGGGACCAGCAGGCCCAAGTGCGTGAAAATTTGGCTGGACAATCTCTAGCTATGGAGATTAGTTCCTCCATTTCCGCTATTTTTTCCACTTGTTTGAGCCATTCAGGAATGGTCGGAACTCAGGATGATCCCCAATGTAAATGAGATAAATTAATACAATTCAAGATAACACACAGGAGCTACTATACACCATATAAGCTACATAAGATTTCTCCTTCGAATTCTCAAAATTGTTGGAGATGTGCAGGCATTCCAGGAAATTGTATTCACATATTCTGGACTTATCCGAAGATAGTGGTATTCTGGGGGGAGGTCCTGAGAATAATTACTATAGTAACATCAGTACCCTTGGAACAGGACGCAGAAATATGCCTACTAGGATTAGCAGGGAAGAAAATCACGTCTATAGGAAAGAGAACACAATTGGACCTACTACTCTTCTAGGCAAGAAAGGCAATAGTGTTGAGTTGGAAGAAGGTTGAAGCCCCTTCGCTGGTATATTAAAAACATTTTGGTAAACAACAATCTGCCACTGTATAGGGAGACATATTGTAATAAAGGACAGGAGGAGAAATACGATAGAGTATGGATAGAGAATCCCATGACGACTTCAGGATAAAGAGGGTAGGAAGTAGGGAAACCACACCATAGAATGAAAAGGGCATAAATGAATATGAGTATGTTAGTGGAATTTTATTAATGTAAATGGTGAAATGTATATTTGTCTTTTTGTATGGAAAGAAAAATTGAGTGTGCTGCCACCACACTCAATGATACTACCCCCACAGAGTGCTGTTCATTTAGGATTGCACCCCAATGTACAACTAAAGGAGCTGACAAAACACCCATTCTACATCACACTAGAGGACACATTTCATTGCGGGCCACATCAGCATTATGGTTGCCCTCAAAGGGCCAGTTGTATCTGAAAGACTAAGGCCCAGATTCACAAAGCACTTACGCCAACGTATAACACATTACGCCGACGTAAGTGCCAATATGCGCCGGCGTATGTGTGCGGCAGACCCACGAACCAACATGAGCCTAAAAACAGGCTACACCCCACCGACGTAGCTTGCACACACCGGCGTAGGGTGGGCGCACATTTATGCTGGGCGCATGGTGCCGCTCCCACTGATTAGCCATTCAAACATGCAAATGAGGGAAATACGGCGATTCACGAACCTGCGTGCGCCCGGTGCATGCTACGCGAGATTCGCGTAAGTTGTACGTCCGGCGTAAAGTTAAGCCCCATAAAGGAGGCGCAACCCGGCAACAGACATGCACAGGTCTGCACCAGGGAACACAAGCCGGCGTATTGTGCGTTGGACGTGTGTCTGGCTGGGCGTAGGTTATGTTCACGGCGTACACAGTGATCCGGCGTAGCTTAGGCAGTTGTGCCGGCGTGGTTGTAAGCAGGCACAGGGGTGTGCGTCCATGTCACGGCGCATGCCCAGTTCGTGATACATACCTGTCTGGCGCTCGGCCCATCATTTGCATGGGGTCACGCCCACTTCCACTTACACCGGAGAGTGCCTTCGAAACCCACGCCACGCTGGCGCAGCGTTGGGAGCACTGGCTTGCTGAATGCAATGCTTGCCTCTCCGTGCTGCGTTGGCGTGGCGTACGGTGTGTGCTCTACGGCGGCGTAATGTGCGCCTTTCTCTCTGTGAATCTGGGCCTAGATGTCCAGAGCTTTCCACCCCCCCCTCCCAAAAATCAGATGTCAAGAGCCCCCCCACTATCAGAAGTCAAGAGTCCCCCACCCTCCCTTACATCATAATGCATCCCTCCCAGCTGGAGGTGGAGCTGTGATGCAAAAGATGCAGGGTCTGCAGGGGGACCAGAGGATGGTTGGAATCAGCTGCCAGAGTCTGCTGACTATTGAGACCAGGGGAGGGCAGAGATGATGGGGTGCTGCAGCTGCACAGAGAGTCCCAGGATCTGTAGTAGGAGTTATTCCCCCCCTCTCTGCTGCTGACGACTGAAACAAGGGGAGGGAGAGATGAGCCTCTCTGTGGCTGAATGAAGAAGCACAGGATCTGTAGGAGGATCTGTGTCCTTCTCTCTTCTGCTGACTGCTGAGATGGAGGGAGAGATAGAAACAAGTCCCTCCCAAGCTGCATGAACAAGTGCAGGATCTGGTGGAGGAGTTCGGTCCTCCTCTCTACTGAGACAAGGTGGGGTCCCAGCTGCAGGGGAGGTGTGAGGGCCACATGAAATAGCTTGGTGGGCCTGATGTTAAAAATGAAATCCCACGGTTCTATCCTATGCAGATAGTTGAAGTTCCGTGGCGTTTGTCTGGCATTTGTATGGTAGTTGGTGTGATGGGAGAGGAGGAAATATATACTGACACTAACTACTTTTACATGTTTATTATTATTTTTTGTTTCTATAAAGGAAACAAACTACACCCATGTCACGTACACGGCTGATTTCATCATCGTTGTGGATGAACCTGGTAAAATAATCACCAGGAACAACACCCTGAACATCACCCTGCAGTGCGCCTATGAGTTGGATATGATCGCCAGCCTGCAGCAGACTCTCCATCCTATCATCAGGTAAAAGAAAAAACAAAACAAATGTGAGTTTAAGGTGAAAAATGCTTAGTAATTTGGCTCCTGGGTGGATTCACATGAGGAGCCGCTTCATCAAATCTGACCGACCCAACCAGGATTTTCATAGATGACAATACTTGTATGAGGTCTATTTACAATTTCCCTTCATAGCCTTCCATCCAACAAACCTGCCTATGGATTGTAAATCGGGCAAAAACAAATGTTCTTTAAAGCAGAACTCCGGGATCGGCAAAAAAATTCCCATTAGCTCCCGTCCCACACACTAAACAGTTACTACATCATATTCTCCCCTCCCCACACCATAATCAAACTACATTTCCCATCATGCTTTGGGAATTGGAGTGAATGTGAGAGGTACACAAGGCTTGTACATGTTAAATGTGAACTTACCCACTTCAACATAAATCATAGTGCCCATAAGTGCTGCCTCATCATTGCCCTCCCCATAAGTGCAGCCTCATCTGTTGCCATCAGTGCGATCTGATCTGTGCCCACCAGTGTGGTTTTATCTGTGCCCATCAGTGTGGCCTATCTGTGCCCATCAGTGTGGCCTATCTGTGCCCACCAGAGAAGTCTCATCTGTGCCCACCAGAGAAGTCTCATCTGTGCCCACCAGTGTGGTCTGATCTGTGCCCACCAGTGTGGTCTGATCTGTGCCCACCAGTGAGGTCTGATCTGTGCCCACCAGTGAGGTCTTATCTGTGCCCACCAGAGCAGCCTCATCTGTGCCCACCAGTGCGGTCTTATCTGTGCCCACCAGAGCAGTCTCATCTATGTCCATCTGTGCCCACCAGTGCAGTCTCATCTGTGCCCATCTTTGCCCACCAGAGCAGTCTCACCTGTGCCCATCTGTGCCCACCAGAACAGTCTCATTTGTGTCCATCTGTGCCCACCAGTGCAGTCTCATCTGTGCCCACCAGAACAGTCTCATCTGTGCCCATCTGTGCTCACCAGTGAGGTCTCATCTGTGCCCACCAGTTTTTTTGTGCGTCGGGAATTGCATACAGACGATCGGAATTTCTGACAATAATTTTTCCCCGTCTGAAAATTTGAGAACCAGCTCTCAATTTTTTGCTGTCAGAAATTCCAACAGAAAAACTCAGATGGAGCGTACACACGGTTGGAATTTCCGTCCAAAAGCTCACATCGAACTTTTCTTGTCGTAAATTCCGATCGTGTGTATGCGGCATTAGGAATCTGGTTCCTCTTTAAATTTGTGGTGGATGGATTTATTAACGTTCCAGTGCCCACAAAAGGCCCCTAGAATTCAGGCCATCGAGGCGTGGGACCATTAATGGTTGGCCACCCTTTTGGATATATGGGGAAATGGTCCTCCTGCCATCAGAGAAGGAGCAAAAATTGAATATCTTCAAGGACCTGTGTATATTTTTATCCATGATCGTTAACAACGGAATCTAAGGAATGAATTTGCAGACCCAACAGACTATGACATTTTATTTCCCATACATTTTCAAACAATAATTGAGAAACAAAGTAAATCAAATTATACAAACTTACTGACGTTTAAAAAAAAAAAAAAATATCTGGACTTTTGCATTCTTAAAGGGGTGGTTCACCCTAAAAACTACTTTTTCTTATTACACTGCCCCCCCCCCCCCCACATTACAATACGATTAAGGCTATTATTATTTTTTTCCTGCTGTACATACCTTAGTACAGCATATTCACCCGTGCATCCGGGTTGCGAGTCCCGCAGGAGTGGGCGTTCCTAACATGTGTGTGATTGACGTTTTGCCCAAAAACGAGCTCCCCCCCCCGTCGCGTATGCCGCGTTACGATTGGCGAAAGGAGCCGAACGGCGATGCGCATGCGCAGTATAGCGCCGACTCGCCATTCGGCTCCTTTCGCCAACCGTGATGCGGCTTACGCGACGGGGGGGAGCTCATTTTTGGGCAAAACGTCAATCACCAGCATGTGAGGAACGCCCACTCCCGCGGGACTCGCAACCCGGATGCACGGGTGAATATGCTGTACTAAGGTATGTACAGCATGAAAAAAATAATAAGAGCCTTAATCGGATTGTAATGTGGGGGGCCAGTGGAATAAAAAAAAGTAGTTTTTAAGGGGGAACCACCGCTTTAAGTGCACAACATTGAAAGTAAATATAACATTGAAATTGGTTCCATTGGTCTCGTCCGGTGACGTGCAGTTCTGGGCGGTGATTACAGAGATTATATCAGGAGGATCAGAGCCGGGATAAGGAGAGTCCAGAATATGTGAGCGCCTGGAAAAGAAATACATTCACATTATTTTCCTTTTCTGAGACAACCTGAAGCAGAGCCCAGTCATTGGCCACCATGCTGGATGAAATTGTCAGGTAAATATTTAAACACATATTTTTGGTTCCTTTATTTGACACATGAAGACATACTAAGGTATCAAATACGTGTCCTGGCTTATATTAATAATATTATCATAAACAATAATAATATATAATAATTCAAAAGTATTAGGACATATTTTGAATATGATGGCCTTTTATTCATATTGTTTTTTGTTTTTTTTGGAACTCGGTATATAATCTCCTCTGAGAGCCATTTCACACAGGGGCAACACGACTTTGCGAGGCGACTTGGACACGACTTGAGCGCCAACCACAGCGCGACTTGGGGCAACTTACAACGCCCCAGGAGAGGGGACTTTGCCACATAATAATCTGCTCTGTGGGAGGGAGGGGTTTGCCTAGAAAACTATTTTTACTTCCTGGAAAGTCGCTTCAGTTAAGAGTCCGACTTGGAGGCGACTTCCATTGAAATCAATGGATACAAGTTGCCTAGAAGTCGGATTGAAGTAGTACAGAAACCTTTTCTGAAGTCGGAGCGACTTTAATAGTGTACATTAAGACGGTTTTCATTGACTAACATGGGATTTGTCATGTCGTGCGACTTGGGGAGACTTGGGGCGACACAAGTCGCCCCCCAGGTCACAATAGTGTCAACCGGCTCTAAAAGGTCTTGGATCCTAAAATAAATAATAATTTCTTCTAACTAAACCTCCCCAACCCTCATGTTCTTTATAAAGCCGGCTACAAATATTTCCATGTCTGCTACCAAGATTAAAATTTCATGGATCATGGCTCATGAAAAATTAGCCAGCATTTTATTGATACAGAAGAAGTATTTGACAAAGTCCTTTATTCTATTTGAGATTTGAATTTCAGAAGAGGGTTTTATCCTTTTCTATTCTATTCTTTTCTATTTTATTATATTCTTTTATATTGTATTATTTTCTATTCCTTTATTTGCAATTCTATTCCGTTATGTTCTGTTCTATTTCTTTCTATTCTATTATTTTCTATGCTATTTTATTCCTTTGTATTCTATTCCTTTTTTTTCTATTCCGTTTTTATTGTATTAAAAAATTCAAATTTGAATCGAATCTGAAAATTATTCAAATTCGAAAAAGGTTTGAATTTGAGTTGAATTTTGTCTGAATTTTTTTTTCATTTTTTTGGATTTAATTACATTTCTTACTATTAAAATTTGATATTTTGGATACATTAAAATTTCCTGAAAAATGTGTCCAAATTTAGTTTTGGAGCAAAACAAACTGCACATGTCTATTTTTGCCCCTTCGTTTACATTCAGCTGCTGGTTTGGAATGTCCCAGGAGGCAGAATAATGGGGATGTGCCGCTGGTTGCTAGGACACTGGTGACTGCTGGCTTCCTAGCAACCAGGAGCCCTGAACAGAAAAGCTGTCACATGTATCAGTGGTGGTAATGCAACTGCTATGTATGACTTCCCGCACCAGCCAGGGCTGACCAACACCCAATTTTGTTTGCCTATTCGCTGAAATGGTCATTTCTAGATCAGTCAAAACCTCATTCCTGTTAAATGCCTCACTAGGGACCTAGGCCCTGTACACACGATCAGTCTAAACCGATGAGAACGGACTGAAGTTCAGTTTCATCGGTCCAAACCGACTATGTGTGGGCCCCATCAGTCAGTTATCCTTCGGTCCAAAAATTTAGAACTTGCTTTAAAATTGAACTGATGGACTGGTAACCGAACGGTCAAAATCGACGGTTAGTATGCAAAAGCATCGGTTCAAAACCTGCGCATGCTCAGAATCAAGTCGACGCATGCTTGGAAGCATTAAACTTTGTTTTTTCAGCACATCGTTGTGTTTTAAGTCACCGCATTGGACTTGATTGTTTTTTTAACTGATGGTGTGTAACCGCGACGGACCATCAGTCAGCTTCATCGGTTATCAGGATCACCAGGGATTCATTGCAAATAACTTAACTGATTCCCGACCGGCTCACTTCTTTTTACGGGGGGGGGGGGCACAATGGCACCCCTGCGTGAAACCCCCGTACAGGTTTCCCTTTAAGAGCCGCCAGAGGGCGCAGCGGGGGACCCAATACTTGTGGCCATCGATCATGATTGCCGCCGGCCACACACGATCGTGTGCACGACAGTCAGCACAGGTAACACTCAAATCCCAATCCTGTCAGGGCAGAGGAGACATGTTGTTTTTTCCTACTAAGTAGGAATAACGATATGTCTTCTCCTCTAGTCAGTCCTATCCTCATACAGTTAGAACACGCTGAGGGAACACACCGTTAACCCCTTGATCTCCCCCTAGTGTTAACCCCTTCCCCACCAGTGACATTTACCCATAATCAGTGCATTTTTATACCACTGATAGCTGTATATGTGTCAATAGCCCCAAAAATGTGTCAAAGGTGTCAGATCTGTCTGTTGCAATGTCGCAGTTCTGCTAAAAATTGCTGATCACCGCCATTAATAGTATTTAAAAAAAATTAAATAAAATGCCATAAATCTTTCCCATAGTTTGTAGACACTATAACGTTTGTGCAAACCAATCAATATACACTTATTGGGATTGTTTTTACCAAAAATATATAGAAGAATAGTGTGGCAGGAGTGACTTTGGGTGGGGGTTTGTGCGGCTCAGCTTGCCCTGGAGAGTTCTGGAGGCTCCTTGTCCAGCTTCCCCGACCCTCTTATGTGTAGATCACCCCGTGTCTCTAATAGGGGTACAGGGGGAATGAGAACCCCACTATGATCTGTGCTAGTCAGACTTAATAGTGTATATATGTATATATTGTGTGTTGTCTCATATTGTTGGACTATTTGCTGTGATGGTTTGGGATGTGACTGTATTCTATTGTCTATTGTGACTGCCACAACTATTATGGGATGTGCAAGTGTGTTTGCTGTGAGGAAAAAGGGAGGGTGGATTCCTCCAACCCCCCTGCTAATAAGACTGTGTATTGAGAAGTTTGAACCTGTGTGTCCATTGTCATTGGACAGTTTGACCCGCCCTGTTTTCCAAGGGTGGGAGGGATGTGTTTTTAAAGGGAGATATCTGTGTGTCCATGTGTGATAATAAAATTAGTTTATAAAATAAAACCACAGAGGTGATCAAATACCACCAAAAGAAAGCTCTATTTGTGGGGAAAAAAAGACGCCAATTTTGTTTGGGAGCCACGTCGCACGACCGCGCAATTGTCCGTTTAAGCGACACAGTGCCGAATCACCAAATGTGCTCCGGTCAGGGGGGGGGGGGGGGGAAAATCTTCTGGGGCTTAAGTGGTTAAATAACAAAGCATCTGTCTGTTTCTCTCATCCCTACTTATGATAACATTTTAAACAAAATAGAAAACACTTACTGTTGATGGTGGAAGAGCTGGTAGAGGCTCCTGTAGAGAATAAAGACAGATAACATATCAGTGATATATACAGTGGAACCTCGGATTACGAGCATAATCTATCCCAGAAGAATGCTCGTAATCCAAAGCACTCGCATATCAAAGTGACTTTACCCATAGAAGTCAATGGAAATGAAAATAATTTGTTCCACATTGACTTCAATGGCATGCAATACCGCATGTGGCCAGAGGTAGTGGGGACCCCGGACAGCCTCGTAAATACTCGGAAAGGCCTGAGGACAGCTCGGCTGAACTCGTAAAAACATTGGAAAGACTTGGGAATGGAGCATTTCCGAACATCTCCGAACGGCTCTGGCGCCCCCCCCCCACCTAAGGCCAAAAGTGGTACTGCACACCACTTTGGCTTGAATCCTGCTTGTTTTAAATCCAGTGCTCATATTGCGAAACGCTCGTTAACTGCCTTACCAAGGTTTCGCTGTAGATTGTATTATTTACAGGTCTCAGAAGATGGAAGGACCATTCAGAAAGTGCAGCATGACTCGAGCATGCACGGTAGGAAACCGACTGCTGGTTCCCCTTACTTGCAATGCTGGCGCCTGCACCCAAATCCGATTGACGAATCGGCTCGGCTGACATTGCGGGATTCCAGGACAGGAAAGTGCCGGAATATTAGGTGTAGGTGCTGCCATTTTTCTTTTCTTTTTTTTACAGATTGGAGCTCCTCTTTAATCAATCAAGTAGAAAGGTGACCACATTCCTGCACCGTTGGAAGCTGGTGGTCACTCAATCTTTGGAAGGCCTCAGAGGGAGCAGAAACTGGGGAGACCAACAGATATTAATAAATGTTTTCTAAAATGGGTATAAAAACCTGACACATCTACATTCACAAGACAAAAATAGAGAGATTTCTAGAACTTTATTATTTGAGACACAAAATAAAAAGATGGCCAAACAGGCAGGAATTTTAAAGCAGAAAAGGTACACTTTGTCTCTTCAGTATTAAAGGGTTACTAAACCCTTGTTTTTTTTGTTTTCTTTTTTAAAATAACAAACATATTATACTTACCTCCTCTGTGCAGTCGGTTTTGCACAGAGTGGCCCCGATCTTCCTCTTCTGGGGGTCCCTCAGTGGTACTGGTGGCTCCTCCTCTTCGAGTGCCCGATCAGAGAAGCACTCTTCTGTGGGACACCCATGCCCTCACTTGACTTCCTGACCATCAGGCCACAGGACTGGATCGTCTCCGCAGCTTCCAATGGCTCCGGTAAGTGGCGGAGATGTCCAGGACGCGGCGCGCGTGTGGGGGGGGGTACTTTGGACAGACACCTCTCCCGCCGCCCCACAAAAGTTAACTTGCTGCGAATCCACCATGGGGACTACTTTTATCTTAAAGTGCACCGCCCGCCGTGAATAAAAATGCCGGGGTTAGGGCAGCTAATTGCTGCCATAACAAAGGTATTTAATGTCAAAGTAGCGACGTATATTCACAGTAAATGGTCTGGAAGTGGTTAAGCAGCCTAACCCCTACATTTCACATCCCCAACCCAAAGGCCAATGATTACATAAATCTTAACATTTTTAACCGCTTGCTGACTGCCTCACCTAGATATACGTTGCTTTGAATCTGCTGCGTGCCTGCTGTGGTATCCGTGGCCATATCCGCGGGACCCATGGACTCAATGTCTGCCGGTGACCAGTGATCGTGTCATGGAACGGCAGAATGGGGGATGCCTTTGTAAACAAGGCATCTCCTTGTTCTTCCTAGTGACAGGACACTGATCGTCTGCTCCCTGTCATCGGGAGCAGTGATCAGTGTCATGTCACAGTAAGCCCCGTCCCCACACAGTTAGAATCACTCCCTAGGACACACTTAACCCCTTCCCCGCCCCCTAGTGGTCAACCCCTTCCCTGCCAGTGTCATTTACACAGTAATCAGTGCAATAAATGCCTTAAAGGAGTTGTAAAGGAAAAGAAAAATTCACCTTAATGTAATCTATGCATTAAGGTGAAAAAACATCTGACAAGGCCGCCCCCCCCCCCCCAAGCCCCCGTTTTACTTACCTGACCCCTCGAAAGTCCCGCGCTCGGTCCCGAGATCCTCTTCGCCGCTCAGCCTGGCCGCTGGTTGGCTAGAGCGGATGGATTGAGAGCAGCGCAGCCATTGGCTGGCGCTGCTGTCAATCACATCCAGTGACGCGCCGAGGGGTGGGGCCGAGTGATACAGTGAGCGGCTATGGCCCGCAAGGACTTATCACCATCACTGATTGGTCTATGTTCTAATCTACTTTACATTGTAGAGAATCGGTGATGTCCAGGATACATACGACAACCTCCATTGTCAAGGTCTTCTGACCTCTTGGAATAATCTCTTTTCTAGAAGGAGTTTTGCTACTATAGTATCATTTGGGAATTATTACCAATAAGAAGATACAAATCATCAAACATAAAAATAGTGTAGGTATCTAATCACAATTTTACCTCCTGATCGCCTAATTGGTCCAAATGTCATAGCAGCACCACCATAACTCGTCGTGGCTCCAGTCCCATCACTAGCCCCTCCCGTGGGGCAGTTCTACAAACAAACAAGATCATTAAGAAAAGACAGTTGGGTGATATGGATTCATCCATGTAAGATGTTCTCTATGAAATCATCACAGAGCTAAGGTGATGAGCTGAGAGAATTGACCATGTGTTCACACCTTATAACTTTTATATATAAAGACAATTATTGGTAAATGTTGAGCACTATATTGCCATAAATGTGTGTAAGTGGATTGAGTCATGCAAATCAAGAATGCTTTGAATGGCACCACCCACTTAGCCAAAAGCAGAGGCCAGACTCCTTTCTGTTTAATGCTGGAAGCGAGGACATGAAAATACCTTCCGCTTTAACCACTTGAACAGTGCCAGGCACACCTGGCACACCCCTTGCGCACGCCTATGTCTATGTCCAAGTTGTAAATGTTAAAATGATTTAATTATTTATGGTTCATATATACAACAGTATTTCTATATTTCTGAGGTGGCCTCCATTATTGAACTGAGTTCCCCAGGGTTTGTGATCACCATTTACTTTGGAAATCTCAATGGAAATCTAAGGAGTAATGAGCTTGCTGCTTCCCAAATCTGGTGACTCTCTGATGTTCTGATTCTGCTGACTATACAGTTATAGGATTGTTCAGTATGGGGAGAGTCATAGAGTTCATGAACCGTGTTCGCCTGACTCCTTACATTGTGTGATAATATTCAGGAAATTCAAGGGTTTGCAAACTGTTATTTTTTTCTGATTCATTCATCACCAATAATCAATAATCACCAGGCCTGGATTAAGAACATCATGGGCCTGGTGCTGAAGATTTTGGTGGGTGCTTTTTATAAAAAAAAATAACAAAAAATAAAAATGATTTTTTTTTTGTTATAACATATTACATTAAATAGAGAGAGAGGATGACAGAGAGGATGCACATGAGCATGCATGAGAGTGACATCAACTCAGCCCGGCCAAGATAAGTGACCGAATGCATCGGACCCCGAAAGGAAGAGCGGGTGAAGATGGAAGTGCCCGGAACCATAGATGATAGGAGCCCCATTTTGACCAGTGATTGGGTAGGTCTTCAGCTACCTACCCCCCCAAATTTGAGGTCTCTGTGACCAATGGTGGCCAAGCCCCGACCCTCAATTGTTTTTGTTGGTTTTTATGTGTTTTTGTTTTTTTGCAAATGGGTCTATCTTAAGGTAAGGGGCCTGGAGCTCCAGCTCCAATAGCGCCTATGTTAATCTGGCCCTGATAATCACTAAATGTATAGAACTGTCTGATAAAGTCATCTGAGCTGCTTGAAAATCCTACAGACTGAATGTACTTAGACAATAAAAGCCATCACTCTGGGGAGGGGCCATTGTTTTGAGTGTATGTCTCATTATTGGAGGTGTCCTGATTATGGATTTTGGTACTAGACCGGCCTACTGATCTGCTCTAACCCTTTTTTTATAGCTGCAATTCTACTTACAGGTGCACAGGGTCCTGTCCTGGAGTCACACAGGCTGATAGCACAATGTAGATACACTTCATTGTAATTTCCAACAAACTTGAATATCTTCACGGAAAACCATTCTTTATTGGAGACACTGTTCTGTAGAACACTTACAGTTCCATCTTGTATGTTAGGACAGCTAAAGAAAGTAAAAGTGAGAAAAAAGGAAATTTGACAGATAATCATTGTATATTCATTGTACTAAAAGACTTTATCCAGAGAAATAACAATGTACTAGAAGAAAGGCTAGAGTTCCCCCATAGATATCAATGCATTGATAGGCTATAGTTCCCCTATACTAATAATGCATTATAAGGCTTGCTAGAGTTCCCCCTTATGCCTCATACACACCAGCGGATTTGTCCGATGAAAACGGTCCACGGACCGTTTTCACCGGACATGTCCGCTGCCAGATTTTGGTCTGATGGCTGTACACACCATCAGACCAAAATCCCAGCGGAAAACAAATGCGGTGACGTGTCACGACGTGGCCGCGACGATGACGCAGCGACGTGCGCGACCCTGGAAGGTCAATGCTTCCACGCATGCGTCGAATCACTTTGACGCATGCGAGGGCTTTCGGCCGAGCGGACATGTCCGGTAAGTCGTACAGACGACCGAACATGTCCGACTGCCAGGCTTCCAGCTGACATGTTTCTTAGCATGCTAAGAAACATTTGTCCGCTGGAAACCTGTCCAAAACGCCGAACATTTGTCCGGTTGGCCGTACACACGACCGAACATGTCTGCTGAAACTGGTCCGTGGACCAGTTTCAGCAGACATGTTCGGTCGTGTGTACGAGGCCTTAGAGATTAATGCTTGTATGAAAATGTATCCTTGAGCTTCTAGGAGAAGCCAGGAAGCAATATTATTATGTCCTAGGCAAAGAACATAACATTAGATAAGCTGCAGTAGAAACGAGATGTCTGTCGGGCACAAAGAAGATTGCTGTATTCTATGCACAGTGTATAATTGTGACGAATATTACTTGTATAACCTAATTACTTAAATATGATTGGCTCGGACAAGGGCGTTCCCTTGTATGATTTGATTATGAACAAGTAAGCATTAGAAATAAAGTCTAGTTTTGGATATGTGCGTGTTGATGTTTTCGGTACCAATGCATTGAGGAGCCTCCATACATCCAGATTGTCCTTAAAACCCGGGTCTAGTTGAACCAGCAACCTTACACTAGACATGAGCACACTGAAATATTTCGTTTAGGAATTTCGTTTTCGTCTGAAAACTAAAATTATTTTGTTACTCCCGAAATTCTTTTTTTTTTTGTATCGTTAAAAAATGCAAAAAATACAAATTAATTAAGGTCAAATTTATCAATTGAAGGCTTATGGTGTCTGTCGGATGTTCTAAGAAAATTTGACGGAGCAGCTTAACTGTACGACGCCGCGATCGTACATTTCCGGTCGAATGCTCCGCCTACAAGCTATAGAGGAATTCTAATGTTGTATGGTTAGTAATAATTATATTTATAAATTATTATTACTAGTCAACCAACATTAGAATTCTTTTATAGCTTATAAATGTCCGTTTGTGGCAATCTTATGGTTTTAGATTCTTCGTTGAATCTTTTCTCTCTATAATGAATCTTTTCTCTCTATAATGAATCTTTTCTCTCTATAATGTTGAATATTTTCTCTCTATAATGAATCTTTCCCCTCTGTGTAGAATAATCTCGGACTAATAGAGTTAGGTTAGACACATTCGGCCGCAGATTCAATAGACACAGATCACTATTGTCACCGTCATGCCAAATCTTCTATCTATATCCAACTGTTGTCGCAACAAAACGAAAATAAAGCATTTTTTTTATGTCGGATCTTTCGGATTTCAGATTCTGCGCATTCATTATCATTTGTTAAAAAATACTTGAAAATCCCTGAAATTCGGATGAAAATGCATTTGGACGAAAACGAATGCACATGTCTACAATGTACAGTATCTCACAGAAGTAAGTAGACCCCTCACATTTTTGTAAGTATTGTATTCTATCTTTTCTATTCTATCTTTTCATGTGACAACACTGAAGAAATAAACAAACACAGATTTGGGGGGCACACCCTAAAATCTTTGTTTGTCTATTGTATGGATTCTGACCAAATCCTTTTGGGCTGGAGAACCCCACTCCCTCATCATTGCTTCATATTAGTGTCCACCTGTGTTGTAGGAGGAGTCCTTTAGTTCTCCCCTACAGAGGAGTGTATTTTCTCCTATGGTTTAGAGAAGCAGGATCTTCCATTCCATGGATAGTGTAGGACCCACTGATAATGGGGAACACTGAAGAAATGACACTTTGTATCTACAATGTTGTGTAGTGAGTGTACAGCTTGTATAACAGGGTAAATTTGCTGTCCCCTCAAAATAACTCAACACACTTATTACTGTAACTCAACACACCATTAATGTCTAAACCGCTAGCAACAAAAGTCAGTACACCCCCTAAGTGAAAATGTCCAAATTGGGCCCAAAGTGTCAATATTTTGTGTGGCCGCCATTATTTTCCAGCACAGCCTTAACCCTCTTGGGCATGGAGGTCACCAGAGCTTCACAGGTTGTCACTGGAGTCCTCTTCCCCTCCTCCATGACGACATCACAGAGCTGGTGGATGTTGGAGACCTTGTGCTCCTCCACCTTCCGTTTGAGGATCCCCCACAGATGATCAATAGGGTTAAGGTCTGGAGACATGCTTGGCCAGTCCATCACCTTCACTGTCAGCTTCTTTAGCAAGGCAGTGGTGGCCTTGGAGGTGTGTTTGGGGTCGTTATGTTGGAATACTACCCTGCGGTCCAGTCTCTGAAGGGAGGGGATCATGCTCTGCTTCAGTATGTAACAGTACATGTTGGCCTTCATGGTCCCCTCAATGATCTGTAGCCCCCCAGTGCCGGCAGCACTCATGCTTGTTATACAAGCTTTACACTCACCACTTTACATTGTAGCAAAGTGTCATTTCTTCAGTGATGACACATGAAAAGATACAAGAAAAGATTTACAAAAATGTGAGTAAGGGGTGTACTTACTTTTGTGAGATACTGTACATAATGGTTTATATGTAAAGGGAAAGGCCAAACAGATCTTTAGCTGTGAATGGACACCGGTGGGTTGAACCATCCAGCAGCTTCTCCTGTCTCTGGACACTGGTAGAGAGATCTCCGCACTCATGTTTCCAATATTTTCCACCTTTATCATCTGTTATGGAGATCCCAGTCTGCTGTCCATGTTTTATGGGAGTAAACCGAGGTTGGTTCACAGATCCCTCATCTATTACTACTGGTCATTGAGAGGTAAATGTCGGATGTCAGTAGATTGCTACATCTAAATTTACCTGTTTTGGATGATGTAATATTTCAGGGGGTAGTCCGCATCATTTGTTGGGGTGGCGTAGCAGTTCTTCATCACCAGAACGAGATTTGATGTGCCTCCATCCTGAAGGAAAACTCCGACATACAAGAATTCCTCGGGGGACAGGGTGACTTCTGATCCTGTGTATGGATTTGTGTAGCCGCTATCCTTATACAAAGCTATGGTGACTGTTAGCTTTCCCATCCCAGGAACTGTGATATCTTTAGAACTGTATTTCACATAGTAAAATAATAAAAAACAATAATTAAACTTACAACACTAACAAAATGACAACTAAAATGTAAACTGGTAAATGATGGAAAGAATAGGAGGGAAATTGGAAAGATTAATCATAGTTACTGACAGTAAGTAGATGGGTTCTCTGCACAACTGGAGGATAGAGGACTAAATACAGATCATACCATATAAAAGCGACCGTCACATGACTATCCTGATAAAATTCCTGAACTAGCATCGCTGCCACCTTTCTTTTTTTTTCATAATCCCCAATTGGCTATGTGTAGTCAGCAGACAGGTGATATGACTTCTTTATATGAATATGTGACCAGGGGGTCTTTCTCCTATGTCACAGGAGTCCTTCATACCATGTGACAACTAGCGGGAGGGTCTTAGGATAAGGTGACCAGATTTTTAAAATGAAATCCAGGGACATATTTTTTTTACTAGTAATGGCGGCAATCAGCGACTCTCTGCCCGCCGCCTCCTGCCTCACAGTCTGTCAAGTACACATGACCGGGATTCCCGACGGAAAAGGTCCGTCAGAAATCCCGAAGGGAAAACCGAGAACCTGTTCTCTACTTTTCCCCCGTAGAGATGGTCAGTTTTCCCGCCGGGAAAACTCAGATGAGTGCTTTTCTTCGGGAATCCCGACCGTGTTTTATGCTCCATCTGAGTTTTCCCCCACAGGAAAACTGCCAAAATGGTAGTTTCCTGCTACACACGGCCGTGTTTTCTGACTGATAAAAGTCTGTCGGGAATCCCAGCGGGAAAAAAAGAGAACTGGTTCTCTTTTTTTGTCCGGCGGGGGTTTGTCAGTTTTCCCAGTTTTTCCCAGTTGGAAAAACTGCGGGGGGAGGATACACACGGCCGGGATTTCCGGCCAAAAGCTCTACTCACATTTTTCCTGTCGGAAAACCCGGTCGTGTGTACGGGGCATAACGCTTCGGGCCAGCTACTAGTGGGTGGGGAGCAGAGGAAAATCACTCCGCCAGGGAAGGCAAGGAGATAGGCAGGCGGCCGGCAGTGTTGCCAACCGTACGGACAGTTCGTAAAAAACTGGCACTTTTTTCCCCCGTTCGTAAATGTCCGTAGTCGCGGGAATGTGCCAGTAAAGATAGCCGAGATCGGTTTGGCTTGGAACTGCGCATGGAGATTGGAGGCAGGGGGTGATGGTGGCTGTGGTGGCATCGCAGAGGGGGATGGAGGCAGGGGGAGATTGGAGGCAGGGGGTGTTAGTGGCACCGCAGAGGGGGATGGTGGCACCGCAGAGGGTGGGGAATGGAGGCAGGCAGTGTTGGTGGCACCGCAGAGGGGGATGGTGGCACCGCAGAGGATGGGGGATGGAGACAGGCGGTGTTGGTGGCACCGCAGAGGGGGATGGTGGCACCGCAGAGGGTGGGGGATGGAGACAGGGGTTGTTGTTGACACTGCAGAGGGGGATGGAGGCAGGAGACTATGGAGGCAGGGGGTGATTGGAGGCAGGGGGCCTGGGGGAGATTGAAGGCAGGGGGAGATTGTGGCACCGAAGAGGGGGGGTGAAGGCAGGGGGTGTTGGTGGAAGAAGGGGGTGAGGGGGGGAAGACAGGGGGTGTTGGTGGCAGAGGGGGATGGAGTTAGGGGGTGATGCGACTAAATAATTTGCCCTTATTATATCGAAAATAACAAAAATATGTTTTTTTACCTTAATATCTACCTTAAATCACATTGCTATTTGCCTAGCTAACTTTTGTGTAGCCTAAATACTGAAATTTGCACCTAAAAATGTAATTTAGTAACTTTTGTGAAATGCCAGTAAAAACGTGGCTGTGCCAGGAAATTTTGGGTGTCGTGCCAGTAAATTTCAATCTGGTAGGTTGGCAACACTGGTGGCCGGTCGGGACTTGAGCCAAGGCAGAAGAACATGCGAGCGGAGCTGAAAGGGCATGCGCCCGAAACTGAAGAAATATTCCCTCCGCTCCGACCAACACATGATCATCAGAAAAGCACTGATAATGGAAAATACCCCCCCCCCTAATCTATAGGAGCGGCGTAGAGGGGGTGTGTAATTCAATTTTTTTTTTATTCTGCACTGACTGTCGTTGAAATTGCCCCAGCCCCTGTTCAAATCCAATCCGGGGACAGACTTGGTCTGGGGACAGTGTCCACAATTCGGGGACTGTCCCCTGAAACCGGGGATGTCTGGTCACCCTATCTTAGGATGAGTCTGTGGCTAATTCGTGGATTGTAGGCTACAGCTCTGATAGCAAGGATAACTTGCCACAAATGTGTGGCAGTGTTGAATTGTATGTCCTATTCACTTACTGCACATTGTCACTGGTAAGTTGTACACTTGCAGAGCTCCTGAAGAACAAGTTCTAGTTGACACTTTTCAAAATGCAGCCACAGTGCCCCCTGTGGTGGGATGACTAATGTACAACATAACTAAACCAGAACTTGCAGCAGACTTGTAGAATGTTTGCAAACAAAGGTGATTCGAAAATGTGAATCCTGACTCGGTTTGTGAGCGTTGTCTCGCAAAATGAGCAGAATTCAATCCAAAGTGGTGTGCAATACCGCATTTGGCCTGAGGTGGGGGGGGGGGGGCGCCGGAGCCAAGCCGAACTAAGCCGTTCAGAAATCCTCGGGAAAATCTCTGAAATACTCAGTTCCCAAGGTTTTCTGAGTTCAGCCAAGGTGTCCTCGGGCCTTTCTGTGTGTTTCTGATGCTCTCTGGCGCCCCCCACACCTGGCCACATGCAGTATTGCATGCCATTGAAGTCAATGCGGAACAAATTATTTTCGTTTCCATTGACTTCAATGGTGAAACCTGCTTTGATATGCATAGCATTCTCCTGGAACGGATTATACTTGTAATCCGAGGTTCCACTGTACATCATACGAAGACATTGCAGACAATTGCACTCTTCCAACCTTGTGGTAATAGTTTGGTGAAGGCCCTTTTCTGTTCCACCGTGACTGTCCCCTGTGTACAAATCAAGCTCCATTAAGACATGGCGTGACCAGTTTGGGGTGGAGGAACTCAAGTGTCCTGGACAGAGCCCTCACCATAACCCTACTGAACACGTTTGGGATGAATTGGAACCAATCCAGATCTCTTTTTTTTTTTTTTGGTGCTCAATGTGATGCTTGGAATGCCAACGGTAAAACAGGGTCTTCTGATCCAACATCAATAACTGATCTAACAAATGGGCCCAAATTCCCACAGACACTCTCCAATGACGAAGTTCAGGTATCTCCAGTGAAAGTTCCTGTGAATGCTACAAAGACACTGTACACAACATTTCACATAGCCAGTAATCCAGTGAATCTGCATGCACAATCATTCTGTGTGTACTGGGCAAAAACAAATGCTCTTTAGGCTCTTCTCTCTTGCGAACAGATTTCATTTTTTTTATTATGGGCAGTAGTAAAATACTGCATTATGGCCACTTGATCCGGTTGGGGTGTATAGGAAATAAATACATACGTCTTAGTAACAAGAGATACAATGTAACATATTTTAGAAAATGCTAACCATTGGTTACACTACTTTGCTAATTCCCTCTAGCATTCTCTGGAATTGCTACAGTGAATGAATGAATGGCCGAAATTGTTGGCACCCCCAAAATTTTTCCAGAAAATCAAGTATTTCTCACAGAAAAGTATTGCAGCAACACATGTTTTGTTATACACATGTTTATTCCCTTTGTGTGTATTGGAACAAAACAAAAAAATTGAGGAAAAAATGCAAATTGGACACAATGTCACACAAAACTCCAAAAATGGGCTGGTCAAAATTCTTGGCACCCTTTCAAAATTGAGGATAAATAAGATTGTTTCATGCATGTGATGCTCCTTTAAACTCACCCGAGGCAAGTAACAGGTGTGGGCAATATAAAAATCACCCCTGAAAGCAGATAAAAAGGAGAGAAGTTCACTTGGTCTTTGCATTGTGTGTCTGTGTGTGCCACACTAAGCATGGACAACAGAAAGAGGAGAAGAAAACTGTCTGAGGACTAGAAATCTGAGGATTACCAAAGGATTTTGGGTCGCACTGTAGAGCCCAGTGTCAGAAAGCTGGGTTTGCGTCCGAGATCTTGGGTCTTCCAGCAGGACAATGACCCCAAACATACGTCAAAAAGCCCCCAGAAATGGATGGCAACAAAGCTCTGGAGAGCTCTAAAGTGGTCAG
Source organism: Rana temporaria (assembly GCF_905171775.1). Classification (NCBI taxonomy): domain Eukaryota; kingdom Metazoa; phylum Chordata; class Amphibia; order Anura; family Ranidae; genus Rana; species Rana temporaria. The sequence continues at coordinate 2,211,321 of NC_053494.1, forward strand.
CAATGAGTCCAGATCTAAATCTCATTGAACCGCTGTGGAGAGATCTTAAAATTGCTGTTGGGAAAAGGCGCCCTTCCAAAAAGAGAGACCTGGAGCAGTTTGCATAGGAAGAGCGCTCCAACATTCCGGGTGAGAGGTGTGAGAAGCTTATTGATGGTTATCAGAAGCCACTGATTTCACTTATTTTTTCCAAAGGGTGCGCAACCCCAAATATTAAGTTAAGGATGCCAAGAATTCTGACCAGCCCATTTTTGGAGTTTTGTGTGACATTATGTCCAATTTTCTTTTTTTCCTCCCTTTTTTTGTTTTGTTCCAATACACACAAAGGGAATAAACATGTGCATAGCAAAACATGTGTTACTGCAATACTTTTCTGTGAGAAATACGCGATTTCCTGGAGAAATTCCTGGGGTGCTAACAATTTAGGCCATGACTGTACATTGTATCTTTTGTTACAAACTCATATATATTTTCTATGCCACTCAGCTCCATCTAGTGGCAGTGTTTTTCTTCCACCCATAATAAAAGAACATTCTTTCACAAGAGAGAATAGCCTAAAGAACTTCTGCTTTTGCTCAATTTGCACATCATGAATGTACATTTGCTGGATAAATTACTATAAACAATGATTTGTAAAAAGACCTCATACATGTATTTTCTACTGTGATGTATTCATTTCAGAGTCTCCTCTTTCCCTGGCTAATCAGCTATGATAATCTTGGTTGGGTCGGTCAGATTTGATGAAGCGGCTCCTCATGTGAATCCACCCAGGAGCCAAGTTACTAAGCATAGACATTTTCCATTATCCTTGGACTTAGTTTTATTTTTCTATTACCTGGTCATAGGATACAGACTGGTTATCAAATCCAACTCATAGGTACACAGAATTGTTATATTCAGGGTATTTTTCCTTGTGATTATTGCCCCGGGTTCCTCCACAACAATGGTGATAGAAGACTTATATGTGACATGGGTTCCAGTTCTGTCCTTTGTAGAAACAAACACAAAAAGAAATAACAATAATTAATAATATAGTGCTAGCATTCTCCCCTTCTTGGGACCCCAGGGGTGAATCTTGGCCCCACCCCCTTGCTGAGTGCCCCCATAGCAAGCTGCCCTGGGGGCACTCGGACATGCTCACTCTGGTGTCAATGAGACATAGAGAATGCACCTTAGCCACGCCCCTGCTCTGTCCTCACTGGCTGTGATTGATAATGACTCCCACTGCTTGTTTTAGCCAATGAGGAGGGAAAGACACAAGAGACCTGCTGCTCTTGTGCACACTGCTGGATCGAGATTGGGCTCAGGTAAGCATTGGGGGGCTGGGGGGCTGCACACTGAAGTTTTTCTTTACATTTATGCATATAAAAGCTATTAGCCATGCATGTGTAGCGGGGTCATGCCATCATGGACTATTGATAGTGATGTTAGACCTGAATCCCCACCGGAGCTCCAGTTATATTGTACATATGTGTTTGTTTTCTTTAAAGCAATGCATTGTGGGACTAGAGGTGCCAGGAGAAACGGACTCCATTGACAATTAGTAGGAATAGACTACACTTCCCATAAGGCCTTGTCTTCCTGGAGCACATGACACCTCCGCACAGCCTTATGGGGGAGGTTATTTAAAGACTGGGTGGAGCCGAACGCTCGCTTGGGACCTGCATCTCTCCCTCTGCGGAGCTGTGTAAGGCACCACAGCTGAGTTTTAGGCCCGAAGCCTGGGCCTGGATCCATCGGGAGACCAACCATCCGGAGGGGACAAGATCAAGTGTATAAAGCTTGTGTTACAGGAGATCGGACAAACTGACTGATTGAGGATTGGAGCTGCGGAAAGCAGGACACCGGAGATCGTCTGCTGTGGCGTGTCGCTGAACAGTTTATCTTCAGCAAGAAGCATAGGCGGACTAGGCCTGTTCGGGTGAGAGGGCACTTGCCCAAGTTTCCATACCCAATAGCTTTGTGACTTACAGTGCCTCACATCTCAGAAAGGCATACTGTTTACTGATCTGATCAAGGAATATCTGAAAGTCACGCTGGCCATGTTGACTGATGCTGACTGGAAGATCGGTACATTACACCTGTGTTGATTATACCTTAGACTGAGCCTAAAGACTCCTGTGGATTACAAATATATTAAAAAGTGCACCAACAAGCCTACAAATAGACTTTGTCGCTGAGGAACTTTCTGGAATTGAGCAGGCTAGGCCTGAGTGAGATTTGTTAGCAATTGCACTTTCACAGACTGCCCACTAGGGGAGCTCGCGAGCATAGATCATTTAAAGTTAATTAGAAAGTTTATACTGTTAACATTCCTTTTGTTGTTTTATTGACTCTCGCAAATGGCCCTTTGCAGAGACAGATATATATATATATATATATATATATATATATATATATATATATATATATATATATATATTTGTTGTGTAAATCATTGTTTGTTCTTTTTATTCTTACATGCCAAGTAAAGTTATTCTTGGTTTAACTGCATTTATTGTGAGGTGTGTTTGCTCCTGAAGTCTGCAATCAAAGAAAAGGTAATAACAATACTGCATGTCACTGTAGATATTTTATTTGTGTATTATTGAGGTCCCACAGCTATATGTGGGATTCGCAATATATTTGCAATTTGCTTGGTGTGCCAAGGGAGGGTTTGAGCCACTTAAAGGGGGTGGACAGATTAGTGAGAGTAGATCCCAAATCTAACCAGCGGCTCCTGCGGGGGTAGCGTTACACATATAAATGCATGAAGGTAAAAAGTCTTCACCCTTTACAACCAGTATAATGATAGCACTCAAAAATGTAAACTTCACAATTTGTTTTATAATTATACAAAAATAATAAATTAGTACAAACTATAAAGTTATCGATATCTACCAGATGAAACAGGAATTGGTTAAATGGGCTGCAAATGCACTTCAGTAGAAATACAGCTAAAACCCAGTATGTACCCTGTAGTGTGCTGCAGTGTGGAAGTATTGCCCACAACTTTACTGGTATACCTGGGTACAATGAAAGCCACTGATAGTAGAGGGCGGGGTTACAGGACACTGTGCAAATACACAGTGTGTCTGTATTTCCTTACTCTGTTCAGTCTGAGGAAAGCTTCAGGCTGTGCTTAAAGCGGAGGTCTGGTTTAAAATAAAAAAATAAAAGTCAGCAGCTACTGTAGCTGTTGACTTTTAATAAGGAGACTTACCTGTCCAGGGCACCCGCGATGATGGCAGCCGAAGCCGAGCAAACGCTCGGGTCTCGGCTGCCCCGACGCCATCCTTGGTGAGGGAATCAAGAAGTGAAGCCTTGCAGCTTCACCGTCTGATTCCCTATTGCGCATGCGCGAGCCGCACAACGTGAATGGGTGATGTCTCCCAGAAGACACTGCTCCCCCATTCCCCAGGAGGCAGCCGAGGAGGAGAAGAAAGAAGATGGACCGCGGATCAGGAAGTGGCAGATTAGGGCGATCTGCCTAGCAACAGGCACTTCAGGTATGTTTAAAAAAAAAAAAACATACCTGAAGTGCCTTTTTGCAGCATTTTTTATTTTATTTTTTCTTGGTGGAGCTCAGCTTTAAGCAGGGGGCATGTTTAAAAGGCAGGCTGTGATTGGTCAGGGGGTGTGAGCCAGAGACAAGCTGTGGTTGGTCGGGGGCATAGTGGCTAAACAGACTACACAATCCAGTGATGCTGTGTATCGGCCCAGTGTCCTCTACCTCTGAATGGGCAGCCAAAGGATGAAAACTGACCACATTGAAAAACAATAAATATTTAGGGGAACATACACTTTAACAATAGTAGGAGGATTAGAGAACACTTACATGTGTCTGGACTCTGCAACTTCCGACTTGTAGAGGGGCCAGGACTGAGAAGGTGTTTGTGACGGGGTCATCCTGGAAGTCATAGCAGGCGTTATCCTTCACATGAGTCTCGTTGAAGTAAATACTCAGATCATTGAACTGACACTTATGGAAGGCGGCTCTCATCTCGTACGATCCGCAGGTCAGCTCAGGAACCACCTGTGACAAATCTTTAAATGGAGCAAAAATATATTTTATTGAATATAAAGTCCAAACCCGGAGGTACTTGGCTACATATTGAATTTTGGGACATCAATGAATTCCCACGTACCGGTTGTGTTTTTTTTCTGCAGATGCAGATCTACTGGCTCATACATGCATTTTTGGTGGCAATGGCCCACTGTGGATACGTTTTGTGCGTAAATATTTACTATGACCTCTACACTATTTTTGGTTAATATCTCCCCTGACCTTCTTGTGGATCTACTCAACATCTTACCCCGGACCTCACCACCAAGCAATTTAAATTGTTAGTGCAGATAACTACTGCAGCCAAGCAAACTATAGTGAAGGCCTGGAAAAACCCTTTCTCTGCACATTGTAGAGACCAAGAACAGAGTCACTAATCTACGATCCATGCCAACATTGAAGCAACCTATTATGATAGGGTTTGGAAATACATAAATTACTTGGGATTGATCTTAGACTCAGGCTTAACCATGGTCCCTCAGGTAAATAAGGTTGTCAGTGCATGCCACTGGCAGCTAAAACTCCTGAGCGTTTTGTTTAAATACTTAGACCCAGGGCTGCTAATAGAAATCATGGGGCCCCGTACAGCCTACCCTGTACAGCCCCCACTTCAGCTCCACCCCTGGTCCCTCCTTCAGCCCCACCCTGGCCCCTCCCCAGATGCCATATTGTGCTGCAGACAGTGCCACCACACCCGCTAATGCAATATTGTGCTGCAGACAGTGCCACCCATGGGTGGCACTGTCTGCAGCACAATATGGCATTAGCGGGTGTGGTGGCACTGTCAGCAGGCAGCACATGCATTGCGGCATTAGCGTCACGGGTGGCACTGTCTGCAGCATATTACGGCATTGGCAGCATGAGTGGCACCATCTCTGCAGGCAGCACATGTGTTATGGGCCATAATGCATGTGCTACCTGCAGACAGTGTCACCCATGCCGGCAATGCCGTAATGTATAGATGCTTCTGCAGTAATAGTAGTAGATCTTGAACCCCCCCCCCCCTAAGCAAGGGGCCCCAGGAGTCACTTCCTCCCTGATCCTGCTGCTGCCTGGACTGGAGTGCAAGTGTCCACAAACGATTCCAGCTGCTCCGCCCCTCCTTTTGCCACCGCCGCCGCTCACCTCACTGCTTCTTCTCTCAGGCCGAAAGAGAAGAAAGTCCCTGGCGGAATCGGACAGGTGATGTTAGTCATGGTGGCTGGAGGATTATTATTTTTTTACATTAGTTCTGTTCAGGTTGCCTGGGCCCGGTACAACAGGGCCAGTTGTACTGGCCTATCAGCGGCCCTGCTTGGACCCTCCGGACAAGAAAAACGTCATCTGTGCCACGATAGGCAGCCGTCTAGACTATTGCAATTCATTATATCTGGGATTGCCAAAAAAAACAGTGCAGAGGCTTCAACTCATACAGAATGCTGTGGCAAGGCTACTTATGGGTGCCCCTTTGAGGGATCATATCACCCCTGTTCTTTGTGCCTTGCACTGGTTGCCGGTCTACCATCATACTCTGTTTAAAGCAGGTTGTATCATGTTCAAAATCATGAGAAGCCTTGTTTCGAGTTACCTCTGTTCACGCTTCCACAAATGAGTTCTAGGAAGATCACTTAGATTGAGCAGAAGAGACCTCCTCCACATCTCTGTGCCTAAGAAGACCCAGAGTGGTGGTTGAGTTCTCCCACCAGGGTGCCTTGCTGTGGAATAGCCTCCCTGCTTAGCTTCAGGAGGCCCCTACCATCTTGGTCTTTCGCAGGAAACTGAAGACTTGACTCTTTACACAAGCCTTTCCTGCGTAGCCTCTCTTCTTCCACCTGCTTCTGTCTCCTCCTAATCCCTGTTTTTTTTCCAGGGACTCCGCCAAGTGCGTCGGGATCCTACGGGGTGAATGACCACGCTATATCAAGATGCCACTCAACTCAACAAACAACGATGGGGTCCTTTATATTCCCCCACCTCACCTTACACACTCACACACACACACACACACACACACTTTGATAAGTCTCTATTACTGCCTTAAGGGTCCTATTCTTTTCCACAACTGCATTTAATCCATAGAGACCATTGGCACAGGTTAGTTAGCATAGGTAACATAAATTAGAGTGCAGAACTCATAAAACAAAACAAAACGAATATCAGTCCAGTATGGTGATCTATAGTGAAATGTCCATGCACACAAAAAAAACTTCACTGTGATTTGTAGGTGAAATAATCTTCATCTAAATCTCCACATAATAGTGTAGAAAGCTCCTCCAGATGTAAGGCTAGCTAGGTGTCAGTTGGAATTCTACTTTAAATCTACATTTATAGGCCCGGATTCACATAAATCGGCACATATTTATGCCGAGAGGCGGGTCAGTGTTAGGGAAGTGATTCCCTAACACAGCACTGTTTAAACAGGGAACGCACAGCCACACACCCTCTGTTTAACCATTTGGAAGCTGATTAGAGCCCACAGGCTCTAATCTGGAAGCCTATTAGAGCATTTCGCTCTAATCAGGCACTTCCAAAACACCCCCACCGCTGTAACTCAGATGGGGGCCGGACACCTGAATAGAGGGTGGCAGTCCCGACAAAAGGTAGATTCCTGCAATGCATGAATCTATCAATTGTTGAGTGACGGGTGCAGGAGAGAGGTGGCGGCGCTCCTGCACCCACTATGGATGCACCGCCACTGAGTCAGACAGATAACACTTAGGCCCCGTACACACGACCAAACATGTATGCTGAAACTGGTCCGCGGGCCAGTTTCAGCATACATGTTCGGTCGTGTGTAGGCGCGAGCGGGCCGAATTCCAGCAAACATTTGCCCGCCGGGCCTTTTCCCATCAGACAAATATTCCTGGTTTCATCGTACATGTTTGCTCGTTAGTACCCGGCCTTACAGGTTTAACATATACCTGATGGGTTGTTCAAAAATAACAGGAAGAGAGAGAAAAGGAAAGAAAAGAGAAGTAAGAGAGAAAGGTAAGGGTGAGTCTGGAGCAACCCCCCAGATATGCTAATATAATGTAGCTAGCCAAATGATGGGAGGGACAAAAAGATGTACCTCAACTCAAATATTTTACAATTTTAGCCAAACCACAGCTAGTTTCAGAAGTTCTCTCATCTCTACTCCCCAGTAGTGTCATGAACAGCAATAAAAACACAACTGACATTTTTACCATTCTTGAGTCGATCTTATACTGGGTTAAACTTTAAATAGTTTGTTAATATTATTTGCAATACTAGAAGACTTCAACTTTGAAATCGTATGAAAAGCTGGAGTGACTCCTTGAATTCCTGTATACATACCGGTGACTTTATACGGATCTTTACAAAAACATCCATATTGATTGTTCTTTAGCTGCCATTCCTCATCTGCTTTACATGTCTGTGTTGACATACCTAAAGAGAAAAGAGAACCAATCAAACTTTTTGGGTACTTTCAGGGCTTTTTTTCAGGGGGAACTGAGTTCCACCACCTCTGGCTCAGACCCTTTGGTGCCTACTCACCACAATCACATGTAAACACAGAAGTCTGGTTTCTGGGTTTACAAGTGACAGCTCTGCACTCTGTGTGTAACCCCCTGAACTCTTTACTTTTATTAGTCAGAAGACATACTGAGAAACATGGTATGTATTGTAGAATGAATGATTTGGTTTGGAAACCTTATGAATCTGCAATTTTGTTTTATTATTTTTCTGTATCTATGCAAGCACATTTATCTAGTTTGCAGAGATTGATACAAAGCAACGCTGTATTCTGGCCTAGACCAACAAGGCCCAGGCCTAGGGTAGCACTTTGCAGGGGGGGCAGCACAGAAAGAGCCCCCGTCGCTTGCACTACACTGTTAGTGTAGCGCCAGTCTTTCGGGGTGGACTGGGCAGAGAGGCAAATTAGTCTAGCACCCCCATAAAGTGGCCACACTGCTTCCTGTATGCAGGCAGCCAGCATTCCGCAACTGTGGGGGGGGGGGGTTGCTTCTAATTTTGACTGTCCTATCATCCTGGACCACAAACCTTCCTCACTGTGCTCTATGTTTTCTGCTGCACCATTGGCATGGTTATATCTTCTTAGTCCTGTCCATAAATTTATCAGAAATTGGTGCTTAAAGTAGAACTACAGGCAACACTTTTTTTTCCATTTTGGATAGAGTAAGGGGGGGGGGATTAGAGCCCCTGTCAGTTTATTTTTTACCATCCCTGTCCCATTGCAGAGATTTCCCTTCACTTCATGCCCCATAGCCAAACAGGAAGTGAGAGGAAATCTATGCAAAGTAAGGGAATCCAATGCCCCCCCCCCCCCGGCCCTCAGATCTAGTGCCCCTACTCGAAAATTTCAGGGCGGGTCTTAAACAGAAAGGGGAGTGGCCTTGACAGGAAGGGGTGGGTCATATTTAAATTAGGGGGGTGCACGAGTTTAGTCAGGCCTAGGGCAGCAGAAAACCTAAATACACCCCTGATACAAAGGCAGCATTATGTTACCTTCTACCAAATCAAACACTGATGAAACAGCCGTTCTCGTCCATTGGTCATAATTAACATGGATTGATTATTGGTTAAACTAGATGGTCTTGTGTCTTTTTTCAACCTGACTAACTATGTAACTAACTATAATGGAGGATTAGACTCAATGCAGGGCCAAACTCACAGTTCCTTTAGGAAAACATCACGTAATCCACAGGATATTTCCAAACAGAAGAAAAAAACATCTTGCCATCAATCTAACAACATTAAACTTCTGCCCTACAGAGCCTTATGCCCCGTACACACGAGCGGAATTTTTGTCGGAAAATAAATGGATGGTTTTCCCGATAGAATTCCGCTCAAGCTTGACTTGTATACACACGGTCACACCAAATTCTGACCGTCAAGAACGTGGGGACGTATAACACGTACGACGAGGCGAGAAAAAGAATTTCAATGCTTCTGAGCATGCATCGAATTGTTTCCAAGCATGCATGTTTTTTTTCCCGTAGGAAGTACATACAGACGAACGGATTTTCCGATCGGAAATTTTTCCGTCGGAAAAATAGAGAACATGTTCTCTATCTAAGTCCGTCAGAATTTCCGACGGAAAAAGTCCGATGGGGCATACACACGGTTGGAATATCCGATGAAAAGCTCCCATTGGATATTTTCCATTGGAAATTCCGCTCGTGTGTACACGGCATTACTGTGTCCATAGACTGACCAGTCCTTGGTCTTGTAGAAAGTGTCCTTACAAACACAAATCATTTGTATCCAACGTCAGGGATGAGTAGCCATGCTCCTAGATACCTCCTCACATGGAGACACATATTCTCTTCCCTAGAGATAGGACCAGCTACCTTAATCAAGACCTGAAAAGAAAACACTAAACTGCGGTCCACAGACTTGGGAGTCTGTCCCACCCGGATCTCTATCAGACGCCCAATAAAACCAGCCCCGGAACGGACTTTACCAACACAGGGTAAAGAACTATCCTTCGTTACCCTGAATTCTCAGCTGGTATTATCTTAGATTGCAAATCTAAGAATCCGTGGAGGAACATATATCCCATCAATCACAGCTTTTCCTGTAATTTTTACCTTTTTTACAGGCACCCTGCTACACTATGTAACTATGTCAAATGTCATTAAAAATTAGCCTCTAATTTTGTCAGGCATGAGTACAGGTTCGGGAGAGCTGGTGTTTTTTTCATAATGCCAAAAGCTGTTGATACAGGATGCATTCACCATTTTGTCACCATTTGAGGAGGCAACAAGAATATAGAAAGCCACAATGATGCATGCACACTCAATGGCATCAGCATTTAGCAACACTCAAGACAGAGCAACAGGAGGGAGAGGGGAACTTCCTTCTCAGGGCCCACTGTATCCAGACACTGTCAGGAGGCCACAGCATGCACAGGAGGAGAGGGGACCCCCGTCCACCACATGTAAAATCCAGTGGCTAATTAGCCACTAGGATTTTCCTTCAATAAAAGCCCTTCACCAACTGAAAAATACATTACATTGATGATGTTGGTAGCTGCAGGCATCATCCTGGTATAACCACTGCCATGATCACTTAAGTGCTCCTGCTCCTTATGCCAGCATCCGGGTTTTGGCTATAGCATTATGCCTGTCTGTGTGCACCTGCAAGGTGATTGATGTGGTCAGTCACCTGTTATAAGCAATCCAAACGTTGAGTCCCTTGCTTGTGATAGAAAGCGATACTTGTGTTATTCCTGATCAAGCTCCCTGTCTGTCTGCCCTGATTTACTAGTTTGGATTTCCCTGTGTATGACTTTGGATCGGATATTGGGCTATTCCCTGGACTCAGCCTGCCTTTTACCTGGATTGTCATAGAACCCTTACGTATGAAAACAATAATAAAAAAATAAAATAAAATGATATATATATATAAAAAAAAATACTTACTAGGAATGGTAGAAGAACCGATGGTGGAAGAACCGATGGTGGAAGAACCGATGGTGGAAGAATCGATGGTGGAAGAACCAATGGTGGAAGAACCGATGGTGGAAGAATCGATGATGGAAGAATCGATGGTGGAAGAACCAATGGTGGAAGAATCGATGGTGGAAGAACCGATGGTGGAAGAATCGATGGTGGAAGATTCTATAGAGAATAAAAACAGATGATATGTCAGTGATATATACTGTAGATTGTATTTCCTGATTGTTTTTTTCTGAATACATTGGATAATGTAAACTTTAATACCAGTAGTACAGAGATTTTTTAAGCTGGCCTTATACCTGTAAAGTTTTATTAGAAAAAGATAATTTTCAGAATGTTTGTTCGATTAACCACTTACGGACCACCCGCCGTCGTTATACGTCGCTAATTTGAAGAGAAATACCGTTGTCATGGTAGCAGCTAGCGACCATAACCCCGGTACCCTCTTCAAGAGTGGGCGGTCTGCTTTTAGATAAAAGTGGTCTCTGTGGCGGATACGCCGCAAGAACGCTTTTATCGGCAGTGGGAGAAGCCCCCCCTGCCGCTCTCCTGTGCCCTCTGCCGCTTACTGGATCCGTCGGCAGCGGCGGAGGTGATCGGATGTTGTCCCTGCCTGTGTCTAGAGATGAGTGATGGGAAGATGGCCTCCACCCGTCTCCATACCACTGCAGGGCCGAGGCGGCGTCAAAACGTCACTTCCGCCCATAGCTCTTAAAAGGGACTTTTTTTTAAACATATTTTTTTTATTGTATTTTTGTGTAAATATGAGATGTGACGTCTTTTTGACCCCCCAGATCTCATATATAAGAGGATCTGTCATGCTTTTTTCTATTACAAGGGATGTTTACATTACTTGAAATAGGAATAAAAGTGACCCAATTTTTTTTAAGTAGTGTCAAAATAAAAAAATAAAAGTAAAATAAATAATTTAAAAATTTAAAGCGCCCCGTCCCGGCGAGCTTGCATGCAGAAGCGAACGCATACTTGAGCAGCGCCTGCATATGAAAACGGTGTTTAAACCACACATGTGAGGTATCTCCGCAATTATTAGAGTGTGAGAAATAATTCTAGCCCTAGACCTACTCTGTAACTCAAAGGATGCAACCTGTAGAATTTTTTAAACGTCGCCTATGGAGATATCTAAGGGTGAAAGTTTGTCGCCATTCCACGAGCGGGTGCAATTTTGAAGCGTGACTTGGATATCATTTTACTCGGTGTAACATTATTTTTCACAATATAAAAAAATTGCTCATGTAAGACCACTGCGCAAATCTCTAGGGTGTTAGAAAAAATATATATATAATTTTTGGGGGTTGCAGAAATTTTGAATCATTGAATTTCCTTCCAGACTAGAAAAATCATAACTAGTTTTATGCGCACGCACTTGTCAAAGATCATCCGGTAGTAGAAAATTACATCTGTAGAAATGAAGACATTGATATGGTACTCTAATGAAAAGTCATTTGAAATCAGTTGAGTCAATGAAGGCACCACCAAATCGTCAGACGAGTGATTTTTATACGTTCCTATCTGAATGTTCAAAAGGTCAGCTTAAGACTTTCCCCAATAAAGGGGGAGGAACATTTATATATAATGAGTAATGAAAGAGAATCAATAATGGATCCAGCTGCTACAGATTAATTGGCAAAAAATAAATGTTTCCATTTTACCCAGATCACTCCTTAGCTCCAACGCATCTCTCATACCTTGTGGAAAATGAGGGTCTTATTATAAAATTATGAAATGTGCCTGTGGTTCAAAGCTCAGGTGTGTTCCTTTCTCATTCTTGCATCTTATTGACTCATATCTCTGAAGGGCAGCTTCATCAACCAATTGGCAGGGGCAGGGAAGGGTTGGCCTAAGTACTCAACACCAGGGTCTAGAAGACATTGGCTTATTGCAACCCCCTGAGGTTGGGGGTTTTTCATGAGGTCTCGGGAAGGTATGTGAGTCTTCATACAGGTATAGAACACACTTTCCTCTAGAATATTACCTTAGGAAACTTCTCTAGATTTGTATTGAGGGACAGAAATAGGAGAAAAGTGTACGGAAACTTGGCTGGTTTACTCCTCACAATATACAATGTACAACAAGAGCAACCAATCAATGATATTATCATCACATTATATTGTACAAGTATAAAATAATCCACGGGACTTTCACCATTGTGATCTGATAGAAGAATAAAACACTTACTAGGAGTGGTGACGGCGTCGGGCAATGGATCTGGAAAGTAGAAGAAATTATCAGACATGTTGACATGCTTCATTGTTAGGGTTGGGTATTTTGGGTTGGAGCAAATATGATATTCACTGTAGGTCTTCATGGCCCCCCATTTTGACCCTATTCCTAACAATTATCATTCACCTGGCCTATTATAGCAACTGAGGGTTGGGAGGCTTAATGAGTCTCTGCAATATAAGTGAGTCTTCTGTATATTGAGGGACAATTTGTTTTAAAAAGTGTATGGAATGTTGGATGGTTTACTCCTCACCATATATAATGTACAACAAGAGCAACCAATCAGTGATATGATCATCACATTATATTGTACAAGTATAAAATAATCCACAGGACTTCCACCATTGTGATCTGATAGAAGAATAAAAAAAGACTTACGTGGAGTGGTGAGAATAGGACCTGGAAAATATAATAAATAATAAAAATAAATACATATTATCAGACACATTGACGTTCTTCATTGATACTTGTACAGTACTGTATGTTTGGTTTGGATGAATGAAATTTGGGGGATGGGTATTTGGGATTGAAGCAAATGTGATAATCACTGTAGGCTCTCACGGCCCCCCCCAACTTTAACCCACCCCTAACAATTATCATTGACACCCCTCTGAAGGGCTATACTCAACAAATGTAGTAAACTCTTTTTTTTTTTTTTTTTACCTTAATCCCCTCTCTTAGTACTTTCTACAATTCCGATGTGAAATGAGGTCAAAAGTGCCAAATTCTTTATAATATACAACTTTCAATGTAACAGTTCAATAAAAATCTACTGAAAGATAAAAAAAGTCTTAAGACAAGGGATGAATGGCTAAATTCGTGTGTAGGCTCCTTTGGACTTTTTCTCTTGGAATTTCCGACAGAAAAAATTTGGAAACTGGTTCTCAAATTTTCCGACGGGAAAAGTTCTTGTCGGAAATTCCGATCGTCTGTATGCAATTGCGACGCGCAAAAAAATGCATGCTTGGAATCAATTTGACGCATGCTCGGAATCATTGAACTTAATTTTTCTAAGCTCGTCATAGTGTTGTACGTCACTGCGCTCTTGATGGTCGGAATTTTGTGTGACCGTGTGTATGCAACACAAGTGTGTGCCAAAATTTCCGTTGGAAAAAAGTCCACTGTTTACTTGGCGGCGTTTAAGATTGTGTGTACGCGGCATTTGTTTACGATTAGCTGCTGTCCAAGAATCTCCAAACTGGCAGATTACAGAGGATGTGTCACTGGTTGCTAGGACTCTGGTGACCGCTGTCTTCCTAGCAACCAAAAGCCCTGAGAAGAAAGCTGTCACATTTAGCAAGGGGTAGTAATAGATATGCTACCTGAAATGTATGATTTCCCACTTTAGCCAGAGGTTTGGCTCAGTGGGCCAACAACCACCCTATTTCATTTGCTTGTTAGCTAAACAGCAAAAAAATTTGACCGAATCCTACAATGCTCCAAACCCTGATTCCTAATAAACATCTCACTAGGGACTTATCAAAATGATACGTTATGAAAACTGTTATCACCACTTATCTCTGTATTTTCACCATTTATCACATGTATACTATACTCTCCATCAGAATTTCATGGAAATGGTGACAACTCCGGAGCACAATAAGGAGACAGTTGTCACCCCACAACAGGAGGTGTGAGAGCAAGAATCCTGATTGTAGGATCAGCAGGGATTCAATGCACTTAACTTAAATTATTATTATTATTATACAGGATTTATAGAGCGCCAACAGTTTGCGCAGCGCTTTACAACATCGGAGAAAACAGTACAATTACAATACAATACAGGAGGAATCAGAGGGCCCTCTTCCAATCTAGAGGGGAAGGTCAAGTGGAACAAAGGGTAGTGGGGGATGATCAGATGGACAAGATGAAAAAACAGTTGTTAGGTGTGGGTAGGGTAGGCTTCTCTGAAGAGGAGGGTTTTCAGGGATCCTCTAAAAGCTAATAGAGAAGGAGATAGACAGACAGATTGGGGTAAGGCATTCCATAGGCTCGGAGAGGCTCTGCAAAAGTCCTGGAGATGAGCATGGGAGGAGGTGATGAGAGAGTAGGAGGTCTTGAGAAGAACGAAGAGAACAATTAGGTTGGTATTTAGAGACTAGGTCAGTGATGTAGCTGGGGTCAGAGCTGTGGATGGCTTTGTAGGTAGTTGTTGGTATTTAGAATTTACTTTGTTGGGCGAGCGGAAGCCAGTGGAGGGATTGACAGAGAGGAGCAGCAGAGACAGAGCGGTTGGTAAGGTGGATGAGTCTGACAGCAGCATTTATGATGGATTGAAGGGGGGATAGAGTATGCAGAGGTAAGCCAATGAGGAAGGAGTTTCAGTAATCGAGGCGAGAGATGACCAGGGAGTGAATTAAGAGTTTTGTGGTGTCATTGGTTAGAAAGGGGCGTATTTTGGAGATGTTGCAGAGGTTGAGGCGGCAAGATTTGGACAGTGATTGAATGTGGGGCTTAAAGGAGAGTTCAGAGTCCAGGACTACTCCTAGGACCTTGGCATGCGGGGGGTGGGTTGATAGTAGTGCCATTGATTTTGACAGAGAGATTGGGGGAGGGGGTATGTATTAATATACAGCAATGTTATTATATAAAAGGCATTTCTATGTACTAGTGTTATTGGTTGAATTATTATTGGATACTAATGACATATTCTTATGTCCTGTGCAGACCGGATGAAACTAAAGGCAAGTGCAATGCCCTGACAAAGCACAACTGTTTGAAACATGTTGGCTGACTGCACGGTATAGCGTTTTGTTTCAACTTTTCGTATGGCCTTTGTAAAGCAATTGAAGATTTTTTAATAATGTTATTAATACATTTATATTTTTTTACATAATCTATTGTCTTTGTGTGCTCACCTTTAAACAGAATTGGTGTCTCCATTGGGGGAGGGGGCACGTAGGGGAGAAAAAATTATAAGTTCCGTTTTGGATAAATTAAGTTTGAGGAAGTGGTGTGACATCCAGACTGATATATCTGATAGTAAATTAGTTATTACGTGAGGAGAATGAAGGGGCGAGTTGAGGGGCAGAGAAATAGATTTGGGTGTCGACAGCGTAAAGGTGGTATTGGAAGCCGTGGGAGGCTATCAGCTGACCCAGGGAGGAGGTGTAGATTGAAAATAGGAGGGGCCCAAGAACAGAACCTTGGGGGACAGGAGGAAGTAGAATTGTAAGTAACGCTGAAGGTGCAGTTGGATAAGTCGGTAGATAATAAAGTGTTTGTCAGTTTCCCTCATCCCTACGTATGAAAACAATAAATAATATATATATATATATATATATACTGTTTATAAAAACGTACTGTTGATGGTGGAAGAGTCGGGTTCCATATAGACTAAAAACAGAAGACATGTCAGTTATATATATAGATTGTATTATTTCCTGAATCTTTTTTCTGAATACATCAGATAATGAAAACTTTAATAGTATGAATACAGACAGTATTTAAGTTGGCCTTACAACTGTGGAGTTCTGTTATGTCCTGTACACACAATCGGTTCATCTGATGAAAACGGACCGATGGATTTTTTCATCAGATATCCAATGAAGCTGACTTTCATCAGTCTTGCCTACACACCATCAGTTAAAAATCCGTTTGTGTCAGAACGCGGTGATGTAAAACACTACAACGTGCTGAGAAAAATGAAGTTCAATGCTTCCGAGCATGCGTCGACTTGATTCTGAGCATGCGTGGATTTTTGACCGATGGATTTCCCCACAGACGATGTTTTTTTTCTATTGGTTTTTTTAACCATACGAAAATTTTAAAACAGGTTCTATTTTTTTTCACCGATAGGAAAAAAACTGATGGGGCCCACACACGATCGGTTCGTCCGATGAAAACGGTCCATCGGTCCGTTTTTATCAGACCAACCGATCATGTGTACAGAGCATAAGAAGATTATAATTTTCAGAATGTTTATTTGATTAATTAAGACTGCGGCCTCGTACACACGACCGAGGAACTCGTCGTAAATGAAACATCGTTTTCCTCGACGAGTTCCTTGTTAGGCTTGTCGAGAATCTTGTGAAGCTTTCCTTGCGTACACACTGTCAAGACAAAATCTTGTTGTTCTCAAATGCGATGACGTACAACACGTACGACGGCACTATAAAGGGGAAGTTCGATTCCACTGGCGCCACCCTTGGGGCTGCTTTTACTAATCTCATGTTACTGCGTGTTAGTAAAGGTTTGGTGAGAGACGATTTGCGCTTTTCAGTCTGTTACAGTGTGACGAATGTGCTATCTCCATTACGAACGCTACTTTTACCGAAGGTGCGCTCCCGTCTCATACTTTATTCTGAGCATGCGCGGGTTTCTTAGCATACACACGAACGTGTTTCTCGTCGTAGACCAGCCTGACGAGGAAATTGAGACTCCCGACGAGGAAAAAGAGAACTTGTTCTCTTTTTTTCTCGTCGAGATCCACAACAGTTTCCTCGATGAAAAACATAAACACGGCCGTTTTCCTTGGCAAAAATGCTCTGCCACCAAGTTTCTTGATGGATTCTATCGAGGAAAACGGTCGTGTGTACGAGGCCTGAAACAGAACAATTTGAAAATTTGTTTTGACCAGAGTGAGCGAAAAAAAAATCTAAAGTCGAGAATGAAAATTGTTTGTTAATTCTAATGGGACAGAAGGAATTTCTAATCATTGAATTTGCTTCCGGACGAGACAAATCATAACTAAATTTATGCACACGCACTTGTCAAAGATTATCCGGAAGTAGAACGTTTGTTCTATAGAAATGAAGACATTGATATTTCCATGTTATGGTCGGATGATTGATTTAAATGTTTTTATTTTTTTGTTCAATAATTTCTTATTAAAATGTTTGTAAAATACAGAATACAAATAAACAGAAATTGGGGTAGGTAGACATCTTGAGTAAGTACAGAAATCAATGGATGATTGATTTTTTATACATTCTTATCTAAATGTTCAAATTATATAAGAATAACACTTACTAGGAGGAGTGGTGGGAATTGGACCTGGAAAATAGAATAAATTATATGAAATTAATACATATTTTCAGACACAATGACATTCTTCATTGTAAAGCCACGTACACACGATCAGTCCATCCGATGAGAACAGTCTGATGGACCGTTTCCATAGGTTAACCGATGAAGCTGACTGATGGTCCGTCACGCCTACACACCATTGGTTAAATAACCGATCGTGTCAGAATGCTGTGACGTAAAACACAACGACGTGCTGAAAAATTTGAATAAAGATAGGGTTCATTGGGACCCCAGAGACCCAAAGAAGCCAAGCAGGGTGGATGGGGGCTAGTGGACTATATTGGTACCAGGTAAATCAGTTATACAGAAGAGTATAGTAAAGGTAAAAAAGTTCAATTTATTAAAAAATAAACATAGCATAAGGGGATTAAGGAGTACACAATTTAAAAAAAATTACAACAATAGTAGTGTAAAACAGATGGATTATACGACCAGCCAACACATCATAGAGGTGGTATATGGGCCCTAGTTTGCGGGCAGCGATGAGGCGGAGGGGGTCATTTGTGATACACACCGGGCCCTGGGACACGCTTCTCGGTATACCTACCATAGTGGTCTCAAACCTCTTTACCCTCACCGCTGGTACCTCTTAATTGATTCTTTCCAGCGCTGTCCCTGGCGGCTCCTTTCTGGTTCCTGCCTACTATCAGTTAGGTCCAAGGCCCCCAAAGTTTTTGAAAATATTTTACACAGTCAGCACAGATTCTCACCTTGCTGGTGGCGTCTTTATCACCATCTTACACCCCGTGTGAGATCTCTTTCTCCACGTTGGGCCCAGACTCCCCCAAGGAGCGAATTTGTGTGTACAGACCAATATCTCCTGATGAAGCTACCAAGAGTAGCGAAACTAGTAGAGATCCTGATCTATATGACCCCCTCCGCCTCATCGCTGCCCGCAAACTAGGGCCCATATACTGTACCACCTCTATGATGTGTTGGCTGGTCATATAATCCATCTGTTTTACACTACTATTGATGTAATTTTTTTTTAAATTGTGTACTCCTTAATCCCCTTATACTATGTTTATTTTTTAATAAATTTTACTTTTTTACCTTTACTATACTCTTCTGTATAACTGATTTACCTGGTACCGATATAGTCCACTAGCCCTCACCCACCCCCCTTGGCTTCTTTGGGTCTCTGGGGTCCCAATGAACCCTATCTTTATTCAAATTATGTTAGGATGATGGTACTCTAAGGTTATGTTATTTCTTCCTACTGAGAGGTCTCCATATAAATCGACGTGCTGAAAAAAATGAAGTTCAATGTTTCCAAGCATGCGTCGACTTGATTCTGAGCATGCGTGGATTTTTAACCGATGGACGTGCCTACTAACAATCGGTTTTGACCTATCGGTTAGGAATCCATCGGTTAAATTTAAAGCAAGTTGGCTTTTTTTTAACCAATGGTTAAATAACCGATGACACCCACACACGATCAGTTTTGACTAAAATTGGGGGCTGGGCGTTTGGGATTGAAGCAAATGTGATATTTGCTTTAGGCCTTCATAGTCCCCAAACTATACTTAAAGTGATTCTAAATGATACTTTTTTTTTCTTTAACCACTGAAGGACCGAGCCTATTTTTCATACTCTGTGTTTACAAGTTAAAATCTTTCTTTACTAGAAAATGACTTAGAACCCCCAAACATTTTATATCTTTTTCCAACACCCTAGAGAATAAAAATACACTTTTTTTTTAAATTTAAAATGAATTATGTTGTGAAAGATGATGTTACGCCAGGTAAATTGATACCCAACATGTCACGCTTCAAAATTGCGCCCGCTCGTGGAATGGCGACAAACGTTTACCCTTTAAAATCTCCACAGGGGACGTTTAAAAAATGTCTACAAGTTACCAGTTTTGAGTTACAGAGGAGGTCTAGGGCTACAATTATTGCTCTCGCTCTAACGATCATGGCGTTACTACACATGAGAGCTTGGTGGGACGGGGCATTTTAATTTTTTTTTCTTATTTATTTTACTTTTTATTTTTTATTTTGACGCTGTCCTTATTACAATGGATGTAAGCATCTCTTGTAATAGAAAAAAATTACGACAGGTCCTCTTATATATAAGATCTGGGGGGTCAAAAATATCACATCTCATATTTACACTAAAATACAATAAAAAAAAAAAATTAAGAGCATTGGGCGGAAGTGACATTTGATTTTGCTTCCGCCTATAAATGCTATGGAGCCGAGTGAGGTCCATCTCCCCTCACTGGGCAGACAACCAAACAGGAGAGCAGACGTGATCGTCTCTGCCGATACCGGTGGGTCTGGTAAGCGGCGGAGAACCCTGAAGCACGGCGGGCCCCTCTCCTGCCCCCAATAAAAGTGATCTCATGGCGAACCAGCCAGAGTGACCACTTTTATCTGAAAGCGGACCGCTCGCTGAAGAAGAGGATACCGGGGTTATGGCATCTAGCTGCTACCATAACAACAGCATTTCTCTTCAATGAGCCGACGTATAACGACATAAGTGGTTAAGTACCAAACATGTTATACTTACCTGCTCTGTAATGGTTTTGCACAGAGTAGCCCTCTTCCCAGGATACCCCCCAGTGCTTCTTTCTCCACCCCCCACTGAGTGCCCCCCACAGAAAGCTGCTTCCTCTGGGGAAATGCATGTGTGCACACTCCCTAGCCAGCTTTGTGTGTCCATTGTCGCACACAGCCCAGCTTGGCCCCACTGCTCACTCTCTCCTTACTGGCTGTGATTGACTGCAAAGGGAGGCCAATAGCTCCTCCTGCTGCCACTCTGTCTAATGAGGAGAGAGAGAACTGAGAGAGCCACTGCTCTAATGTATATCGCTAGATGGAGATTAGAGTGAGTGAATAACTTATATATCGCTACAAATGCAAACTGAATCGCCTCAAGGCGCTTATTTCCATCCAGTGTCATCCTGATCCTTCAGAAGAGATGAGTCTTACGTTTTTCCCTGAAGGCCCGTGGTTTTCTTCCATGCGGATGTCTGTTGGTAGAGCGCTCCACAGCCGTGGTCCTTGGACTGCAAATCTTCGTTCTCCCTTTGATTTGTAGCTGGACTTGGGGATGTGGAGGAGGTTTTGGTTGGTTGATCGCAGAACTCAATTGAGGGTGTAATGCTTTATTTTCTCACACAAGTATTGAGGAGCGTTTCCTTGTGTGCACTTGTGGGTAAGACAGAGAGTCTTGAATGTGACCCGATCCTTTACGGTTAGCCAATGAAGGGTCCTCAGTGAAGGGGTGATTGATTCCCAGTTTTTTTTTGCCGTTACCAGTCTGGCTGCCGTTTTCTGGACGACTTGTAGATGCAAAATTAGATTTTTAGGTAGGCCAATATAGAGGGAGTTTGCGTAGTCGAGTCGGGAATTGATGATAGTTCCAACTACTACTGCTATGTCTTCTTTTGGGATGAAGTTTTAGATAATTATTTAGTGAGGCTGTTTTTTTTTTTTACCTTGTATTAGGAAAAAAACTTGTACTTTTAGAACCACTGAAGGTATTTGAGTCTTCATACAGATATAGAACACACTTTCCTCTAGAATATTCCCTTTAGGAAACTTCTCTAGATTTGTATTGAGGGCCAAAAGGGGAACTTTGGATGATTTACTCATCACCATATATAATGTACAACAAGAGCAACCAATGAATTATGAGGTCTAAAAAGTTTGGTGAATGGTCCAATATCTCAACGACAACATGGGCCAGGTGCGTGCGCATACACATGGCTATTCACTGACGTGGCAAGAAGCTACACCTAGCGTGGAGTACATGTGACCGTCAGGGTAAACCTGCTGCAGGCAGACAAACATAGTCAGTGTGGGAGGTAGGTGCAATGGAGCATTGAGTGAACATCTATAAATGCTATAAATTGGGGAAGATGGCGGCAGAGATGCATGAAATGTTGGTGCAAGTGTACAGGACTGAAGACGTGAGGAGAAAATGTGTTTATGACTGGTTCAAATGCTTTTTCAATTTGAAGGAAACAACTGAGTTTGAGCCACGTTCTGGTTGACCGTTGAAAATCAGAACCCCAGACATTTTTGAGCGGGTGTGAGAAATTCTGGCACGAGATCAGTGACTGACTCTATGATTGATAGCAAAAGAATTGGGACATTAACAAGGACACGGTGCGTGCCACCTGGTGCTACCAGTTCGAAACAGAATCCAAGCGGCAATCGATGGAATGACGTTCATCATCTTCTCGCGACTTTGTTGCATTTGATATGAAATATATTATATGAATGACTTTTCTATAAGACTGTAACAATCTTTTGGTCATAGAAACAGAATAGGTTACTGTTGAGTTTGTTTGAGGATGCTTCTCAAACAAATGCCTTGGTAACAAGTACACAGGCTGTCCTCAAACAACGGGAACAGTTGACAGTTGGAACAGTCAGTTATTAGACCCCTTTCCCACTGGGGCAGTTTGCAGGCACTATTGCGCTAAAAAACAGTGCCTGCAAACCAACCTGAAACAGCGGCTTTCCCACTCGAGTGGTGCGCTAGCAGGACCGCTCCAAAAGACCTGCTAGCCGCATCTTTGGAGCGGTGAGAGGAACGGTGTGTTTACCGCTCCTCCACCGTTCCTGCTTATTGAAAGCACACCGGACACCACAGCTATACTCTGTAGAGGTGCATTGCCGGCGATATTAACCATTTTTCGGCCGCTAGCGGGGGTAAAACCGCACCGATAGCGGCGCTTTACCGCCACCGCACCTCCCGCCCCAGTGTGAAAAGGGCCTTAAGGTAAACAAGTTTGTAACCTTTGTCAATAAAAGCCCAAATAAAAGAGAGCAGCAGAGACTGATGGACAGGGACTCTCATCATGCCTTAAGACCAAAGAGGAAAAGCCTGTACCAGCCAAAAAGAAGATACCAGCAACTGCTTAAGAAGCCTACGTCCTTGTTGTCAACGGAGATCACAAACACACAGTAGCCGGATTTAAGTCACTTTTAAGCATATTTCTACTGTTACAGACCATCGTTTTTGTTTATTTGCTAGGCATATTCCTTTATATAGCTGTCAGTCTTGTACTGTATTCCTAATATCGATATACAGTAGCTTTGTATGTAAAATCATTTTTGTTCAGTAAAAGCACATTTATACACTGCAGAGATCTCAGTTTCCTTGCTTATACCGCAAGGTAACCTTGCTTGATAAAAGCAAGCATAGCAGCGACCCAAAAAATTCCCCAACTGCAGAGCGCCATGAAAGGCAAATGTTTTGCGGCTGTGGCTGCAATCCAAGAATGTGTGACAGCGGTTCTGCAATTGATTTCTAAAGAGGCCCTTGCTGACAGTTTCCAGAAGCTTTATGAATGTTTCCAAAAGTGTCTTGTGAAGGATAGCGATTATTTTGAAGGCCAATAAAAGTCATCTGTTTGTATCTCCTGTTTTGTATGTTTTCTGATGCCGTTCGCCAAACTTTTTAGACACACCACATAAAATAATCCACAGGACTTCCACCATTGTGATCTGATAGAAGAATAAAATACTTACTAGGAGTGGTGACGGACAGCGGACCTGTAAATGAATACATATTGTCAGATACATTAAAAAATGCTTCACCTTTACTTCATTGTTACTTGTATGTCTGGTTTTGATTAAAGAAATTTGGGGGATGGGTATTTGGGGATTGAAGCAAATGTCATAATCACTGTAGGCCTCCATGGTCCCCCAATTTTACCCATCCCTAACAATTATCATTCACCTGTCCCTTTCCTCGCCTTAACACTTAGCCCATCCCTAAAGTTTAACCCTTAAAGGGGTTGTAAAGGTTAATTTTTTTGACCTTAATACATCCTATGCATTAAGGTAAAAAAACATTTGACATTTACCGGCCCCCTCCCCAGACCCCTGTCTTACTTACCTGAGCCCTGCAAAGTCCTGCATCGTGAACATGCTCGATCTTTGCCCCGGCTTCTCGGCTCTTCATTGGATAGATTGATAGCTGCGCAGCCATTGGCTCCCGCTGCTGTCAATCAAATCCAATGACGCGGCCCCCGGAGGGGCAGGGCTAAGTCATACACTCGGCGGCTATGTACGCCGAGTGTATGACACAGGAGCTCTCCCGCAAAGTAACCCCCTCGGGAAAGAGCTTCCCCAAAGGGGGCTAGCTATTGCAGGGAGTAGCCGAGACAGCCACCGGGGGACCCCAAAACAAACTGCACTGTGGAGGTAAGTATGATATGTTTGATATTTGAAAAAAAAAATACAAAACTTCACAACCACTTTAACACTGAAACTTTCTGAAAATTAACTCGTAATTTTTAACTTACTCCAATGCAATAAACCTAAAAGTTAACTAAATCCACACACAATATTTTATCCTTCTGCTAACCGTAACCCATTGTTACTGCTGCCCTCCCCCCCCCCCCCTTAAGAGGATATAAATGCTAGGGGGCAGAGGCGGGATTTTAGATCTTGTGACAACTGTGACAACTGTGATTGGCTATCACAATGTTCAAATGATGTGAACCTCCCGATTGCAAGTATGCATCAAAAGCTGCCTGTGCAATCTTAATTACTGTGCTGGGAGCACACAGAGAGCACAGAGAGGAAATCTGTTCTGCATGGACACATATATGCAGCCATTATGCATTAAAGTCCACCTGCCCAGTAGCTCCATATATGTGTACAGTTGGCAGGAATAGGTTAAAGTTAAAGTTGTATAAATTGTTGGTCTCGACCAGTTTCTTTTTTTTTAAATTTCATTCTTTATTTGTCTTTTTTTTTCTTTATACACATTTGATTGTTTAAACAAATCTTTCATATCAAAAAAGTTCCAAGAACCAACATCCTTACTTGTTTGTTACTTAATCTTAGTGTGCGATACATCTATTATAAAAATTAAGAATATACATTGATTATCTTATTTATATAAAGGGAAAGGGAAACAACATCCCGTGAAAAGGAAGAGAAAGAGAAGGGGAAAAAAAAAGAAAGAGAGAAAAGAAAAAAAGAGAGAAAGATAAAAATGCTCAGATCATCCCCATTACAGGGGGCTGTTCTTATATCTATTCACAATGTGGTTGGTACCTAAAATTTTCGTTCTTAACTTTATATATCTAAACCCTCCCCCCATTTTTCTCTCTCCCCTGGTGGGGTTTCGAAGCCGACCTCGGCTTTCCTAAGTGACACATGTCTAGCTTTATTTTTAAGAATTATTTTATTTCTACCTCGTCCCAGTTATATTTCTTACCCACTAGAGGGGTAGGTCCTTCTGTTCCAGCCAAGGTCTCCACATCTCCTCAAACTCCTTAAGGTTACCTCTTTTTGTATAGACTGCTCTTTCTTTACATATTGTCTCATTTACTGCTCCCTCCCATTCCCTTATTGTTGGAGGTGTTGTCGCCTGCCATCTTAACATTATTAATTTCCTTGCTTGGAACAGACATCTCAATAATACTACTGTGGTGCTTTTCTTCTCATTCCGTTCCCTTCTATATCCCAGTACACATAGTGTGGCTTCTGCCTCCAGAGGTACACCAAATGTCTCCCCTATGACACTTACTACTCCCTCCCAATAACGAAACAGTTTTGGGCATCGCCACACCATGTGTACTAGGTCTCCGGTCCCCTGGCATCTAGGGCATTTGTCATTTGTTCTTCTCCCAAAGTTGAACAGACGTTTAGGTGTATAATAAGCTCGATTCACCAGCATCAGATGGGAGACCTTCTGTGGGGGTGAGACCGAAACTTTCGGCCCCATCTCCAGAACCCTCCGCCACTGATCCTGTGTCATTTCCCCCAAGTCCTCCTCCCATTTCTCTTTTGTTTTTAGCAGATGCCGGCCCATATTAGCCTTTTTACCCATCTGTTTGTATAATTCAGAGATGAGTCCCTTGGTTGGTCCTACCTTGCCTAGTTCTTGGAAAAGGGGCATTTCGCACCACACTAGTGTTTGTGTCCTAAACTGGGCTTCAAGGGCATGCCCCACCTGTATATAAGTGAAAAATGAATATTGAGGTATCTTAAATTCCTCTCTTAGATCCTGAAATTCCCTATATTTATCCTCTTTATACAGTTGTTTCAACCTTTTGATACCGTTTATTTCCCATGTTCTGACCTTTCCTATCTGGAGGACTTCCTTCAGTTTATTGTTATTCCACAGAGGGGAGAGTTCAGAAAACCCGGTATAGCCCATCAATTTTTTAACCGATTTCCATATTTTGGTTATCATTTTTGTTGTTGGATTCCTATATCTAAAGGAATCAGCCTCTAGTGCTTCAAAGATAGTGTCGTGAGAGACCCCGTTCATCATTATCATCCCATTAGGGGTACCTCCTCCTGGGATATTACCTCCCCCTATTTGTTGCAGTTGTGCAGAAAAATAATATATCTCGGGTTGGGGCACTGCAAGTCCTCCCTCCCCCACCGGGAGTTGTAATGTGCGAAGGCGTATCCTAGCCTGTCCCCCTTTCCAAATTAGCTCCCTAAAGAGAGATTCAATTTTATTGAACCATTTTTTTCCAATCCATATTGGGGAATTGTGCATTATGTATAAAAGTTGTGGTTGCCAAATCATTTTGATTAAGCTACACCTGCCCGCCACTGACAAATGGAGACGTTTCCAAATATAAATTTTTTGTTTGAACTTAGCAAGTAGAGGGATGAGATTTTTATAAATGTATTGATTAGGGTTTTTCGTCACCAATATCCCCAGATATCTCATTGTATCCACCACTGATAACTGTGGCAATCCAGGTATTGCCGTTTCTCCCAGTGGATCTATCGGCAGTAACTCGGACTTCCCCCAGTTTATTTCTAATCCCGAAAAACTCCCAAATTCCTCCACCAAGCTCATTGCTTTTGTCAGAGATTGTTCCGTGTCTCCCAGGAAGAGCAGGATATCGTCGGCATAAAGCGCGATTTTTTCTTCTCCCGTCATTCTCTGGAAGCCGGATATCTCGATATTTGACCTAATAGCAATTGCCAGAGGTTCCATCGCTAGGGCGAAGAGCAGGGGTGACAAGGGGCACCCCTGTCTCGTCCCCCTCTCGAGGACAATTTTTTTTGAGAATTCATTATTTATTTTTAACTTAGCACTAGGATTATCATAGAGCATTTTTATCCACCCTGAAAAAGTCGGGCCAAACCCAAATTTATCCAGCACCCTCCAAATATACCCCCATTCTACGCTGTCAAAGGCTTTAGTCACATCTAGTGACAATACGGCCCTTGCTCCCTCATTCTGTGTTGGGGTTTGTAAATTTAGAAATGTCCTCCTGATATTCATACTGGTAGATCTATTAGCTATAAACCCCGTCTGGTCTGGGTGAATTAATTTTGAAATAACCCTATTAAGCCTTGTTGCCAAGACCTTTGCTATAATTTTAGCGTCAGAGCACAAAAGGGATATAGGTCTATATGCCACAGGGTCCAGTGGATCTTTCCCATCTTTTGGTATAATTATAACCGTTGCTTCCAGCATTGAGGCAGGGAGTTTACCTTCTACCGCCGCTCCATTTAATGTTTTTATAAGCTCAGGTAACAATATATCTCGACCAGTTTCTGCTCTCTGTGTGGTCTTCCAAAAGATTAAGTGACCACAAGCTTCCAATGCTGAAGAGGTGGGGTCACCCTCCTGTGTGAACTACAGTAAGCTGTACTTTCACCCTATCATTTCCCCTTGCTGGTTGATTGAATGACCATTTATCAGCTGAGCCCGGGACTTCCTGTAACTGTCACTTTTGCTGGCCTGCTTGGCCTGTTACCTACATTTCACCTCCTAATCCCCAACCCAAAGTACAATGATAACATAAGCCTTAACCTTTTTAACCCCAAAAGACTAAACTTTCACCCACAATATTGGGCTGATATATCCAAATATCCAAATATGGCCAGATAGCTCCATTCTGTCTCCTGCTCATGTTTCAATTACAGTTATATTTCACTAAATTCAATCTTTGTACAGCTGTCTGGTGTACTCCCTATCGGGGTTCCCATTTCCTCCTCCTTCCTGCTCACTGATTGGTCCATGTCCTAATCTGGGTGATTAGTGCAGCGCTAGACGTGTCAAAACACAATACTTAAAGTGACATAAGATCCATAATAATAGATACAAAAAATATGACTTAATAAATAATGAAAGAAGTCCATGTGCAAAGACCAGACACCACAAACAATGTGATGCTGGAAAAAAGTGTACACAAAACACTATGGGGCAGATCCACATACCTTTGCGCCGGGCGCAGCGTATCCAGGATACACTACGCTGCTGTAACTTTGTTCGGCGGCGTAGTGTATCTTTGGCGGCGTAATGGTGCGGAATTCAAATGGATGTAATGGGGGCGTGTTTTATGTTAATACGTCGTGACCCGACGTAAATGACTTTTCACGCAAATCCTTATTCGCGAACAACTTACACAAACGATGTAAAAAATTCAAAATTGTACGCGGGAACGCCGGCCATGCTTAACATTGAGTATGCCTCATAACAGCAGCTTTAACTATACGCCGGAAAAAGCCGAACGCAAACGACGTAAAAAAAATGCGCCAGACGGACGTACAATCGTGGATCGCCGTAACTAGCTAATTTGCATACTCAACGCGGAATTCGACGGAAACGCCACCTAGCGGCCGCCGAAAAATTGCAGCTTAGATCTGACGGCGTACTAAGACGTACGCCTGTTGGATCTAGCCAAGATGCCATCGTATCTTGTTTTGAGGATACAAAACAAAAATACGCTACGCCGCCGTAAGTTAGAGAGGCAAGTGCTGTATTCACAAAGCACTTGCGTCCTAAGTCATGGCAGCGTAGCGTAAATGTGCCGGCCTAAGTGCGCCTAATTCAAATTGTGAAGAGGTGGGCGTGTTTTATGCTAATAAATCGTGACCCGACGTGATTGACGTTTTGAACGAACGGCGCATGCGCTGTCCATGGACATATCCCAGTGCGCATGCTCCAAATTACGCCGCAAAGACTTATTGGTTTCAACGTGAACGTAAATTATGCCTAGCCCCATTCACGGGCGACTTACGCAAACAACGTAAAAATTTAAAAATTTGACGCGGGACCGACCTCCATACTTAACATTGGCTGCGCCATCTTTTTGGT
Source organism: Rana temporaria (assembly GCF_905171775.1). Taxonomy (NCBI): domain Eukaryota; kingdom Metazoa; phylum Chordata; class Amphibia; order Anura; family Ranidae; genus Rana; species Rana temporaria. The sequence goes on from NC_053494.1 coordinate 2,240,106, forward strand.
GGAATATCTTTAGGCCTGAAAACGCCTTACGTATATGGCGTATCTTTACTGCGACGGGCAAGCGTACGTTCGTGAATAGGCATATCTCGCTGATTTACGCCTTCTAGGCGTAAATCAGCGTACACGCCCCTAGCGGCCGGCCTAAATAGACAGCTAAGATACGACGGCGCCGGCGGTCGTATCTTAGCTAGATTTAAGTGTATCTCAGTTTGAGAATACAATTAAATGTACGACGGCGCAGATTCTACTGATACGCCGGCTTAACTCTTTGTGAATCTGGCTAATAGTGTTTTGTGTACACTTCCTTCCAGCATCACATTGTTTGTGGTGTCTGGTCTTTGCACATGGACTTCTTTCATTATTTATTAAGTCACATTTTTTGTATCTATTATTATGGATCTTATGTCACTATAAGTATTGTGTTTTGACACGTCTAGCGCTGCACTAATTACCCAGATTTCCATTTACTTTGTTTGTTTGAGTGCTGGCTGCTTTCTTGTTTCTGTGGTTTAGCGCAGTTTTTCCCCCCCTTTCCACCATGTCCTAATCTATTTTACATTTTTTGTAGAGAATTGGTGGAGACAACCTCCTCTATCAATGCCCTGCCATCCTGGAAAAACTACTGTTTTAGAAGGCGTTTTGGTACTATGGTATCATTAGAGACTTATTCCCAATAAGCCGATAAAATGAATAAAGCAAAAAAAAATAATGTAAGTATCCAATCACAAGTTTACCTGATCGCCTAATTGGTCCAATTGTCAGAAAAATGGGAGAACCAAAACTCTCAGGGCTTCCAGTTGCATCACTTCCACCCCTTTCTCTGGTACAGACCTAGAAATAAACAAGGCCAGTAAGAAGTTACGTAGGATGACATTAGTATATCAAATCATCACAGAGCTAAACTTATGAGCTGACTGAATGTAGATCAGGTTCACACCTTGTCACATTCATATATGTAGAAAATAATTGGAAAATGTTGTTAGATATACTGTAACTATATATGTGTGTAAGTGGGTGGAGTCATACAAATTGTGAATGGTTTGCATAGCCCACTTACCCATAAGCAAAGGTCTCCTGCACAGAGTTCTGACCTCAACCCTCTCGCACAGCTCTCTCTCTCTCACACACTCTTGTGAGAGTTTGCCAGGAAAGGAGGGTGATGAGTCATAAGAGAGCCAATTAGAGCTGCAGAGCTGGAGGCATATCTCTGTGTAAATCCTGGATGTGAACAGGCAGCAGCTTCAGCTTCCCACAGTTAAAATGGCTGCAGCCAGACTCAGTGGAGGGAGATTTTTGCAGCATGTTTGACAAGTACAGAATCACAGTATACAATATCTCACAAAAAGTAATTACACCCCTGCCAGCTTCTCTCCTCTCCTCTCAAGAATGGGGAAGGGGCTGGTAAATATTTAATTAACCGGACCCTTCTTTTTCTGAATGTACAAAGTGAGTCATCTGTACTGATCGCTCCTGTCTTTATTCTTAACTGAAACATAGTAAACGATATTTATTGCTGGCAGCATATAAAGGCACTGGAGAATCTATGTCCTTGGTTACTTTTTCAGTTTAGACCCTTGGTATTTCATCAAAGCCCCGTAACGACACCATTCATAGCTCTACTGACACTGTCCTCTGCTCTGCTGACATACAGTATCTCACAAAAGAAAGTACACCCCTCACATTTGTGTAAATATTTTCTCTTGTATCTTTTCATGTGATAACACTGAAGAAATGACACTTTGTATCTACAATGTTGTGTAGTGAGTGTACAGCTTGTATAACAGTGTACATTTGCTGTCCCCTCAAAATAACTCAACACACAGCCATTCATGTCTAAACCGCTGGCAACAAAAGTCAGTACACCCCTAAGTGAAAATGTCCAAATTCGGCCTAAAGTGTCAATATTTTGTGTGGCCGCCATTATTTTCCAGCACTGCCTTTACCCTCTTGGGCATGGAGGTCACCAGAGCTTCACAGGTTGTCACTGGAGTCCTCTTCCCCTCCTCCATGACGAAATCACAGAGCTGCTGGATGTTGGAGATCTTGCGCTTCTCCACCTTCCGTTTGAGGATCCCCCACAGATGACCAATAGGGTTTAGGTCTAGAGACATGCTTGGCCAGTCCATCACCTTTACCCTCAGCTTCTTTACCAAGGCAGTGGTGGTCTTGGAGGTGTTTTTGGGGTCATTATCATGTCAGAATACTGCCCTGCGGCCCAGTCTCTGAAGGTAGGGGATCATACGTCTATTTCCCAAAGACAACCTCTGGATATGACGCTGAACACGTGACCTCAACCTCTTTGGTGGACCATGGCGAGGCATATCAAAACTCAGAATTATATAAGAAAATTTTTCAAAAATAAAAAATAAAATGTATATAATTATGAGCTTTGATATGACTGTTTTATATATATATATATATATATATATATATATATATATATATATATATATATATATATTCTTCTTTAATAGAAGGCTTTTACCCCAAATAGACAGCATCCCCTGAGGAAGCCCAGGATGTGGGCGAAACATTTTGGGAACTCCATCTAAAGTGCTGTATCCATAAAAACTGTGTTCTATGTACTTGCCACAATTGTTTTTAGACAATTTTCTATCTGTGTTTAAATAAAATAACTTCTATACTACCCTTTGAGATCACTGTACCTTACTTGCACCTTAAAAATCCCACAAATTCCTCTGTACCTATTTAATTAAGGGATGTGGTACTAATAATAGTGGTTTGTCCATGATTAAAAAAAAAACATTCCATAAATTCACCTAAGCCAATCCCTAGACCAGACTTTTTATCTGCCCCAACACTCTTGTTATAGCTGGAAATCACTTACAGGTGCACAGGGTCCTGTAGAGATGTCACACAGGCTGACAGCGCAGTGTAGATACAGAAGGTCGTAATTTCCAACAAACTTGAACATTTGCACAGAAAACCATCCTTTACTGGAGACACCGTTCTCTTCAACGGTTATGGTTTCATCTGACTTGTTAGGACAGCTAAAAAAAGTAAAAGCAAGATAAGAGGATAGGCTTCTAACTTCAGCTTGGTCAATTAAGCTTTGACAATAAAACATGGAGCTGGCTGGTTTCTAGACATGTGCACTGCTGAAAAATGTGTTTGCTTTACACTGTACTTTCAATCCTTGTTTTATTTTTTTAAGTTGTGTGGGTCTTTCGCTATGATCAGATTCGTACATTTGCTAAAAAATATGAAAAAAATAAGGAAATTCGGAAATTTAAAAACCCGAAAATTTAAAAATCTGAAATAATTACTAACTAATAATAACTTAACTATTACTAATTATTAAATTATAGGTACAGTATTGGAATTTCCTTTAAAATGTGCCTGTTAGTGAACATAACTAATTAGAATTTATCTGAAGTTACGAATTATCTAAAAAAAAAAAAGAACGCCGTATCTAAACAAAGGATACAGAACTAATTGATAATAAATAATAATAATAATAATAATAATAATTTGTTTTATTATTAATATTGTAATTCATTATTAGTAATTCATTACATTACATCTATTAAGGTGCGGCATTTGTTATTTCGGAAAATTCGTAACTTTGGATAAATTTGTATTCAAACAGACAAATTTGAAAGGAAATTCCAATACCTATAATTTAATAGCTAGTAACAGTTAAGTTTGTATTAGTTAGTTAATATATAAAATTTTCAGTTTTTATAATTTCCCAATTTCCATTTTTTTCAAATCTCTGCTTTTTTTCAATTTTGGAATTTCAGATTTTTTTTTCCAATTTTCGAACTACCAATTTTTTTCGCATTTCAGATTTTTTTTCCAACTTCCGAATTTACAAATATTCAGTAAAGTTAGTTAAACAGGTTTTCATTAATTCGGATATTTCTGAATTAATAAATGTATCAAAATTTGTTTAAAAATTGGAACAAATTGCACATGTCTACTGGTTTCTATGCAGAGCTGCTCTCCAGATTTAGCACTCTTCAATCTTAGTAAATCCCACCCCCCCCTGTTGTACTTAAATACTTTGGGGCAGATCCACAAAGATCTGCCCCGGCACATCGTATCTGAGATACGCTACGCCGCCGTACCTTACCTGGCTTTGGTTCGAATCCATAAAGATTTTGCGCCGTAAGTTACGGCGGCGTAGTGTATCTCAAGCGGCGTAACGGCGCGGAAATTAAATTGGGCGGGTAGAGGGTGTGTTTAATTTAAATGAAGCGTGTCCCCACGCCGAACGAACTCTAAATTTCCCGCCTTGCATTGCGCGAAATGACGTCGCAAGGACGTCATTGGTTTTGACTTGGACGTAAATTACGTCCATCCCCCGATTCACGGACGACTTACGCAAAAAAAAATTGAAATTATACGCGGGAACGACAGCCATACTTAACATTGAGTACGCCACGAAATAGCAGCTTTAACTCTACGCCGAAAAAAGCCGACTAGAGACGACGTAAAGGAATGCGCCGGCCGCTCGTACGTTTGTGGATCGTCGGAAATAGCTAATTTGCATACTTGATGCGGAAAACGAAGGGAACGCCACCCAGCGGACGCCGAAGAATTGCATCTTAGATCCGAAGGCGTACACCTGTCGGATCTAACCCAGATGCCGTCGTATCTTGTTTTGAGGATTCAAAACAATGATACAACGCGGGAAATTTGAAAGTACGCCGGCGTATCAGTAGATACGCCGGCATACTCTCTCCGTGGATCTGCCCCTTTATTCAGAAAGCATAATGGTTTATATACAGCATTTAAAGGGAAAGTCCAAACTGATTTGGTGCTTTTGTTGTGAATGGACAGCAGCTTCTCCTGTCTCTGGACACTGGTAGAGAGATCTCTGCACTCGTGTTTCTAATATTTTCCACCTTTATCTTCTGTTATGGAGATCCCCGTCTTCTGTCCATGTTTTATGGGAGTAAACGGAGGTCGGTTCACAGATCCCTCATCTATCACTACTGGCCATGTAGAATGAAATGTTGGGTGTCAGTAGATGGATCTTATTCAGGGTCGTCTTAAAGGCAGGGCAAAAGGGGAAGCTGCCCTGGGCCTTGTCATTGTTGTGGGGCCCAAAGCAGCTGCCTCACACTTGTCAACTATCCTGGTTTAAATTCCCATGCCCCTTGACGTTTTAGTCCTGTGCTGTGTCCTGATATCTCAGTGTGAAGTTATGTTACTAATGCTGACCAGCTCTGCCCTATTGTTGTGTACGCAGTTGAGGCATGCAGGTGACTCACCTGCATACCCTGTGCTTACATGTAAATAACCATCATTCATTTGTAAATAGTGGTGGCATTCATATGTATATTGAGACAGCCAGTGGAATTGATATGTAAATAGAGGCAGCATTCATATGTATCATGCCCCCCTGAGGTCATATCCACCATCACCTATACTGAATGATGCTCACCAGGGAGGTAAAGGGGCATGTTTGAAACTCCTGTTCACATCCCCATTCCATGGTGTGCAGGCAGAGAGGAGATGCGCTGTAACCTCTAGCAACCACTCAGCGAGCAGAATTACTGTACAGTAATCTCTAGCAACCAATCAACAAGCAGAAATCATGTGCCCTAACCTCTAGCAACCAGTCAGTAAGTGGTAATGATATGCTGTAACCTCTGGCAACCAATCGCAATCGCTGTCTGATCTGATACAGTAAACTGATTTTGAGTCTAGCTGCTATTTATTGTATGTCTCAGAGAAAGTGGAGAGCAAAATTGAATGGGGGAGGGGGCCCAAGAATTTTTTGCCCAGGGTCCAATCAATATTAAAGAGGGCCCTGTTCTTATAACATGGAAATTTACCTGTTCTGGATGATGTAATATTTCGAGGAGTCATTCACATTATTTGTTGGGGTGGCGTAGCAGTTTCCCATCACCAGAACGAGATTTGATGGGCCACCCAGAGAGAAAACTCCGACATACAAGAATTCCTCTGTGGACAGGTCGACGTCTGATCCCGTGTATGGAGTTGTGTAGCCGCTATCCTTATACAAAGCCATGTAGGCCTTAAATTCTCCCATCTCATTCTCTGGGGAGTTTATAAAGCTGCATTTCAAATAGCAAAATAATGATCAATCAACAATTAAACATGCAATCCTTATAATTTATATGATACCTAAAAGGTAAACCAGTAAAAAGTGGTGGTGATAGAAGAAGGGAAATTAGAAGGGTTCAGTCATAGTTACAGACAATAAAGCAATACTCGGCTTCTCTACACTACTGGAGGATAGATGACAGAGACCTAAATACAGATCAGACCACAGAAAAAAAAGTACGTTTGTGAATCGGTGTATCTACCTAATTTACATATTTGACGCATAAATCTACGGAAGCGCCCCTTGCGGCCAGCGTAAATATTGCACCCAAGATACGACGGCGTAGGAGACTTACACCGCTCGTATCTTGGCCAAATCTATGCGTAACTGATTCTAAGAATCAGACGCACAGATACGACGGCTCGGATTCAGACTTACGACAGCGTACGTGGAGATACGCCGTCGTAAGTCCATCGTGAATCTGGCCCTATATGTTCAAAAGTTTCTGAAAAGGTACTTATAATATTCCATCATACAAAGACATTGTAGACAATTGTGCTCTTCCAACCTTCCTTTTCTATTCCACCCTGACTACGCCCCCCCTCCTGTGTATAAAGCCAGCTCCATAAAGACATGATGTGACCAGTTTGGTGTGGAGGAACTCAAGTGTCCTGCCAAGAGCCCTGACTTCATCCCCTACTGATCACCTTTGAGATGGAATACCAATTGTGAGCCAGGTCTTCTCATCCTACATCAGTACCGGACCTCACAAATGGGCACAATTACCCACAGGCACATTCCAAAATGTTGTGAGAATCTTTCCTAAATGAGTGCATACAATTTCATAAAGACAAGGTGTGACCAGTTTGGTGTGGAGGAACTCCAGTGTCTTGTCAAGAGCCCTGACCTCATCCCTACTGAACACCTTTGGGATGACTTGGAATGCTGATGGTGATCCATGTCTTCAAATACAACATTAGTACCTGTGAAATATATAGATGCGCTAATATTAACTTATAATTGAAAAACATACATAATTCAGGGAGAATTATGTATGTTTTTCACTTATAAGTAAATATTAGCGCATCTATATATTTCACAATTTTTTCTTGATTTGGTATCACTCAAGATAGCAGCTTTTGTTATTTGGTTTTTTATTAGGTGATCCTGGAATTATTTATTTAATAGAGCTGTAGTACACTTGTTTTTTAACATTAGTACCTGACTTCACAAATGGGCACAATTACCACAGACACCCTTCAAAATCCAAATCCTGTAAAAAAAACCTTTCTAGATACTGTAGAGATGAGGGATTCTGTTTGTGTTTGATTTGCCAAGGGTTCAACAAATCTTGTTCAAGATTTGGCTAACCCAAACTTAGAGGTGAATCCCAGGCAAGTCTAAGAGGGGGGGGGGGGTGGAGATCTTGTTGAATTCTGGCCATTTTCAGGGCTTATAGACAAAATGCTTTAAAATAGGCATAGGTAGGTGTCAACTGCCATGGAGGATATTGGGGGGTGGGGCGCTATCATACAAATTTAAGGGCAACAGTGAAAATACACACATCCTTTAACCACTTTACAGAGCACTTTTACCCCCTTCCTGCCAAGACCAATTTTCAGCTTTCAGTCTTTGAAATTAAACATATGAAATTAAAAATGTAAATATCCCTTGTAATAGAAAAAAACATGACAGGTCCTCTTTAATATGAGATCTGGGGGTCAAAAAGACGTCACATCTCATTTTTTTTCACATCTCATATTTACACTAAAAAGTAATTTAAAAAAAGCCAAGTGGGGCCATCTTCCCCTCACTCAGCAGCCAGCCAAACAGGGGAGAGGACACGATCATCTCCGCCACAACCGGCGGGGCCGGTAATCGGTGGAGAACACCAGAGCACGGAGGGATGGGGGTGGGGGGAGACCCTCTCCCACCACTGATAAAAGTGATATCGTGGCAGAGACCACTTTTATCTGAAAGTTGACCACCTGTTGAAGAAGAGGGTACTGGGGTTATGGTAGCTATCTGCTGCCATAACAACAATATTCCTTTTTAAACAGCCAACGTACAGCGACGGTGGTTAAAATGATGTACGGTATTTATTTTGGTCCTCAGCTCCCTCTAGTGGCCATAATGTGGTATTTTACTTCTGCCCAAAATATTAAAAAAAAAATCAGACGAGGTAAATAGCCAAAAAAATGTTTTTGCACAGAACAAAAGCACATGAAGATTTGTTGGATGAGCGGTTATAAAAATTATTTGTAATTAGACCCCATACATGTCGTTTCTGGTGCAATGTATGACTTCTAATGTCTCCTGGCAAATGATCTATAAAAATATTGATTGGATGGGTCAGATTTGATGAAGCAGCAGTCAAGTTACTAAGCAGTGGACCTTTAGAAATTTTACAATATTCTTATGCCGCGTACACACGATCGGAATTTCCAATGGAAAAAGTCAGATGGACTTTTTCCATCGGATTTTCTGATCTTGTGTAGCCCCATCAGAGTTGTTTCATAGCAAATTCCGATGAATTCCATCTGAGTTTAGATATAGAACATGTCCTATTTTTTCCTGATAGAATTCTGTCGGAATTCCGATGTGATTTGGCCGGGCTAAAGCCCGATCGCGAGTACGGGGGATTAGACTTACATATTTTTTTTTTGTTACCTGATGGAAGGACGCAGACTGGTTATCAAATCCAACGCATAGGAACACTGTAAGTTTATATTCAGGGTATTTGTCCTTGTGATCATTTCATCGAGTTCCTCCACAAGAATAGTGATAACAGTCTTATATGTGACTTGGCTGTCACTTGTTTCCTTTAAAGATACAAAAAATAAATATTAATAAAATAAAAAGTGCCGACATCTGCATGAGCTCACATTACAGTCTGTCTCCTAAAATGTCATTTGCTTTTAGCTTTCAGTTTGTAAAAAAAAGTTGGAGCAACCTACATACATGTATTGTACAATAGTGGTGGCAATTTCCATCTAGCGGTTGACATGCACGCTACTTCAATTTTATCCCACTAGAGGGCATGCACAAGAAACCTCCATAAACCTGCCAGGGGGCCCCAAGGTTTCCACTGCCTAGGAGACTCCGGAGAGTTTAATCCAGCGTTTAGAGTGTGCCTGTATTCCACCTGAGACAAGAGGAAGGCTGTGATTGGGTGGGGATGTGTTCCAGAGGCAGGTTACGATTGGTCAGGGCAGTGGCGGCCTGTCCATAGAGGGCGCATTGGCACAGCCTCCCCTAACCATGCGTCTGGCCCCCTGATCTGCATATCAGTGGTGCCAGACCATGGATTCCAATGCAGGATGGGTGTATTTTGAAGCACCTGATTAGAGCCAAAGGCTCTAATAGACTTAAAAAAAGGGTGGCCTCGGAGCGCAGAGCATTGCTTTCCGATCTCACCCTATTGTGTGATGATTCATTTTCACATTAAAGGTTTGTGAGACCTGTTTCCCGATTGGCCAAAGTGTCAGGTGATCCTATTGGATGCCTAGCGCTTTGGCGGAAGAGGAGACACACAGCGGAGGAAACTTGATAGGAGCAGACACCAAGAGCGTGCTGTACCAGGGAGATACCACTCCCAACACACAATTTACTCCCGCCGCTGCCCACACTCCAGGAGAGGACACCACAGCCCTGCCACACGAGCGGGTAAGTGCTGGACCGCCTACGGGGGGTGTTCTGTGCAGGGGGGGTGTTGTTTGTTAGCCGCCCCCCCAAAAGAAAAACCCAACAAGTGCCACTGGTCAGGGGACATAGTGGCTGCCCAACCCAGGCAGTGTCTGTACCTCTGAATGGGCAGCCAAAGGATGAAAACTGACCACCTAACATAGATCAGCTTCTGTACTTTGTGTGGTCAGTTTAGAACAGGAAGAACGGTGACTGGCAGGATCAACCAGGAACTTCAGATGGAATAAGAACATGAAAATTATAAAAACTATGATTTATAAAATATTTGGAGTAACACACACTTTAGCAGTAATAGCAAAATTTGGAGAACACTTACATAGGACCAGACTCCACAACCTCCACCTTGTAGAGGGACCTGGATTGTGAATGTATTTGTGATGGGATCATCCTGGAAGTTGTAGCAGATATTATTCTCCACATTGCTCTTGTCAAAGTGAATGTTCAGATCGTTAAACTGAGATTTATGGAAGACGGCTCTCATGTCGAACACTTCGCACATGAGATCAGGAACCACCTGTGACAAGGCTTTCAAAGGGACAAGAATATATTTTATTATCTTTCAGGGGCCCCGTTATATATTCCACAAATGACAGCTGACATGAAGGATTTCCAGGATAATGTAATGGATTTAAATTTGGTATGTTTGAGGAACTGAAAACATTGAAAAGGGGTTTTGGAATGATTATATATTATTGCATAGTACATGTTAGCGCTTACAGCTGGTTGGATCTTTATTAAGAACTAGAAGGTGGTTCAACTTAAAAACCAAACAGGGATGTATGGGATGTATCACTCCATAAGATAGAAGGATAATACTATTGATATATAAGATCTTGGAAAGAGGTTTTTCAAAATATTGATGTCATTTTTAAAACTATTGTATGAACTTTATTAATCTTTCTACCATTAAGGCCGCGTACAGACGAGCATACATGTACGATGAAACCGGTCCACCGGACCGTTTTCACCGTACATTTCTGCCCGGGGATTTCTGTATGGTGGCTGTACTCACCATCATACAGAAATCTGCGCGTAAACAATACGTGGGGCGTGTCCGCGCCGTCGCGGCGACGATGACGCGGCGACGTGGGTGGCCCTGCCAGTTAAATGCTTCCACGCATGCGTCGAAGTCATTCGACGCATGCGAGGGATGGCGGGCGCTCGGACATGTACGGTAGGTCTGTACAGACGACCGAACATGTCTGAGGGGACAGGATTCCAGCGGACTTGTTTTAAAACAGCCCGCTGGAATCCTGTCCCCTCGGACATGTTCGGTCGTCTGTACAGAAATACCGTACATGTCCGAGCGCCCGCCATCCCTCGCATGCGTCGAATGACTTCGACGCATGCGTGGAAGCATTTAACTGGCAGGGCCGCCCACGTCGCCGCGTCATCGTCGCGGCGAAAAGGCCCGGCGGGCAAATGTTTGCTGGAATCCTGCCCGCTCGGGCCTACACACGACCGAACATGTCTGCTGAAACTGGTCCGCGGACCAGTTTCAGCAGACATGTTCGGTCGTCTGTACTGGGCATAACAGGCGAAATGTTTACCTGCTTCCACTCCTTAGGTCACCTCTTTGGTAGAATCTTTGGTTAGTTACTCTAATGCTGCGCACACACGATCGGACATTCCGACAAGAAAAGTCTGATGTGAGCTTTTGGACGAAAATTCCGACCGTATGTAGGCTCCATCTGACTTTTGCTGTCGGAATTTCTGCCAACAAAAGATTGAGAGCTGGTTCTCTATTTTTCAGACAGAAAATGTTGTTTTCGGAAAATCCCCTCGTCTGTATGCAATTCCGATGCGCAAAAAAAACATGCATGCTCAGAATGAAGCAGAAGAGCAGAACTGCCTATTGACCTTCATTGATCTCGTCTCGTCGTACGTGTTGTACGTCACCATGTTCTTGACGGTCGGAATTTCCAACAGCATTTGTGTGACCCTGTGTATGTGTAACACAAGTTTGGGCCAACATTCCATTGGAAAAAAACACAGTTTTCTTGTCGGAATTTCCAATCATCTGTAGGCGGCATTACTCTGGGGATATCACAACAAGACTGGCGTGATGTCGGCACCAGGAATCCTCTGTCTGGTAAGCAAGCTTTCTGTGTGTACAATGATGGGCATGTATATGAAAGAAAATGGCGAAATATAGTGCTCTCTGAATAAACAATGTATTCCCATAAAAACCCAGAAAACATATTCACAAACGTGGCACTACAAGCTTTGCTGGCTATATGAGTAATGATTAAGCACAGATCAGATGTGTGAAATGCATCTACATGACTAACACTTGGTGTCCCTGGTGTATTTTGACCATCTGCAATAAAAGATACTTTTTGAAACTTTGGATGTGCAGCCATTTCTTCTTTTTCTCAAGTATTCATGGAGGCGGGCTGGCACTCCTACTTTGTTCCAATCAAGGTATTGCACCCACCTGGAGTAGCAGATTCCATTTATTTTGATATACAAGCATAGAGAGATACAATATAAACAGTATAGCCGCGGCATGACGTCAGTACGTAGCCGTTCCTTCCCCCATACGCGTGTCGTCAGACGTAGACTTTTTCTGCCATCCTGTAGTGCCATATTTGTGAGTATGTTTTCTGGCTTTTTATGGGAATAAATTGTATATTGCTGGTTCACATGTACTCTGATTTCGGAAACACAATCTATGTTGGCTTACTTCATTGTCACTTGTATTTCCGGTTTCAAATTTGAGACTGGGTATTTAGGATCAAAGTAAATGTGATAATCACTGTAGGCTTCCACCATTGTAAATTGATATAAGAATAAAACACTTACCAGTATTGCTGATAGGCAATGGGCCTGGAAAATAAAATAAATGCTATGAAAAAAACATATGATCAGACACATTGACATAATTCATTGTTACTTGCGTGTCCGGGGTGGATGTCTAAAATTTGGGAATTTGGGATCAAAGTAAATGTGATAATCACTGTAGGCCTTCATAGTCCCAGAACTTTATCCCATCCCTAACAATTATCATTCACCTGTCTTATTATAGCAGCCTCGGGTTGGGGGCTTAATGAGGTCACTGGAAGGTATGTGAGTCTTCATACAGGTATAGAACACACTTTCCTCTAGAATAGTCTCTAGATTTGTATTGAGGGACAGAAATAGGAGAAAAGTGTCCGGAATGTTGGCTGGTTTATTCGTCACCATATATAATGTACAACAAGAGCAACCAATCAATGATATGATAAAACACTTATGCCCTGTTAACACGATCGGTTTTTTTTTTTCCTAAAAAGATTTTATTGGGGTTTTTCACAGAATATACAAGAAAATACAACCAACTGGGATACAGGATCCATATACAAAAAGTTCAATAATAGCTGACAGGTCCACAAAAGTCTAGACAAAGGTTCGGACGCAACCATATGAAACTTTATAACATCACAAGCAACATATTAGACTCGAACTTGCAATGTGATCCCCCTTTGAACGTGTGTCTCGACTTGCATTAACCCACTAACACTTTAAGAGATCTAAACTACCAGACGGGGCCTATTCATAGCAGTCCTGTATTACCCAATTTTAGTATCTCTGGCCGGTAATCTGAAGGACAGGACCAACCCAAACAATCGGCACCAACCTCCAGATCCCCGACCTTAAAGGGCTCAAATAAGAGAGAAGAGAAGAGAACATAAAAAGTAAGAGGGGAAAGAAGGAGGGGTAAACGAAAAAGAGATAACAAAAAAGGGAAATGACAAGAGGGGAAGTGAAAACCCACCTGCTACCCCCACCGTCCACTGCCCACTGTTCACAACAAAGTCTTCGGGAGTTCCGGAATGAACCATCAGACTAGCGCGTAGCTAGATAATGAGTTACGTGATATGCTGTAACAGATCTTGATATTCTTGGGTTGTTTTAAATGTGATCCACGCCTCCCAAGTTGCCGAAAAGCTGGAGATCATGTCCTGCGAGGCGGATATCAGCTCCTCCATCATTGCTATGTGGTCAACGCGTGCCACCCACTCTTTCACGGAGGGCGCCCACGTGGACCTCCAATGTACCGGTACGCAAAGTCTAGCAGCGTTTATCAAATGCATCGCTATGGACTTGAAATATACTCTTTGGGGAATTTTGGAGAGGTGCAAGAGATACTGTGCTGGCGTAAACCCCAGGGGTAGCGAAGAGATAGCAGTCGTCACTTCATGAACTTTGCGCCAATATGGCTGAATCACCGGGCATGTCCATCAAATGTGGAGAAAAGTGCCCACTGCTCGTTCACAGCACCAACAGTGCTCAGGCACCGTTGGAGAGATCCTATGGAGCGCCTGCGGGGTCTTATACCATCTTGTTTTGAGTTTGTACCCATTCTCTTGTATGTTTACATTCAGAGAGCCTTTGTGTATGATTAAATGGATACGATCCCAACTGGCGTTCCCTATCTCCCTGTCCAAGGCCGATTCCCAAAATGCATGGTCCGCACTCAGAGAAAAATATGTCTCCCCGAATATGGAAGCATACAGAGCCGAAATCACGTGAGACTGGGGGGATGAGCTTAAGCAGAGAGATTCGAACACCGTCGAGTTTCTCGCATAGTCGGCCACTTTCATTGGGAGATCCAGAAAGTGTTTTATTTGCCTGTAGGGCCAGGAGGGGAAGGATTTAGTGTTGGACTGCGTCGCAAGCTCTTTTATCGGCAGAAACGTACCTCTATGAAAAAAGTGCTTTCGCTTGCATATGTGTGTGTGGCCATTCCGTTAGAGGGAAAGACTTCGATAAGCCAGGGTAGAAATCCGGATTATTTCTGATGGGAGTAATCGGGCAGTCAATGCCTGATATAGCATGGGCTGGGCTTTACAAGCCCTATCAAAAGCCTGGAGGGTCGCGCCTGCCAGTGGGTGAGCAGGAAGGGTAGACGGCACATTCTGGTTAGAAATCCAGGGCATCAAGCCAAGGTCAGTCCCCACAATCAGACTTTCAAGATTCACCCAACTTTTACAACGGGTATGCACATTCCAGTCTACTACTCTTGACAAATGAACTGCCCGTTGCAGGTCTGGAAGCCCTATGCCACCTTTTCCTTTAGGCAGTACTAATTTCGCCCAGCTGATATGAGCCGACTTTGCTCCCCACAGGAAGGATCTACATATTTTCCTGTAGGCCACACAATGTTTTTTTCGGTCGGATTTAAACTCCAACGGGTTTTTCCAACGGAATTCCGCTCAAGCTGTCTTGCATACACACGGTCACACCAAATTCCGACCGTCAAAAACGCAGTGGTGTACAACACTACGACAAGCCTAGAAAAATTAAGTTCAATGCTTCCGAGCATGCGTGGGGTTTTCTCCGTCGGAGTTCCATACAGACGAACGGAATTTCCGCTAGTAATTTTTTCCATGGGGAAAAAAGAGAACATGTTCTCTTTCTAAGTCTGTCTGAATTTCCGACGGAAAATGTCCGATGGGGCATACACACGGTCAGAATATCCGATGAAATTCCATCTCACTTTTTTCCTCGGAAATTCCGACCGTGTGTACGTGGCATTACTAGGAGTGGGGAAAATGTTCTGGAAAATTATATGAAATGAATACATATTATCAGGCACATTGAGATGATTCATTGTTACTTGTATGTCCGGTTTGGATGTCTGAAATTTGGGGGATGGGTATTTGGGATGAAAGTAAATGTGATAATCAAGGTAGGCTCTCATGGTCCCCCAACTTTACCCATCCCTAACAATTCACATGTCCCTTTCCTGGCTTTAATGGCTTTAACAGCTAACCTACCACTATATTTTAATTCTTAACACTGAAACTTCTTTCCTGACCTAATCTTGAAAATTAACTCTTAACTTTCCACTTACCCCGAAGCTTAAAGGGGTTGTAAACCCTCGAGGTTTTCATTCTCTGCAATATGATGAAAAACCTCCCCCCAGAGCCCTCCTTTTACTTACCTGAACCCGGCCTTTCCAGCTACGAGGACGAGCACACCAGCCGGTGCCTGGAGTCCTGATTGGATAGATCTATAGCAGCACAGCCATTGGCTCCTACTGCTGTCACACAAATCCAATGACACAGAGTTCGGGGGCAAGTCATGCTGTCTGTGTCATTGAACGCAGCATAAGGACACAGGAGCCCCGAGGGAGATTGGCTCACCAATGGAGGGGCACTCGAGAAGTAGAGGAGCCAGGAGCGCCGCTGAGGGACCCCAGAAGGGGAGGTTTGGGGCCACTCTGTGCAAAATCAACTGCACAGCGGAGGTAAGTATGACATGTTTGATAAAAAAAGAAACCTTTACATATCCTTTAACTCTAATGCCCTGTACACACGATTGGTTCGTCTGATGAGAACGGTATGATGGACTGTTTTCATCGGTTAACCGATGAAGCTGACTGATGGTCCGTCACGCCTACACACCATCAGTTAAAAAAACGATCGTGTCAGAACGCGGTGACGTAAAACACAACGACGTGCTGAAAAAAACAAAGTTCAATGCTTCCCTGCATGCGTCGACTTGATTCTGAGCATGCGTGGATTACATTTAAAACAAGTTGGCTTTTTTTTAACCTATGGATAAATAACCGATGGTTAAATAACCGATGGCGCCCACACACGATCGGTTTTGACCAATGAAAACGTGTGTACCCGGCATAACACTTATCCTTTAATCTAAGTTTAAGCAATAGCTTTTTTAAAGTCGAAAAAATAAATAAATAAAAGTAAGTAGCTACAAATACTGCAGCTGCTGACTTTTAATATTAGGGCACTTACCTGTCCAGGGTGTCCACGTTGTCGGCGCCACCATTTTCGCCTGAAAAAAAGGTCTGGAACTTTTTTTCAGGCGGCAGGCGTACGGCGTTCGGCGTGGAGATGTGAACCATCTCCATAGAGGGCAATGTGTTTTCATCCCTCCAGCGTCTCGGGGCTGCTGCGGCGTCACACTACAGGTGACAAAACGCCTAGGTGTGAATGGGGGCTTAGTTCTCTCTCTGAGGCCTTCCAAGCTTCCAATGCTGTAAAAGTGTGGTCATCCTCCTGTGTGAAGTACAGGAAGCTGTGCCTTCATCCACTCAATGCCCCCTGCTGGTTGATTGATTGACTGACCATTTGGCTGAGACCTGAACTTCTTGTAACTTACACTTTTAATGGACAACTTGGTCTGTTACAGGAAGTGGAAAAAAAATGGATCTACTGGCAAGATCAACAGGTGATAAAACTAAGTTATGGGGTGGACTCAGGCAGACTGCTTAATTTATGTAATTACCTTTGTCCATAGATCTTTTGTAATAAAACCTAACCCTTGCATTGTATCTCTTAATCCCCAACCCAAAGCCCAGTAATAACGTACGCCTTAACCTTTTTTATTCCATCAAAGACTAAACTTTCACCTGAACTATTGGGCTGATGCCTCTGATTATGGCCAAATAGTTTCATGTTGTCTTCTTCTCATATTTCCAATTCAGTTATAGTTTAGTAGATTCAATCTTTGTACATCTCTCCCTATCAGAGTATTGCGTTCGACGCTGGAACAAATACGGCGACCGTGCGATGACGTCGTCGCCCGGCGCTGCGTGCGTTCCAGCATGGAACGCAGAAGTGTGCCATGGATCACCGCTGTTTGCTCCATGCACCTGTCAGCTGCCTATAAAGGTTTCTAGCCCCATTCAAACGGGGTCCTATTATTGTCGGTCGTAGCCGGCTTGGCTACAAACAAAACTACAGGCACCATCTATCCCCTCAACTGAGTAGCAGCGCCACCCGGATCCATGCTACCTCTTGGTTATCTACTGCCTCCTTCCACGCTGCCCAACTTACTGCTGTGGCTGGGGATACCCTAAGACAGTGATGGTGAACCTTGGCACCCCAGATGTTTTGGAACTACATTTCCCATGATGCTCATGCATTCTGCAGTGTAGTTGAGTATCATGGGAAATGTAGTTCCAAAACATCTGTGGTGCCATGGTTCGCCATCACTGCCTTACGATATCCCCCACCAGGAGACCCTGCACTGCAGAATCCCAAGGCTGCTACGATACCTGCTTACTGGAAAACACTCATCGCTGCAAACGGATAAGTACCATTACTATGTCACATTTGTTAATGTACAAATACCCGGTTCATATGTAGCTTTATTGAGTACTGTATTTGAATCTGGCTCTAGTAATTACTATGATGCTGCTTGGGATGACTAATGGTGCCTTCATGTAACAATTGTGGACTATCTTAAAGGGACATACACTTTTAAGGCATTTAAACTGAAATTGCCTCTCACAAGTTAATGCTACTTGCATACAGTATTTTCAAATGCTACGTGCTTGACATTCGTTGTTATTTGTATACGGGCTCCCGCCCTAAAATGCTGAACATGTTCACTCTAACTTTTTCATGCTAAGGACAGAAGGTATTTTATACCTACTCCCTTACTAGCCCAATGCATTCCTTTATGTAAAGTGATATGATGTAGAGAACCCCCAAACTCCTGTTCTCTGATTGGAGTGACGCCTGGGGTCCCATACTGATAATCACTTGCATAGAGAAGTGCATTGGAACCTTTAATGCAGTTGTGCTTATTCACGTTTATCATAATCTTTTAATGCTAGGGCTTGGTGACATGTTGTAATATCTCCTCCCTTAGTAGCTCAAAGCATTCCTATATGTGAAAGTGATATGATGCAGAGAACCCCCAAACTCCTGTTCTTTGATTGGAGTAACGCCTGGGGCCCAATACTGATATTTCACATAATATAGAGAGCTGCTTTGAAATCTTTTGCTAACCACAGTTGTGGTTCACTTCGTTCACCGTAGTTTGTGACACATTTCCTTTCCCTTCCTGCTCTCTGATTGGTCTATGTCCTAATCTGTTTTACATTGTAGAGAATCGGTGATGTAAAGGAAACATGAAAACCTCAAAGTCCTCTGTCATCGTGGAATAAGCTCTGTTCTAGAACGAGTTTTCATACTACGGTATCATTAGAGGTGTATGCTCAAAAAGAAGATACAATTAATCAAACATAAAAACAAATGTAAAGTATCCAGTCACAAGTTTACCTGATTGAAAAATTGGTCTAAGTGTTAGAAAAACAAAGGGATCAAAGCTCTCAAGCAGTCCAATTCCATCACTTTGACTACTTGCTCTGGTGCAGTCCTAGAAACAAACAAGGCAATTCAGAAAAGAACAAGTGACGCGGGTTCATCAGTATAATCTCTATGAAATCATCATTATTCACAAAGATAAGTAAGTAATATGACTGAATGGGGCTCAGTTTCACACCTTATCACTGACACAAATGCAGGAAATAATTGGAAAATGATGTGTGCTGTATAGCCATATATATAAGTAAGTGGTTTGGTTGCTATCCAGGTCTGTTCATCCAACATCAGTACCTGACCTCATAATTGGGTACAAATTCCCATAGACCCCCTACAGAAGCTATCAAATCTATGATTTGCGCATGCGTTGTTGTGTGTGTCCATGGCTCCGCCCAACATGTTTTGTCACTTTTGACTCCATCAGGGGCAACTAATGTCATCATATGTGACTAAACGCATTGGTTGGAGCCATGTACACATGCAACCACACGTGCGCAAATCGTTGCCCCACATTTTAACTATTGGAGGATGTGTTCTTTCCAGTGTTTTATGCCTGAATCATTCTACCATATATTGCTAATGCATCTGTATACTCATAGTGGGATAGTGACAGCAGATATCAAGCCCCCTTAGCATTCGGTTGCCTGGAGGAGGAGGTGGTTAGAAGCTTTCTGCAACCTGGGTGGCGGACCTATGTCCTTTCATTATGAGTGTGATTTGACCACTTTTTAAGGGGTCACACGAGTTCTGGTAAGTGCTAAAGGAGCTTTCTCTGGTGACACTTTTTTTTTACCTATGATCTTCACTTTTTGAACACGGCTTGTGGGACTGGCAGTTCTTACTTAATCATTTGGAATCTGGAGACTTGGGACTTTTATTTACTTATTTTTTTACGTTTTGATACAGAATTCACTATTATCACAAAGGAAATCATTTCTCTTTGTTTTCACTTATAGACATGTGCACTGCTGAAAAATGTGTTTGTTTTCTTTTTAATTTCATTCATTCTTTTTTTGGTGTCACATACTTGGTTGGAGGCCAAGGTAATGAGAGGGCTTTGCTTGCTGCTAATCTCCGAGCACCCCTGGAGGTGAGAACAGGGAATGCAGGTCTCAAAGAAGCATGGGTTGCCTGCTGGAGACTGCTCGCAGCGGCATCTGGCTGGAGGATCACTGGACAGGGTGTCCAGGTAGACAGCTGTAGTACTGGAACCCCAAGTGGATATGCAGGTCCAGAACAACAGCAAGGGGTAGGTAGTACCCGTGGAGGGTCCGATGGCCATAGCAGAACTGAAGTGGTGTAGTCAGGACTGATGGTCATACACGGAGGATCAAATAGACGAGGTGGCAAGAGCAAAGTCAAGACAGAGCTAAGGTCATGCTTTAATTGCCTGAACTGTTTTCACAAGGAAATAGTCAGTAGTCAATAACAAAGGCGGTGTTTGAGCTTATTCCTCATTGTTGGTGGTGTCCTGGTTATGGACTTTGGGACTGGACCAACCTTCTGATCTGCTCTAACCCTCTTTTTATAGCTGGAAACTGACTTACAGGTGCACAGGGTCCAGTAGAGATGTCACACAGGCTGACAGAACAGTGTAGATTCATTTTGTAGTCCTTTCCAACAAACTTGAATAGCTGCACAGAAAACCGTCCTTGTCTGGAGACACCGTTCTCTTCAACGGTTATGGTTCCATCTTGCTTGGTAGGACAGCTAAAGAAAGAAAAAGTGAAAAAAAAGCACATTGTACAAATAATAATTTTATACACATTGTACTAAAAGACTTAATTCAGAGAACTAACAATGTACATTGTGATTTATATATTTAAAGGGAAAGGCCAATCAGATCTGGTACTGCAGTTGTGGATGGACACAGGTGGGTTGAACCATCCAGAAGCTTCTCCTGTCTCTGGACACTGGTAGAGAGATCTCCGCACTCATGTTTCCAATAATGTCCACCTTTTTTTATGGGGATCCCAGTCTGCTGTCCATGTTTTACATGAAGCAAGGTTGGTTTACAGATCCCTCATCTATCATTCCCGGTCATGGAGAAGAAAGCACTGGGTACAGGTAAATGCATCATATTACATCTACAGTGGACTTTTCCGGCACAATATGTGGTGATATACTGTATATAAAAAGTCATAACGTTTATTACAACTCAGATTGACGAGTTGTGGACCGCCCACTGCACTTATACTGTACGTCAGTGGCGGCCAGTGGTAATTTTTTTGGGGGGGCGGCAAACAGATCTGGAGCACTTACCACATATTTGGTGAGCATCGCTTCTCCCGGTCTTCAACGGCATCTTCCCCTAGTTGGTGGTGGCGGCTTTCCTCTGTTCTCCACATTTTTTTTGCTGCCCTTCTCTTTTTTTGCCAATTGGAAAACGGGTCTCAGACCTGCTTCTGATTGGCCAGATTGAGGATCAATGTTTCAATAGCGAATATTCATTCATTCTAAAATATCAGGAAGCGATTATTACAGCTCTGTATTGAGTATGCTATTTGCACCACATCTGCTTGATCCTCCTTGTATTACCTTGGCCCTGACAGGTGAGGATGTTCCTGGGTGGCACACTGTACATGTGGATGTACAGTGGAACCTCGGATTGCAAGTAACGCGGTTAACGAGCGTTTCGCAATAGGATCACTTTATTTTTAAAAATCGTAACTCGGTTTGCGAGTGTTGTCGGGCAAAACGAGCAGGATTCAGGCCAAATCGGTGTGCAGTACCGCGTTTGGCCTGAGGTGGGGGGGGGCGCCAAGCAGAGCCGAACGTTGCTGATCGCAGCCGATCTGGAACAAAGTCTTTCCGAGGTTTGCTGAGGTCAGCCGAGGTGTCCTCGGGCCTTTTTGTGTGTTACCAAGGCTCTCCAGCGCCCCCCTCACCTCTGAACCGCAT
The DNA here is from genome assembly GCF_905171775.1 of Rana temporaria. Lineage (NCBI taxonomy): Eukaryota > Metazoa > Chordata > Amphibia > Anura > Ranidae > Rana > Rana temporaria. The sequence goes on from NC_053494.1 coordinate 2,261,817, forward strand.
CTGGTATTGCATACCATTAAAGTCAATGCAGACCAAATTATTTTCGTTCCCATTGACTTCAATGGAAAACTCGCTTTGATATGCGAGTACTTTGGATTACGAGCATTCTCCTGGAACAGATTATACTCGTAATCCGAGGTTCCACTGTATTTGTTAGAGCCATTTGACTCATATCTTCTTTCCCCTCCATGTTGCCTTGTTTGGAGTTGGATTGGATGGTGGTGAGGAGACAAGATGAGAGTTCACACCGCAAGTTTTCAATCTGTTCACACTAATTACAGACATCATTTGGCTGTCATTTCAGCCTCAAGTCCAATCAAGTCAAAAGTTTGTAGAATTCACCTCCATAACATTTCAAAATTTCGCCCCTTTTTAACAAATGAAACCACCAAACTCCTCATTCACCCCCCATTATCTATCGCCTTGACTATTGCAACTCACTTCTCATTGGCTTACCTCTCCATAGGCTCCTACCCTCTTCAGTCATGAATCATAAATGCTGCTGTCAGACCTATCCACCTTACCAACCGCTCAATGTCTCCTCCAATCCCTACACTGACCACCACCCCTTTCCTCCAATCCCTACACTGGCTCTTGATCATCCAGCGAATTAAATTCAAAATACTAACCACAACATACAAAGTCATCCACAACTCTGCCCCTAGCTACATCACCAATCTTGTCTCCAAACATCTCCCAATCCGTCCTTTCCGCTCCTCCCAAGACCTCCTACTCTCAAGCTCTCTCGTCTCCAGAGCCTCTCCCCTCCTCTGGAACTCACTACCTCAACCTGTCCGGCTATCCCCTACTCTTGCTGCCTTCAGGCAATCCCGGAAAACTAATTTCTTCAGGGAAGCCTATCACGTCTCCAACTAATCTTTTACCACTTTCATCTGCTCATTTCCCACAGTTACAACCTTTTGTACCACCTGCCCCACCCTATTAGATTGTAAGCTCTTCTGAGCAGGGCCCTCTTAATCCTCTTGTATTTTATTGTATTGTACTGTAACTGTAATGTCTCCCTTTTATATTGTAAAGCGCTGAGTAGACTATTGGCGCTATATAAATCCTGTTTAATTATAGTAATAATAATAATTTGTTGAATACCTAGTAAATGCGCTTTGCTATATCAGCCCTTGAAAAAGTGCTTGGTGGCTCAATGGAACCCTGGGGATTTCTCATGGACATTAGGACTTTGGACCTTATGTGGACAAAAGTGATCATGGTACTTGGGTCTATATATTTATTTGGGCTCTAGACATACAAGATATATGCTGTGCCAGTCTGGGGTTGCCTGATTGTGCTGGTCCTCCCACCCCCTACTTTTGACTTCTGTGTCCACCCCCAGGGTCTGTTTTATCTGCCCTTTGCCTAAATAGTGTGAGTGTGTGATAAGTGCAACACCCGCCCAACCAGTCCCGACGAAGTGATAATCCTCAAGAAATGCGTTGACTTTCAAGTATGGAGAATTTGTGGACCTCTATCCTATGGACATACAGTATGATTAAGACACTTGGATTCAACTACACAATTTGAGTGTGCCTCTGGTTTGACAGTACTATGTATTAGACACCTATGCGTTTTTTTTGTTTTTTTTTACTATATCTGTATGTGATTGGAAATGGTTTTAATCTGGCCTGTAATAAATGGTACTGTATGACTTTTTATGTCTATCGCCCCCTGTTGAGCCGGTAAAGTCTGCAGTTTTTTTGGCAACATGTTTGTTCCAATTGTTTTGACATTTTGAGGATGGGGCACGGTGAGGGTCTTTTTTATTGGTTTACCCATTTTGGATGATGTAGTATTTCAGGAGGTCAGTTATATCATCCGTTGAGGTGGTGTAGCAGTCCTTCATCACCAGGACAAAATTCGATATGTCTCCACTCCAAAGGAAAACTCCAATATACATGAATTCCTCTGTGGACACTGTAACTTCTGGTCCCGTGTATGGAGTTGTGTAGCCGTTGTCTTTATACAAAACCATGTAGATCTTGAACTCTCCCGTTCCTGGAACTGTGATATTTGTAGAGCTGCCTTTCAAATAATGATAGATAAAAATTAAACATACCCTACTAACAATTTAAATCACAGCTAGAATGTAAACTGATAGAGAATGGAAAGGATAGAAGGAGGGAAATTAGAAGACCTTAAAGGGGTTGTAAAGGTTCGTGTTTTTTTCACCTTAAAGCGGAGCTCCACCCTATAGTGGAACTTCCACTCATCGGAACCCTCCCCCCTCCGATGTCACATTTGACACCTTTCAGGGGGAGGGGGTGCAGATACCCGTCAAAGACAGGTATTTGCACCCACTTCTGGAAGTCCTCTCTGCGAGGACTCTGCGGGTAGTGCATCACTTCCCGTCCCCCCGCCCGTTGTGTTCTAAGAAACACTCGGCTCCCAGAACACAGCGGGAACCAGTGAGGACGGTGCTGCGTGACTCGCACATGAGCCGTAGGGAATCGTAGTGCTTCACTTCCTGGTTCCCTCACAAGGCTGGCGGTGGGGGCAGCAGAGTGATGAGTGATCGCTCGTCCTCTGCTGCCGACATCGCTGGACTCCAGGACAGGTAAGTGTCCTAATATTAAAAGTCATCAGCTGCAGTATTTGTATCTGCTGGCTTTTAATATTTTTTTTTCCGGCGGAGATCCGCTTTAATGCATCCTCCTTAAGGTGAAAAAACACCTGGCTGTCACTGGCCACCCCAGCCCCCCGTTTTACTTACCCGAGCTCGTTCACCTGCTGTGTGCGTCCCCCGGCATCCTCTTCTTCACAGAGTCTGGCCGTTGATTGGATACATTGATAGCAGCGCTGCCATTGTCTCCCACTGCTGTCAATCACATCCAATGAAGCGGGCGCCGGGGGGCGGGTCCGAGCCATACACTCTGTGTCTATAGACGTAGCATGTATGACAGCGAGTGCACCCGCAAGCTAACCCCCTCGGCATAGAGCTTCCCAGAGGGGGTTATTGCGGGGAGGAGCCAAGACAGCCACCGAGGGACCACAGAACAGGAGGATCGGGGCCACTCTGTGCAAAACTGCACAGTGGAGGAAAGTATGACACGTTTGTTATTTATTTTTTTAAATGTAAACCTTTACAACCCCTTTAATCCTAGTTACAGACAATAAAGCAGTACAAGAGTTCTCTGCACAATCTGTGGGATAGATAACAGAGTGCCACACAAAAGCGACTGTCACATGACTATCCTGATAAAGCTGCTGAGCCAGCATGGCTGCCACATGTCTTTTTCCCATAATCCCCAATTCCTGGAAACAAGTAAGTGGCCTTCTGTAGTCAATAGACTGGTGACAGGGCCTAACCCTAAAAGTACTGTTAATTCGACATCATACAGAGACATTGTAGACAATTGTGCATTGTATATAAAACACTATACTACAAACTATATAGGTTGAAACATATGGTCGAGCTACATTTTGCACAGCAAAAGGAAAGAGTAAAAACTCTGTTAATGCTAAGTATATGGTAAATAGAGTTTAGGGGTCTTAAATATTTAATGGTAGGGATGAGCTGAACACCCCCTGGTTCTGCGAACAGGCAAAAAAATTCTGCAAACCCTATTAACCACTTGCCGACCGCCGCACAAACGTATATGTCAACAGAATGGCACGGCTGCACAAATGGGCGTATATATATATAGGTCCCCTTTAATTTGCCACCGTGTGGTCACACATGTGCCCCATCGGCGGTGCGCTCGCGACCCTGTCCCAAGCTCAGTGACCGTGCCCGCGGGACCCGCGGACTCGATGTCCATCAGTGTCCCACGATTAGGTCACAGAGCTGAAGAACGGGGAGATGTCAGTGAAAACACAACATCTCCCTGTTCTTCCTAGTGACATGTCACTGATCAAATGCTCCCTCTTATTGGGAACAGCGATCAGTGACGTGTCACTCATAGCCATGCCCCCTAACAGTTAGAATGACTCCCTAGGACACACTTAACCACTTCAGCGCCCCCTACAGATTAACCCCTTCCCTGCCAGTGTCATTTTTACAGTAATCAGTGCATTTTTATAGCTCTATAAATGACAATGGTCCCAAAAATGTGTCAAAAGTGTCCGAAGTGTCTGCCATAATGTTGCAGTCCCAATAAAAATCTCTGATCGCCGCCATTAGTAGTAAAAGAAAAATATTTATAAAAATGCCATAAAACTATCCCCTATTTTGTAGACGCTATAACTTTTGCGCAACCCAACCAATAAACGCTTATTGCGTTTTTGTCAACAAAAATAGGTAGAAGAATACATATCGGCCTAAACTGAGGAAACATTTTTTTTTTATATATATTTTTTGGGGGATATTTATTATAGCAAAAGGTAAAAAATATAGATTTTTTTTCAAAATGTTCACCTCACAGAGGTGATCAAATACCACCAAAAGAAAGCTCTATTTGCACAACTGTGGGATAGATGACAGAGTGCCACACAAAAGCGACTGTCACATGACTATCCTGATAAAGCTGCTGAGCCAGCATGGCTGCCACATGTCTTGAAGATACTTGAAGCTACTTGAAGATCTTGGAGAACCAATGTCTTTAGACAACAATTTATATGAAGACAATCAAAGATGTATAAAGCTTGAAAAGACTGGAAAGATCAATGCTATAATCTAGCACATTGATGGCAGGTATTGATACATCAGAGACTACATGGAACAAAATTTGATTGGTCCTTGAATACTGTGAAACTGATAAGATAATAGTGAATGTTATGACAAAACCACTTCCAAAGCCGAAGTTTGAAGAACTCTGAATGAAGATGGGGCCAGACCTATGACAATCTTTAGACATTACTGAGTGGAGTAAAATCTGGTCTGCTGGGACTAACTGTTCTATGAATGCACTAGCTCAGGAAAACACTCATAAAATACTCTTTCATTATTAGGTAATTTTTGTAAGACTAGATCATTTTTCTCCTTCAACCCCTCCCCTGTGCTTTGGACGATGCAATGCTAGAGGCCCAATATTTCTTATTTGGTGGGATGCCTGATTGTTCAAACATTGTGGACATGGGTATATGATATGATTCATATAATAATTTACAAACCCCTAAATATGGATCCATGGAAGCCTTGCTTCATAGACCCAATTTGAGTCTTAGGCCTCGTACACACGACCGAGAATCTCGTCGTAAATGAAACATTGTTTTCCTCATCGAGTTCCTTGTCAGGCTTTTGGAGAATCTTGTCAAGCTTTCTTTGCATACACACTGTCAAGACAAAATCTCCTCGTTCTCAAACGCGGTGACGTACAACACGTACAACGGCAGGGGAAGTTCCATTCCATTGGCGCCACCCTTGGGGCTGCATTTGCTAATCTCATGTTACTGCGTGTTAAGTAAAAGTTTGGTGAGAGACGATTTGGGCTTTTCAGACTGTTACAGCGTGACAAATGTGCTATCTCCATTACAAACGCTACTTTTACTGAAGGTGCGCTCCCATCTCATACTTTATTCTGAGCATGCGCGGGTTTCTTAGCATACACACAAACGTGTTTCTCGTTGTAAACCAGCCTGACGAGAAACACGACAAGGAAATTGAGACTCCCGACGAGAAAAAAGAGAACTTGTTCTCTTTTATTCTTGTCGATACACACGGCCGTTTTTTTTGGCAAGAATGCTCTGCCAGCATTTTTCTTGATGGATTTTGCAGAGGAAAACGGTCATGTGTACAAGGCCTTAGAAAATCAGAAAGAAAATTGATTTCACAAATCCCAGTCCTGTCAGAGGAGAGGAGACAGTTTGTTTGTTCCTACTAAGTAGGAACAACGACCTCTCCTAGTCACTCCTATCCCCATACAGTTAGAACAAAGTCAGGGGACACACAGTTAACCCCTTGATCCCCCCCCTAGTGTTAACCCCTTCCCTGCCCGTGACATTTACACAGTAATCAGTGGATAATTATAGCACTGATCGTCCCAAAAATGTGTCAAAAGTGTCTGATCTGTTCTTCGCAATGTCAAAGTACCGCTAAAAATCACTGTTTACCACCATCACTAGTAAAAATAATAATAATAATAAAAATGCCATAAATCTTTCCCATAGTTTGTAAACACAATGGCCCGGATTCACAAAGCACTTACTCCGACGTATCTACAGATATGCCGCGTAAGTGCAAATATGCGCCGTCGTATCTATGCGCCGGACTCTGAAACCAAGATACGCCTGAAAATAGGCTTCATCGGACCGACGTAACTTTCCTACGCTGGCGTTTCGTGGGTGCATATTTACGCTGGCCGCAAGGGGCGCTCCCATTGATTTCCTATTCAAATATGGAAATGAGGGAGATACGTCGATTCAAGAATGTACTTGCGCCCGGCGCATAATATACGCAGTTTGCGTAAGTCGTACGTCCGGCGTAAAGTTATTCCCCATATAGGAGGCGCAACTCATGCAAAGGTATGGACCAAGGAACAGAGCCGTCGTATTTTACGTCGTTTACGTTCGTTTTAAGTACTTCTATGGTGCTCGGCCCATCATTTGCATGGGGTTACGCCTCATTAGCATTGCTCATGTCCACTTCCACCTACACTGGCTTACGCCGAGTTAACCCAGCGTAGATTTGAGAGCGAGTGGGAGCAAGTGCTTTGTGAATACTGTGCTTGCCTCTCTGCGCTGCGTCGGCGTAGCATATATTCGATACGCTACGCCGGCATAAATATGCGCCGATGTATGTGAATCCGGGCCTATAGCTTTTGCGTAAACCAACGAATATACGCTTATTGTGATTTTTTGGCAAAAAAAATGTAGAAGAATATACATTGGCCTAAATTGATGAAGAAATTTGATTTTTAAAAATATTTTTGGGTATATTTATTATAGCAAAAAGTAAAAAATTTGTTTATAGCGCTAAAAAAATAAAAACCGCAGAGGTGATCAAATACCACCAAAAGAAAGCTCTATTTATGGGGAAAAAAAGGACGCATTTTGTTTGGGTACAAGTCGCACAACCGCGCAATTGTCAGTTAAAGCGACACAGTGCCAAATTGTAAAAAGTGCTCTGGTCAGGAAGGGGGTAAAATCTTCAGGGGCTGAATTGGTTAAAAAAACAACACTAGCAGCCAAAAAATATCAGAAATAAGAGACTTAAAGGGGTTGTAAAGTTACAATTTTTTTCACCCTAATACATTCTATGCATTAAGCTAAAAAAACATTAGAGGATTAGCCCATCGAGCCCCTGTTTACTTACCTGAACCCTCGAAAGTCCCGCGCCGTGAACATGCTGGCCTCTTGGCCAGGGTTCTCGGCTCATTCATTGATCGATTGAAAGCAGCGCAGCCGTTGGCTCGCGCTGCTGTCAATCACATCCAATGATGCGGGGGCGGGGCCAAGTGATATAGTGAGCGGCTATAGCCTCCGGCTGTATCATGGGAGTGCGCCCGCAAGAACTTACCACCATGTGAGAGAGCATGAAGGTGGATAGTTCTTGCGGGGAAGAGCCGAGACAGCCGCCAAGGGACCCCAGAAGACCGGGTTCAGGGACACTCTGTGCAAAACGAGCTTCACAGTGGAGGAAAGTATAACATGTTTGTTATTTAAAAAATAAATAAAAAAATGTATCCGCGTTTTGAATTGGCATGAATGCAAGTTTAGCCGAGCTGGCTTTCAGCCGCGTTTCTCTGTCTCTATTCAAAATCAATTGTTCCCTATGGGAGACTATTGATATGAATATAAGTCACACCAGAAGTTGGATCTGATCCGACTTGCGGTGCGACTTGTGTTCTGAGAATCTTGAAAGGGAACTCCACCAAAATGTATTTTTTGTTTGCGTGAGGTTCCCCCAAAACGATACCAGACCCTTCAGTCTGGTATGGATCTTAAGGGGAATCCCCCACGCCCAAAAAAATGACATTGGGTCCCCCCAAGATCTATACCATTTTTTTGGGTGTGGGGCATTCCCCTTAAGATCCATACCAGAACAAAGGGTATGGTATAGTCTTGGGGGCAACCTCACACAAATTTTTTTTTTTTACATTTTGGTTCGCTTTAAATATTCTCAGAAAACAAGTTGCACCGCGAGTCGGATCAGATCCAAATTCTGGTGTGACTTCTATTCAAATCAATGGGATCCCATAGGATCATAACATTTTGCCTGGCCTCAGAGAGATCAGAGAGACTTCGAGGATCATCTGGCCAACCAGAAATCTCTATGATCAGCATTCGGAGGCAGCAGTTCCCTTCTCTGGGTCACTGATGGCACGGGTGAGTCGGGAAAAGCATCGGAGGGCGGTGGGAGTGGGGCATCCACTCCCGCCACCTGTAAGAATGATCAAGCGGCTGAACGCTACTAGGATCATTCTTATGGTGTAGGGAATCGCCGGCTGTAAAAGAAGATATCTGAATGATGCCTGTAGCTGCACCCATCATTCAGATATCACCGCTCAAATTCCACAAATTACTGTAACGATTAACCCCATTTGCGCAACTGAATCGGAAATGTGATCAAAATTGAGGATTTCCATTTCTCAGAAATGTAAACATAAATTGGGAGATTGCACCATTCTGGCACAATGATTTAGAATCAATGAGAAAAACAAAATAAAAGCATCTGGTTATTTTTCAAGAGGATTATTCGTTTTGATAATGACTGGTGAAATTTCACCAACAACCTAAACAATTTCACTGCACCTATCCCCAGTCAAAAGTGAAGCCCACATGTCCCAGCCTGGGCCTAGCATCCAAAGGGACAGATGGAGTGAAGTAGATGGAGTATCTCCAACTACTTCACCTTCATCCAAGTTGAAGTAGCTTGAGATATCACCTAATGCAGGGATGCATTTGAAAAGTTATAGGTTCACTTGCTTTAAATATTTATAGGTTACATACCTGGTGCTTGGCCTTCTGTGAAGGCCACCACTGATGTGCTGGACAAAATCATTAAGATTACGAGGGGATTAGACATGGTGGTTGATTTTCAGCAGGTTCAGACCCAACAGTGACGGCTCCTGAAGAGTCTTCTCTTACCGGAGATACCAGAGAAACAATAGATTCATCTCACCCACTTTTTTTATATAATTTTTAGAAGGAAGTAAAAATCTAGAAGGTCATATTGTTTTGATCACTAAGTTTACAGAAGCACGTACTTTACTTTTTACATTGTAGAATCTTATGAAAGTTGAATATGTTTATTATTGTGTGTGTGTTTACTACCTTTTGGTTATCCATTGAAAGTTTACAGTTGTTTGGAGTTTATAGATGTCAAGTTATCTGGTGGAGAGGGTAACAAGTTATAGAAAGAGAGGAAAATGAGAAGTATTGCGAAACCAGGACAAAGGAGGGAGGAGGGGGGGGGATGATGAGGTTCCTATCCATCGCTCTCTCAACTCTTTGATATAGTCTAATTAAGTAGAAGAGATGAAATGTAATATCCTGTAACGTAATTCTTGAAATAAATAAAGAATTAAAAAAAAAAGTTATCTTTCAGGTGTCATTTCATGATACGATGTCTTGGTTTACTTTACATGGCCACAATGAGAAAAAATGCTGCAACTTTTATAAAGACTCTGCTGCAAAAACTCTGCTGTTTACTTTTATAAAGAGGCAGCAAGAAGGGAGGTTCAGCATTCTCTGGTTACCCAAAAAATGAAGACCAGATGAAAGACTAAACTATAGTACATACCAATGCTCCTCCTGTTTTTAATGGTCCTATCTATTACACATGCACCATTTGGGGGGTGGGGGGCGGCGCCTCAACAAAAACTGTTGGCCCCTTAATCCCCTTTTATCTTGCCATTTGCAGGATGGGCTGAACACATTACAATTGTGTTCCCCCTAGTGGCTGCTCTTGGTTGTTGTTTTATCATGTTACAACCAAAAACGTAAATGTATTTTATTGGGATTTTATGTGATAGACCAACACAAAGTGTCACATAATTGTGAAGTGGAATGAAAATGATAAATGATACAAATAAATATGTGAAAAGTTTGGGGGGGCATTTGTATAGTGCCCCCCTGAGTCAATACTTTGTAGAACCCCCTTTTGCTGCAATTACAGCTGCAAGTCTTTTTGGGGATGTCTCTACCAGCTTTGCACATCAGTAATGAGGCAAAGAGCGATAGCAAATATGGGCTTAGAATCGTGAGGAAAGTTTTATAATAAGAATATGGTAGGCCTGGGGATTTGTGGGCTAGTAAATTTTTCACAACCTCCGCTAATTCCTCAGGGGTAATTGCGGTATTTAAGGAAAAGAGGAGCTTAATTTACTCACCGAGGATACGTCTGTGGCCACTTGTCTAATTGCTGAGTATACACCAAGGGCCAGATCCACAAAAGGGATACGCCGTCGTATCTCTGTTTCTAACTATGCGGCTGATTCATAGAATCAGTTACGCATAGATATCCCTAAGATCCGACAGGTGTAATGGACTTACACTGTCAGATCTTAGGATGCAGTACCGCGGCCGCCGCTGGGGGCATTTCTCGTCGTAATCCAGCGTCGGGTATGCAAATTAGCACTTACGGAGATCCACAAAGCTTTTTCCCTTCGTTAAGTCGCCGTAAGTGTTAGTTTGCCGTCACAAAGATAGGGCTACTTTTACAAAGTGTAAAGTTAGTACACCATGTAAAAGTATACCCGTCTTTCCCGCGTCGCTGTCAAATTTTTTTTTTTTTTAAATGTTTCCCGCCGCATCTCTTTTTTACCCGTCGCAATTCACAAAACTCGGCGCAACGTAACGTAACGCAAAGCATTTTGGGAAAATAGCGTCGGGAGCATGCGCACTACGTCCGGCGCGGGAGCGCGCCTAATTTAAATGGGACTCGCCCCATTTGAATTGGCCCGCCTTGCGCCGGACTGATTTAGGATACACCGCCGCAAATTTCCAGGTAAGTGCTTTGTGGATCGGGCAATTTGCGGCGGTGTAACTTAAATCACAAAAGTTACGTTGCGCCCGCTGGTTGTGGATCTGGCCCCAAGTCTACAGGAATGCTCGGCTTGCTGCCACTGGAGGTGTCTGTAGGACTCAAAGGCCCTGGCTGCGTATTGGCCACAAGCACGGACAGCTTGTTTAGCTGGTAAGCCTTCAATCTATGTGGTGGTTGATTCACTGTGTCCTTCGAACATTGAAGATCCCTCACGGTTGTTTTTAACATTCTATTCTTGATTGGGAAGCACTAGGAAAATACTATTTTTTTATCTTTATATTTTTGATACGTTTTAAATTTATGATATTCACTTATCTGTTGAATTGGTTTATTTTGGTTTACTCAACAGGTTGTTTTCTTTCTTTGCTTTATAGGATTTCTTTTGTTTATTCATTTAAGTGCATCTGTATATTTGGTTACCCTTTATCAACTTAACATTGTAGGGTTTATCCAAACCTTTAACTCATTCACTTATGACGTGTATTTGCTCATTCATTATTAGCGCAGCTTCCTTTTGTTTTATATTTGTTTGGTGCATATTTCACTTCAACTTGCAGCTATTTTTAGTTATTTCTAAGTTATCACACCAGCGCAGTTTTTTTCTCCTTTAACATCAATATGAACGTGTCAGAGTAGGGAAGATGGCCGTGGCTCGTATTCGTGAACCGACACAGAGTTTGTGAATCGGAGCAAATTTTTGTGAACTCTTCTGTTCGTGAACCGAGGTATCACTGTACTTGTGAAGTATGTCTAGATCAAGAGCATCTATAGGAAAGAGTTGTTGGTGCTCGATGTATCTCAGTAAGAGAAATTAAGCATAACAAGCCATTACAAATTAGAAAAACCAATCTCATAAACATAGTATATATTTAGCAAGCTGACCAACATTTCCATTTACATACAGAGAAGCATGTGTGCACAACCTTGATACTAAGGGAGACCGCCAATTAAGGGCTATTGCCCATTGGATGGCACTAAAAAGTGTATGCGCCAACTTTTGACCGGGGGGGGGGGGGGTGACCTCTGGGAGTTCGGCAAATAGAATGCATATCTGGTAAGTCAGTGTTATAGGTTCCCCTATTATTTGAAACACCTTTGTGGTGGTCTTTTGCCATAAGGACCATAGAACTCTGCAGCTCCAGAATGTGTGAAGGAGAGTGCCCCTATGACGACATTCCCTTACAGCATGTGTCGGGTACCAAAACTAACTGGGGTGTAGTACCCAGGCTGGTCTTTTTTAAACAGTTGGTCATTTATCTGGTGCTCCTTTCTGAATTTCCAAAGATTGAGCTTCTGTTGGGCACCCTTCCAGGGAAGACTTGATTTATGGAAGATGCCTTTCCAGGGCTTTTGACCTTGTTTGAAGTTTTCCTTCATCTCACCACATATGCAAGTCAAACAGTCCCCAGCTGCTCTCTGTGTATGTTGTGCTGAAGCTTTGGATGGGGCTGCACCTAATGCTTGAGAGTTTAGTAGCTGATAATTTAAGTCTAAACCCTTGTAGAGCACTTTACTTATTCTTACACTGCATACCTAGAAATGTTAATGGACAATAGTATATACAATTGTATAAATATCCTCAACTATGAAATCAGCTTTGTGTTGGGTATTGACCCCTGTACGTATATGTACTGTATGCTGAGGATATCACAATGTACAGCCGCATATGTAGCATTGAAGCTTTTACTTTCAATTATACCATGTTATTCCCATAAAAACACTTTACTGCTCATGTATACAGTGTGACCGATTCTCACATCACCCAGCTTAATCAGTCACCAACATTATACGAGTGCAATCATACCCTACTTCTTTATGTATTTTTGTAAAAAAAAATCACAATGACAACAAAATATTTATTACACCATTCCCTGAATATTTGATATAGAACTCTAATGCCCCGTACACACGATCGGTTTTCCCATCGGAAAAAGTCAGATGAGAGCTTTTGGTCGGGAATCCCGACTGTGTGTATGCTCCATCTGACTTTTCCATAGGAAAAACTGTTGGAAAAAGATAGAGAGCAGATTCTCTATTTACCCGTTGGGAAAAAATCAGATCGGAATTTCCTATCGTGTGTACAAATCCAGACGCTCTAAATTCCGACGCATGATAAGAAACAAATCAACACATGCTCGGAAGCAAAGAATCTAATTTTCTCGGCTCGTTGTAGTCTTTTACGCCACCGCGTTCTTGGCAGTCAAAAATTTACCAAAATTTTGTGTGACCGTGTGTATGCAAGCCAAGCTTGAGTGGAATTCCGTCGGAAAAACCATCCAAGTTTTTCCAGACAGGAATTCCACTCGTGTGTACGGGGCATAAGTTTAAAATGCTGAAAGGAATGTTTTTTTTTTTGCTTGGTTGACAAGTCAGCTTTGGAGGTGTTAATTGTCTTCAGAGCGCCATCTTTTGGAGGAGCAGAAGATGGGGAAAGGTAAAGTGCAAAATCTCTCCCCTAGATTAAATAGGCAGTTAATACTTGCAGTGCTGACACGGCCTCACTGCAATAAATAATTTTGAAGTTTTCTGTTGTTGGACTTGGACTAACAAATAGCTACAACATTTTATATGAGGCAAACTACCTGACCCATTTTAAATGTTAACTTTTAAAGTGGTTTTAAAGGCATGTAGATGCATTTAGAGGCATTCTATACATTAAGGTAACAAACTTTTTAGTTGCAGCTTTCCCCCAGCCCCCCCCCCCTTTATACTTACCATCTTGATCCAGCGATATGGATGAGAAAAGCGACATTCCTGGGTCTCTTTGTCCTCATTGTCTCACACAGCTGCAGGGGCCATTGGCTCCTGCTGCTATCAATCACTGCCAGTGAGCCAATGAGGAGAGGCCATGCCATTCTTTGTGTGTTAATAGACACTGTTTTATTCACAGGAGGGTAGCTTGTGACTGAGCCTGCTTGAGTGCCCCATAGCAAGAGGCTTGCAAATGTGGACACTTGTCAGGGGAATGGAGCCAGGACTGCCAGCGGGGGGACCCAAAAAGGGGATCGGGGCTGCTCTGTGCAAAACCATTGCATAGAGCAGGTAAGTGATGGATTTAATTCCTTGCTTTTCAGGGACACAGAATTCCTCCTTTCCCTCCTGTCAGAACAGAGCTATGTCTTTTGTACATAGGCATATCCCTGTTTTGTGTCTCTGCCTGACATTTGGCAGGTGCCGGCAGACATGCAGTGCCCGACACCTGCAGATCAGCTTTTTTTTTTTATATTATAACTTTGTTTTTTTATTGTAAACAAAATAACAGTACATAGTAAATATTAATAAATAATACATATAATGCCACTCAACATACAATTACATAATATTGTACATCTCCTATTACCTTATAGTCAAGATCAAACATGCGCCCCTTTTAAACCTCTTGCCCCCTATTGTCCCAGGGACATCATAAATAGTCAAAACCTTGCCAAGAAGAAGAGAAGAAAAAAAAATAAAAAAAAAAGAGTAAAAAAAAAAGAAGGGAAAAATAACACAAAAATTCTCTCACCCCTCTCTCTGTTATTCTTCGTACATACCTCTTCGCACCCCCTTCAGATCTCTAGGCTTCTTGTACAAACTTTCCCCCCTACCCTCTTTAAACCTCTACCCTGGAGTCCAAAAAGGACTTCCAGGAGGTCCACGTTCTTAAATACCTTTCCTGGTGATGTTGTGCTATCCATACTAGTTCTTCCAGTTTGCTAATTTCCTTTACTTTACATATCCACATCTCTATGGTTGGTGCAAGTGGTAACTTCCACATCCTCGTTATGCAAGCCTTTGCGGCATCTAGGATGCTTGTTTCCCTATATGCTTCTTCCCAGCAGAAGCGGGCCACCAGCGGTGCACGCCCCCCTAGGTGGAAGTGCAGAATTACATATATATTTGTGATTATGCACAGGGGGGCTACCCTGTAGAAATAAATGTGCCATGGGGTAGTCTTTAGGTGATTAATATTAACTCTGAATAACAATTAAAGAGGGGAAAATAATATAGAAATCAAACTCTAAAAGCTCTAGTAGTGTATCAGTCCTATAACAAATTAAAATTGGGACTGTGGGGTGGATGTTCTTGAGTCAGCTGCAGCTCTAGGTGTTCTCTGCCTGGGAAATGTGGTCATGGCTGCTGGATGCCCTTGAGACTAAGGGGTATAAAGGTCAGCAGAGCTAGAGCCCAGGGAACAGTGGAGCCAGCCGATTTGCATAGCTGTGTGTCCACCATCTGGATCTTTCAACTATTTTCAAAACTAAAAAGAACATGCACTTTATATATATATATATATATATATTGCTATGTGTAGATTCACAAATGTACTAAAACGTTGGGCTCCATATGGTAATATGGAAAACCAATAATTAAATTGGAAACGCTTCAACAAGCAAAGGATAGAGGAGGAATAGCGGTTCCCAATTTGAGATTTTATTATATAGTAGCACAACTTCAGCATTGGAGTGGATGGGAGGAGGTAGATAATTAAGACCCTATACAGAATATACTAATGACTCAATTTAAATCTCTCCCATTGGTACAACAAATAGTATCACATCAATTTTGTAAGAAGAGAAAAATTCCAACTTTTTTTTTAATCCATAGGCTTTGGGAAACGTTACGTATTATTACACACCATACGGGATATACTAAACACATGCCAATATGGGACAACTATTGCTTGCCTGAGTTAAATCAATTGCCGGAATTGCATGAATGGAAAAGAGCAGGACTAATGTTCTTACACCAATTGTTCGAGGGAGATGTGTTGTTATCTTTTTATATATTGAAAGAACGCTTCCGGCTGTCAAATGCGAATTTCTACCAGTACCTTCAAATATGACACGCTTTACAATGTCAGACTTCAACTTTCCCTTTACAACATAAACCATCAGAGATATTGATGAAGGCAACTTCATCACAAGCTATGAAACAAGGATTAATAGGGGATCTCTACATGATGCTCCTAAATATGGAGAGAGCAGATGTGCAGGGGGATAGCTTTGTACGCTGGCAAAAAGACCTTGTAGATCTTAGTGAGGAGGAATGGAAGGAGGCTATGGAGGTTCTACCTAAAGTTTCTATTTCTTAATCGCAACAATTAACGCAGCTTTTTATACTACATAGAACACATTATACTCCACAAAAAGTATATGCTTGGGAAAAAAATATATCCCCTCTATGTCCGAGATGCTCCATATCTAATGGAACTTTAATCTATATGCTTTGGCGTTGTCCGAAGCTTCATAAAAACTGGGAGAAAGTTTTCCAGACACTGAATACATTATGTTGTACAGAAATACCTTGTGCACCTAAAATAGCAATATTGGGCATAGTCCCAGTTGGAGCCTTGCCTATAGAGATGAATAGGATGTGTACTAGAACCTTTTTTTAGCTCGTAAGATTATTTTACAGAAATAGATTGATACAGCACCACCAACCCACAAGCAATGGTGTAATAAAGTTAACTTTATATAAAAAAAAGAAAAATTGGCTTATAAACATAGGGGAGTTCCCCATAAATTTAATACAATATGGTCCTACTGGCTTGATCCCGGCAATTTGTTCTACGATGGTATGAGCAGGGAGTGGGGAGAGGAGGGGAGAATGGGGGAACGGAGGTAGGAAATAGACCTGTAATAAATTTAGAAGTAAAGATTGAAATTAACGACATATAAGAGGTGAATGTTTAATGTTTATTGTTGTATAGTTTTGTTTGATGTTTAATATTGTTGAGCTTCTCCTTTTTTTTTTCTCTTCCCTTATTGGTTATTTCCATTCTGAATAGATAATTATTATAAACATTATAACATTGAATTGTATTAAGACTTTTGTATCTATTATTATAGAATGTAAATGGTAAGACCTCTTTTTTCTTACTATGTATACAAAGAGCAATAACAAAAGTAAAATAAAAATTATGTGATTTAAAAAAAAAAAAAACAAGGTACCCACTCCCCCCCAAAAAAAATTACGAAGGGGCGAGGAGTACTTAAAGCAGAAGTTCCACTTTTGGATGGAACTCCGCTTTAAGTAGACAACTTTAAGTTTACTAAGGACTGGAGGAGTGTATTTTTCTGTAAAATTATAGTGAAACCCAAATTTGATGAAAGTAGACTTCCTCTACGGGGTGGGTCTTCTACACCAGAGGTTCTCAACCTCAGTCCTCAAGTACCCCCAATGGGCCATTTTTTAGATTTGCCTTTACACAGCTGCTTTAAATTGATATCAATGACATGGTATTGATAAGTGTAGAAGAAGAGGTGTAGATCACACTGCACTGACTCGATCAATCACTGCTGTAGGTTATATAGGGTGTGGGCAGATGGGAAGAGTTGGTTTCCAGAGGTTCATGCTCAGTTGGAGGAAAATATGGTGATGGGCCCTGTTAGGGCCTGGGCTGCTACCTCAGGGTATGGCCTTGTGGTCGACTCCACGTATGCTTGTAAAGAAGTGAAAATAAAGGAGCGCCTAGTATCCAGTAAATGTAGGTATAAAAGTGTTTTATTTAAAGTTTCAGCAATAAAAAGTTATTGCTGAAACTTTAAATAAAACAACTCTATACCTACATTTACTGGATACCGGGCGTCCTTTACTTTCACTTTTTTCCATGGTATTGATAAGAGCTATTTTATTTAAGGGAAGTTCCCAAAACATGACCCATTGGGGATACTTGGGGACTGAGGTTGAGAACCACTGGTCTACACCATTGGAAAGTCTTTAGTAGAAAAGAATATAGGATCTCATGTGATCTCATGGACCTCTGGGAAGAGGGTTGCCTAGAAAGAGGATTAGGAAACCAGAGATGGATCAACAACCTCTGAAAAGATCTGCATTTAAAGACAAATCTTCCATGTTCCCTCCTTTGTCTAAGCAACCTATGTTGCCATATTTGGAACAACTTATGGCACACATATGGTTGTCAAAAGAGTTAAACAATACATGAATTATGACTCAGGCCCCGTACACACGGTCGTTCCAAACCGATGAGAATGGTCAGACGGACTTTTTTCATCGGTTCACCGCTGAAGTGGCCTAACGGCCTGATATGCGTACACACCATCGTTCCAAAAAAACGATCGGGTCAGAACGTGGTCGACTTGATTCTGAGCATGCGCGGGTTTTGAACTGATGCTTTTCTGTACTAAGCATCGGTTTGAACCGATCGGGCAGCGGTCCATTGGTTCGGTTTTGAAGCATGTTTCCGAAGCATGTTTTTAAGCATGGACCGAAGGAAACCAGACCGATGGGCTATACACACGGTCGGTTTGGACCGATGAAACTGAACTTCGGTCCATTCTCATCGGTTTTGTCCGACCGTGTGTACGGCGCCTTACAAGGAGGATAAATGGACTGCCAAATAAATATTTACGTTGATACATCTCCAAAAAGAGAACAGATGATAAAACCATAGGAAAAAAAGAATATGTGGTAATAATGAGTTCACAGCACTATGACAACAGTGTACCAGATTTCCACAATAGACCTATTTCAATCTTGCCATTCTAATTAAGCAAAACTCAATATATTACACCTATAGACATTGTTCTACAAAAGAAAATAATTGATAAAAAAGACATAACATACTTTTAGAAGGTATGTTTTCCAATAACACATGTATTCTACGCTCTGACAAAAGTACAAACATTTTTCAACTATCTGGAAGACCTATTGTTTCAGAGCAATGAACTGAACACAGTGGGTTAGATTCACATAGACTTACAACGGGCGTATCAGTAGATACGCCGTCGTAAGTCCGAATCCCCGCCGTCGCAACTTTAAGCGTATGCTCAAACTGAGATACGCTTAAATGTTGCTAAGATACGACCGGCGTAAGTCTCCTACGCCGTCGTATCTTAACTGCATATTTACGCTGGCCGCTAGGGGCGTGTACGCTGATTTATGCCTAGAATATGTAAATCAGCTAGATACGCCGATTCACGAACGTACGCCCGGCCGTCGCAGTAAAGATACGCCGTTTACGTAAAGATAAACCATCAAAAACATGGCGCAGCCAATGTTAAGTATGGCCGTCGTTCCCGTGTCAAAATTTGAAAATTTTACGTCGTTTGCGTAACTCGTCCGTGAATGGGGCTGGCCGTTATTTACGTTCACGTCGAAAGCATGACGATTTGCCGATGTCATTTGGAGCAATGCACACTGGGATACGTCCACGGACGGCGCATGCGCCGTTCATTAAAAACGTAAAATACGTGGGGTCAGGGATGGACTGGCCATTGGGACTACAGGGAGTTTCCCGGTGGGCCGATGGCTTAGTGGGCCGGCTTCAGTGACAGCGGACCGCCGCCCCCCTCCTCTCCTCTGTCTCTCCCTCCCTGCAGCGCTCACCTCCTCTCCCTCCCCGCAGTGCTCACCTGGGGGGGGGCAGAGAAGCAGGGGGAGGACCAGAGGAGCAGGGGGGATGACAGAGGAGCATGGGGGGACCAGAAGGAGCACGGGGGAGGGGACAGACAGCTGACTCAACAGCTATGGCCTGGAAGTTTCTCACTTCTGCCTAATCTTGTCCCATGGGGGGGGCACCGAACTGATTCTTTGCCCGGGTGAAATAATGTCTAGCTTCCCCACTGGTACTGCCTATAAAAGTACCAGTACCAGCCGTTTTACTAATAGAGTAGAACAGCTAGTGGCTAGTGAAGTGGGAGAGGGGGCTTGGATGGCTGGGAAGGGGGGGGGGGGGCGGGAGTTGTCCGGCCACCATGGGAGAGACCTATCAAAGTGGGCCAATCTGGATAAAGTCCAGGGCCAAATTTTTGTCCCAGTCCAGCCCTGCGTGGGGTCACTAGTATTTTACATAGAACACGCCCCCAACCAGCCTATTTTGAATTAGGCGGGCTTACGCCGGCCCAGTTACAGTGCGCGGCGTAGTGTATCTGAGATATGCTACGCCCGCCTAATTCTACCTGAATCTACCCCAGTAAGTATATAAGTGGATGCAATACCATAGCCACGGGTGGTAGTGTCACCCTGTATGTGAGTAGGGATGAGCTTTATGTTCGAGTTGAACACGGGTTCGACCCGAACATTGACTGTTTGCCCGTTCACCGAACAGCGAACAATTTGGGGTGTTCGTGGCAAATTCGAAAAGCCACGGAACACCCTTTCAAAGACTATGGGATAAATATAAAATGCTTATTTTAAAGGTAATATGCAATTCCTTTTGCATATGGTATTGATGAATACAAGGCTAGTTCTACCAATTGGGTTTCTAAGGGAACTTCCAGTTGATCCAATATTTGTATCGCATGTAGTGTGTCACTCACATACAGGGATGAGCCAAACACCCCCGGTTCGGTTCGCAGCAGAACATGCGAACAGGCAAAAAATGTGGACACGAACATGAAAAATTAAAAGTGCTAATTTTAAAGGTTAATATTATTATTATTATTATTATACAGGATTTATATAGCGCCAACAGTTTGCGCAGCGCTTTACATCAGTTATTGTCATAAAAAGTGTTTGGGGACCCGGGTCCTGCCACAGGGGACATGTATCAATGCAAAAAAAGTTTTAAAAATAGCCGTTTTTTTGTGAGCAGTGATTTTACTAATGCTTAAAGTGAAACAATAAAAGTGAAATATTCCTTTAAATTTTGTACCTAGGGGTGTCTATAGTATTCCTGTAAAGTAGCACACGTTTCCCGTGTTTAGAACAGTCCCTGCACAAAATGACATTTCTAAAGGAAAAAAAGTAATTTAAAACTACTTGTGGCTATAATGAATTGTCAGGTCCCAGGAATACAGATAGAAGTCATTGAAAAATAAAAAGCGTGGAGGTCCCCCCAAATTTAATTACCAGGCCCTTTAGGTCTGGTATGGATTTTAAGGGGAACTCCGCGCCAAAATAAAAAAAAATGGTGTGGGAATCCCCCAAAAATCCATACCAGACCTTTGTCCGAGCACGCAACCTGGCAGGCTGCAGGAAAAGAGGGGGGATGTGAGAGCGCCCCCCCTCCTGAACCGTACCAGGCCACATGCCCTCAACATGGGGAGGATGTCCCAATGGGGACAAGGGCCTCATCCCCACAACCCTTGCCCGGTGGTTGTGGGGGTCTGCGGGCGGAGGGCTTATCGGAATCTGGAAGCCCCCTTTAACAAAGGGGACCCCCAGATCCCAACCCCCCTATGTGAATTGGTAACGGGTACATTGTACCCCTACTTCTAAAAGAAAGTGTCAAAATGTTAAAAACAAAAAAAACATACACACCAAGTTGGGACAAGTTCTTTAATAAAAAAAAATCTGGAGGAATCTGGAGTTCTCCTTTGATAAAGGGGGCTTTCAGATTCCGAAAAGCCCCCAGCCCACAGACCCCCACAACCAGTGCCACCGGGCAAGTGTTGTGGGGATGAGGCTCTTGTCCCCATCAACATGGGAACATCCTCCCCATGTTGAGGGCATGTGGCCTGGTACAGTTCAGGAGGGGGGGCGCTCTCTCATCCCCCCTCTTTTCCTGCGGCCTGCCAGCTTGCATGGTCGCATAAGGGTCTGGAATGGATTTTTGGGGGGAACCCCACGCAATTTTTTTTTATTTTGGCACGGGGTTCCCCTTAAAATCCATACCAGACCTGAAGGGCCTGGTAATGGAATTTAGCTGAAACCCCCACGCAGGTTTTTATTTTTTATTTTTCAATGACTTTCAATGACATTTATCTGTATTGCCGGGACCCGACAATTCATTATAGCTGCGAGAAGTTTTAAATGACTTTTTTTCCTTTAGAAATGTCACTTTGTGCAGGGACTGTTCTAAACACGGGAAACATGCACTACTTTACAGGCATACTATAGACACCTCCCAGGTACGAAATATAAAGGAATATTTCACTCCATGACCTTAATGTGCTTCTTCTTGAGCCACTCCTTTGTTGCCTTGGCGATATGTTTTGGGTCATTGTCATGCTGGAAGACCCATCCATGACCCATCTTCCGTGTTCTGTCTGAGGGAAGAAGGTTCTCCTCCAAGATCTTACAATACATGGCCCCGCAATGCGGCAAAGTCAGTCTGTACCTTTAGCAGAGAAACAGCCCAAAGCATCATGTTTCCCCCTTGTGTGACGGTAGGGATGGGGTTCTTAGGGTCATAGTCACCATTTTTCTTCCTCTAAACATGGGAAGTCCCCCTCTTTAAGAAGGCACATGTATAGTCATAAATAAAATATATATAGTTGCGCTAATCTCAAAGCCACCTTTAATGAGAAGGTGACTTAATTACCACTACCATAAATGTGGAAATTAAATAAATAAACATAAACCGTGAACTACATTGAAAGTAACCAATGTGCACAAACAGTGAACCAAATTGCAATCATAAAAATGATAATAAACAAATCATGGAATATAAACCCTGCAATGGGCTATAACATTAACCGATGTGCACAAACAATAAACCAAATGGAGATCATAAATTGATAATGAACAGATCATGAAACATTGCAGGGTTTATATTCCACAATTTGTTTATTATCATTTTTATGATTGCAATTTGGTTCACTGTTTGTGCACATTGGTTACTTTCAATATAGTTCAAGGTTTATGTTCATTTATTTAATTCCCACATTTATGGTAGTGGTAATTAAGTCACCTTCTCCTTAAAGGTGGTTTTGAGATTAGCGCAACTATATATATTTTATTTACTTCTTTTCACTGTTATGTTTTTAGTTTAGTTGCTGCTTACCTATATAGAGCTTCAGGCCATCACATATCCCTATTAATCCTAGCGCAGTTTATTTTTTTCCATTCTGTACATGTATAGTCATGCCAATAAACTTCTAAATGATTCAGAAAAGGATCGGGAGAAAGTTCTGTGGTCAGATGAGACCAAAATTGAGCTCTTTGGCATTAACTTGACTCGTCGTGTTTGGAGGAAGAAAAATGCTGACTATGATCCTAAGAATACCATTCCTGTAGTCAAGCACAGTGGTGGAAACATGAGGCTTTGGGGCTGTTTCTCTGATAAAGGTACATGCCGATGTTGCCGCAGTGCGGGGCCAATGGACGGGGCCATATATTGTAAAATCTTGGAGGAGAACCTTCTTCCCTCAGCCAGGACACTGAAGATGGGTCATGGATGGGTCTTCCAGCATGACAATGACCCAAAACATACTGCCAAGGCAACAAAGGAGTGGCTCAAGAAGAAGCACATTAAGGTCATGGAGTGGCCTAGCTAGTCTCCAGTCCTTAATCCTATAGAAAATGTATGGAGGGAGCTGAAACTTCGAGTTGCCAATTGACAGCCAAGAAACCTTAAAGGGGTTGTAAAGGTAATTTGTTTCCCTAAATAGCTTCCTTTACCTTAGTGCAGTCCTCCTTCACTTACCTCATCATTCCATTTTGCTTTTAAATGTCCTTATTTCTTCTGAGAAACCCTCACTTCCTGTTCTTCTGTCTGTAACTCCACACAGTAATGCAAGGCTTTCTCCCTGGTGTGGAGAAAGCCTCTTGAGGGGGGAGGGGGTGAGCAGGAGAGTCAGGATGCCCACTAATAACACACAGCTCCTTTCTCTATCTGCAAAGTAGAGAGTGTCCTGACCCTCTTGCTCGCCCCCTCCCCCCTTGAGAGCCTTTCTCCACACCAGGGAGAAAGCCTCGCATTACTGTGTGGAGTTACAGACAGAAGAACAGGAAGTGAGGATTTCTCAGAAGAAATAAGGACATTTAAAAGCAAAATGGAAGGATGAGGTAAGTGAAGGAGGGCTGTAGGGAGCTGAACACTGACATGAAACTCTTGCTCCATAAAGTCTAGATTTTCCATGACAATGCTCCACTTACAATTCAGAAAAGAAGAGTTTCAAAGTTTTTCTTTTTACACCAATCCCATTTCAATATTGGCTACTGATGGGCATACCCCTTTAGACTTTTTTCTAGTTTACTACAAAAAAAACACATTGTTAGTGGTGTGGGTCATCCAGGAACTAATATCCTGTGCTTTGTCATTGATAGTCTATATTTCTTGTTATGTGAAGATCCCCGTGGTTAGTTTTAATTTTATATTTTAGTTTCAGAGGTGACACATTTCTTTACAGACCCCCCCCCCCCCAGTGCAATCTCCCTGCGGAGTCTCCTTTATGCCTGGAATTCAGAATTCTGGGCTAGGCCGGCTGTGTAGTACAACCATGAATGTTTTTCTTTAGTCTACAGTTTATTTTTTGGAACGTGTGTTCTTTCACATTCGTGGCTTCTTGTTGCTTCTCTTAACTCGTTCTCTCAAAGTTGGCTCCCGATTCATATTCCTTTTCCCATCTTTGAATTGTCCATTTTATGCAGGCACTACAATGCCCACCTTAGCCACTATTGAGTTCCACCATACGACTTGTTTCACATAATGTCCTGTAAATGCATCAACACATTCTCTTCCTACCATTCTCTAGGCTCTGATATTATTGCAATTCAGGAAACTCAACTTTCCTTAATTTTTTACACTTCCTATGTGATACTATGCTAATGCAAAAGAAGAGAAAAGAGGGATGTGTGGTCCCTAAAAGTACAGGGGAACGTTTGGTAACCTTTTTAGTTTTTTATGCACCAAACTCTAAACAACTTCTGATTTTATGAACTCTCCTCTCTCTTCCGCTCTCTCTATTCGGTGTGAGTGAAAGTCAGCGCTGGACTGGTGTACCCAAAGTTTGGTTGTAGGTGGATATCTTTGTGATTTAGTAGGAGTCCCTTCTGGTGGATTGTCAGTCACCCAATGGTAGATAGTGGCAGTAGTCTGAGTTGAGTTCTTTAGGCAGCTACCTTTCTGATATTACAGCAGAGTCATTGCAGCAGGAGTCACTTGTGTGAGTATGAAGGAGTACCCTGGAACAAAGGATTGTCTCACTTGATGGTTTATTACAGTAGTTTATTGAAGATATAAAAGTAACAAGTGGAATTGCCTCCCACTTCTTCAGGGCTAGTATGTAAGAAAACAGATATGCAATAAAAATCTAGAGCAATTGCATAGAATAATCTGTAAAGTTTTAGTGCCAAAGCACTGTAATACAACACAAATATAGACACAAAATGCAGGATTGAGCATATCAAAAAAAATGTCAGAGCTCTGGGCTCTGACAGCACTGTGATGAGGTGCCCCATTCGCCCATTAAGGCCTCAAGGTGTAATACCATCAGCAGTGGAACTAGATCTTGCCATAGTAGCCTTTCCGGGCTATTGTTCTGTAGGGGGCTCTTTTGGGGACCCAGCTCCCTTGGGTGGCATCCCTCACCTTACTCATCTGCCCTTGTGTGTGTGTGTGTGTGTGTGTGTGTGTGTGTGGGGGGGTGATTTTTTATCAGGGTTGGGTTTGGGGAGGGTAGTCAAGGGGAGGTTATATACTGAGTGGGTTCAGCGATTGGCATTTAGGGGGGCCAGATTGGTGACACACGCTTCATTTTTTAGTAATTCAATGCATTTCTTAGGTAACTCTCCATGGGTGTGTTATATCCTTTATTTTTGTGTTCATCGTTTTTGTCTCATCTTTAAATTTCAGATAAAATCTGCTCTCCCTCAGAAATTGCATCCTAATAAAAAAGGAGTGTGCGCTGTACAGAAAATCTGTCCAATATTTATGTCTTCAGTCTCAGATGCTGCAATTTGTAATTTTATGATAAAACCTGTCTATTCTCTCCCTTTTCCATTGCAGCCTAGTAAACTTGCTTACCTGTGCAGCATGTCAGTGCAATATTTATGGCTTTTTACTCTGACATAATGGACTCTTAGGCCGCGTACACACGGTCGGTCAAAACCAATGAAAACGGACTGAAGGACCTTTTCATCGGTCCAAACCGATCGTGTGTGGGCCCCATCGGTCAGTTAAACTTCGGTCAAAAATTTTTGAATTTGCTTTAAAATTTAACCGATGGACGCATAACCGATAGGTCAAAACCGATGGTTAGTATGCAAAAGCATTGGTTAAAAATCCATGCATGCTCAAAATCAAGTCGACGCATGCTTGGAAGCATTGAACTCCGTTTTTTTCAGCATGTCGTGTTTTAGGTCACCGCGTTCTGACACGATTGTTTTTTTAACTGATGGTGTGTAGGCACATCAGACCATCAGTCAGCTTCATCGGTTAACCGATGACACCGGTCTTTCGAACCGTTCTCATCAGATGGACTGATTGTGTGTACGAGGCTTTAGTCTTTCACAGCAAAAAACTGCATTATTTCCACTAATATAGTGGCCCAATAAAACTACTTACATTATGTGCAGTGATTCTATACAATATCCTGTCTGCAGTCATTGTATAGCACACGCTAATTGTTATTTCATGTTTTAAAAATGTGGCAAGTTAAGCTGCTTACATACCCTCCAGCCACTGTGCTATATGTCTGGCTATTGTTTCATCAACATGACACTGTAATATTTATTTTGGCATAACAACTGCCTTATCTTTGGAATTTGTGTCGGTAGTTTGGAGGTGTTTTAATGCACTCTGGTTTGACATTTTGTTAGACTTTGTGCACATTAAAGGTTGTTACTAAAAATAAAATCACAAATGATGCTACAAAACTTGTTTTGCCATTGCTTTGCTGGCTTTAGCTTTATTTTTTTGTAAGTGTATACATTGAATATATTTTAGATCTATCGTGTCTGCTTCTTTCACCACTCAGTTTAGGCCTATTACTGCTACAAAGAAAAAAATCTGTTGCTTTACCAAAAATACCTAATAAAGACGTTTTAGTGCAAATCAAATATATTGGATTTCTGCTGTATGTATGGCAATGAATAATGTAAAAGTAAATAAAAGTATTACTCATGCAATGTATGTAGCACCAAAATGCGACATTGCTGGTGCCTTCCCAAAAATAATTTTCATTTTATATTAAAAACAATATACAGCTTTAGGACAGCCACCAATGTATGTTACTTAACCACTTAGTTACCGATCGGTATCACTCATTCACTACAAGATTGTTCTTTTGTTTTCAGTGCTATGATGGCGTATAGTTAAAGCTGCTTTTTTGCGGCGTACAGTTAGATTTGCCATGTTAAGTATGACCGTCGTTCCCGCGTCGAAATTTGAATTTTTTCATTTTTTTGCGTGAGTTGTCCGTGAATCGGGATGAACGTAAGTCACGTCTAAGTTAAAAAAATTACGTCCTTGTGACGCAATTCACGGCGGGAAATTTAGAAACGGGGCATGCGCAGTTCATTTGGCGTGGGGACGCGCTTCATTTAAATGAAACACGCCCCCTAATCGCCGGTTTGAATTCCGCGCCATTACGCCGCTTGAGATACACTACACCGCCGTAACTTACCGCGCAAATTCTTTGGGGATTCGAACCGGACTAATGTAAGTTACAGCGGCGTAGCGTATCTCACATACGCTGCGCCGATCTATTTGTATGTGAATCTACCCCCAAGACAGTATTTCCACCCCCAAATGACCTCTTCTTGGAAAGTAGACGTCTCAATGTGATCCACATGTGAACATTTTTTGAGCAAGGTGACCTTTTTTTTTTTCCTTTTTTTGGAAATGAATAAACATTTTGGTATTGAGGGGTTAAAACTTGGAACTTGGTAATGGTGCACTGGGTACATCTCATCATATTATACATAGAGGTGGTGAAGAGGTTAATGTACAGGTAACATACAATGATAGTCTCATGAAGATTGGGATAAAGTTTTCTCTCTCACCCTTAAAATAACTATGTCCTCTTATTCCCAGTAATGTAACTATAACATTCTGACGAGATGGTATTGGTTACAAGGTGAATAAAGCCCCCAACCTCATCAATAATAGTTAAAAAAAATGCACACACAAAGAAGAAAATGAAATATTTCCTTTTTTTATTAATATTATTCATTTTATATTATTAATTTTATGTTATTCATATTATAATTAGATGAAGAATATTCAAGGTAAATATGACAGTAGCTGGTGGGGAGAAAAACTCTGCAATCCTGTAGGTGGGGCGGCTGGTTTGGAAGTTAGGGGACTCTGATTATGTTTCATATTCCACTATAAAACTGGATGTAACATAAAACACGTTCTAAATAGGTGGAGTAACAAGTACATTTTCTTTCTCTTTGCTACCAACACACCGATACAAGGGAGATGTGTATGTCTCATCCATAATGATTAAAAACAGAATCTAAGAGCCCATTCACACAGGGGCAACACGACTTCCAGCAAGACTTTGGGAGGCAACTTGGACACGACTTGAGTATGAATCATCAGGCAACTTACAAGGCAACTTCAAGTCGCCTCCAGGACAGGAGGCTTTCCAGTGGCCAATCAAACAACAATCAGCTCTGTGGGAGGGAGGGGGGGAGGGGTTTGCCTGAGAAATGTATGTTCTCTTCCTGTATTGTTGCTTAAGTTAAAGCGGTAGTTCACCCTCCTTAACATCAGTCTAGCATTACATTCGGCATCGTAGCGCGAGCTACAGTATGCCGGTCTTACATTTTTTATCCCCGTACTCACTGTGCTATGGATCATTGAAGATTCTGACTCCCGCGGGGAATGGGCGTGCCTATGGAGAGGGAGGATGATTGACGGCCGGCTCTGGCACGTCACGCTCCCCGAAGACAGCCGGAGTAGGTCTCGGCTCTTCACGGCGCCTGCGCACAGGCTATGCGCAGGCGCCGTGAAGAGCCAAGCCTATTTCGGCTATTTCCGGAGGAGCGTGACGTGCCAGGGCCAGCCGTCAATCACCTTCCCTCTCCATAGGAACGCCCATTCCCCGGAATCTTCAATGTGGAATAGCACAGTGAGTACGGGGATAAAAAATGTAAGACCGGCATACTGTAGCTCGCGCTACGATGCCGAATGTAATGCTAGAATAAAAAAATATATTATTTTTTTTTTAATAGGGTGAACCCCCGCTTTAAGACAGTGATCCGACTTCTGAGGCGACTTCCACCTAGAAGTCGGATTGAAGTAGTACAGGAACCTTTTCTGAAGGCGGAGCGACTTCAGTAGTGTGTATTTAGGCGGCTCCCATTCACTTCCATTCATTTTCTCGACCACGCGACTTGGGGTAACTTGGGGCGACTTCAAGTCGGATCTCAGGTTGTCCCTGTGTGAACCGGCTCTAAGGGAATCAATTTGCACACCCAACAGGCTAAGACATTTTATTTTTCATAAATTTGTAAACAATAATTGGGAAACAAAATCAAAGTAAATCATTGAAATGTTTCTTTAAAAAAAAAATAAGACTTTGCATTCTTAAGGCCGGGTTCACATATATGCGGCCACGGTTTCCAGCATGGGGGTCCGGTGCGCTTCTGTTCACTGGTTCAGGTTAGGGTTAGGTTAGACCCAAAAACCGCACAGGACCCTTTTGGAATTTGTACCGTGGCCGCCCCAGAAACGTGTGAACCGGGTCCATTGAGAGCCGGTCACACTCACATTGTATTGTTAATTGGGTGCAAGTGAAAACCGCATCCAATCCACACATATATGTGAACTGGGCCTAAATAAGCAAAAATCACATTAAAATTGATTCCATCGTTCTCATCCGGTGACATCCAGTACTGGGTAGATTATTTTAGGATGATCAGAGCCGGGATAAGGAGAGTCCAGAATATGTGAGCGTCTGAAAAAGAAATACATTCATATTATTTTCCTTTTCTGTGAACCTGCGACAGATCCTGGTCTACATTGACCGCCATATTGGATGAATCTCCATTAAAATTAATGTAAATATTTAAACAAATAAAGTGGTTCCTTAATTGGAACATGGAGACGAATAGAGGTATCAGATTTGTGTCTTGCTAATGTGAATAATATTATTATATACCAAATAATAGACATGTGCAATTGGTTTCATTCCGAATATTTTTTTTAACAAATTTTTTCAAATATTCGGAAATTCTAATATTCAAACATTCATACATTTGTAAATTCGTAAACTTATTAGTGAAGGAAATAGGGCTACTACAAGTGTATATAAGCTGCCAACATCAGCCATAAGACTAATTGCATAAAACCATAAAACAAGGAAGATGCAGCGCTAAGAAAAAAGTGTTCCACAGATTTGCATCTAAGGAGTAAAGTATAAAATATAAAGTGCAGTAAAAGGATGAGTGCATATATACTCAATAAATAACCTTAGAAGTGATACAAATGAGTATTAAAGAAAGAACATGAAAAGTTCATGGTGATGTAACAACATGAAGAATGTACAGTATATAAACCTACTGTTGCTACATCACCATGAACTTTCATGTTCTTTCTTTAATACTCATTTGTATCACTTCTAAGGTTATTTATTGAGTATATATAAATATGCACTCATTCTTTTGCAAAATAAAATAAATAAGAAAAAAAAATTAAAACTGAGTTTAAACCACACCGTGCCGCAATCGTTAGAGCGAGAGCGATAATTCTAGACCTAGACCTCACCTGTAACTCTAAACATGCAACCTGTTAGAATTTTTAATACTACACCCATGGAGATTTTTAAGGGTTAAAGTTTGTTGCCATTCCACGAATATTGAAGCATGACACGTTGGGTATCAATTTACTCTGCGTAACATTATCTTTCACAATACAGAAAAATAAATTGGGCTAATTTTACTGTTGTCTTATTTTTTTTTTATATGGTGTGACATAAAAAATGGAAACAACCACCATTTTATTCTCTAGGGTTTCTGAAAAAAATATATAGGGCCGGATTCAGATACATTGGCGTATCTGTCCGGCCCTCCGATACGTTACGCCGCTCTAACTTTGGGCACAAGTTCTTTATTCACAAAGAACTTGCGTCCTTAGTTAGAGCGGTGTAGCGTATGTGTTGCGGCGTAAGGCCGCGTAATTCAAATGGGGATGTAGGGGGCGTGTTTTATTTAAATTTCACTTGACCCCGCGTTTTTTACGTTTAACTTGAACGGCGCATGCGCCGTCCGTAAAATCTCCCAGTGTGCATTGCTCTAAATGACGTCGCAAGGACGTATTGGAATCGTCGTGAACGTAAATTACGTCCATCCGTATTCGCGAACGACTTACGCAAACGACGTAAAAATTTCAAAACTCGGCGCGGGAACGACGGCCATACTTAACATTAGCTAACCCTCATATAGCAGGGGTAACTATACGCCGGAAAAAGCCGAACGCAAACGACATAAAAAAAAAAGCGCCGGGCGGTCGTTCGTTTCTGAATCGGCGTAACTCCTCATTTGCATATTCGTCGCATAATAATACGGAAGCGCCACCTAGCGGCCGGCCTGGAATTGCAGCCTAAGATCCGACGGTGTAAGACAATTACACCTGGCTGATCTTAGGGAGATCTATGTGGAACCTGATTCTATGAATCAGCCGCATAGATACGACCGTCGGAACTCAGAGATACGACGGCGTATCTCTTTCTGAATCCGGCCCATAATATTTAAGGGTTCTAAGTAATTTTCTAGCAAAAAAAATGATTTTAACTTGTTAACAACAAGTTTGAAAAATAGGACCAATCCTTCTGTAGTAACAGCAATAGTAATACAGCTGATAAAAATATAACTTCCCTCTGCAGCTGGAGGATTGACCCGGGGGGGGGGGGGGGGGGTGATGAAAACCCCATTTAGTTTAGTTTGCCTATTTGCCAAAAAATCGAATTCTACATCAGTCCAAACCTCATTCCTATTAAACATCTCACTAGGGACTTATCACCAGGAAAACATTTGTCACCACTTATTTCCGTCTTTTCCCCATTTATCACACGTACACCATAGTCTACATCTGAATTTCAAAGCGTCAGGGTGACAACTCGTGAGCACAATTAAGAGACCTATGTCACACCAGAACAGGAAGTGTCTAAACAAGGACCTTCATGGCAGGATCACTGGGGATTCTAAGCCTATAACTTAAATAGCAAAGTGTTTTTCAGTTTCTCTCATTCCCTATTTATGATAAAAATGTAAAGAAAATACAAATACTTACTAGTGACGGTGGAAGAACCGGATTCTGTAGAGAATAAAAACAGATGACACGTCAATGGGATATAGATTGTATAATTTACTGATCACACTGAGTAGTCAAAACATTCACAGTACATCATTGATTAGTCCAATCATTCATGAAATGACCGATGAGCTCTATAACACTATACTGTATAATGGGTGTGCTTTATGATTCAAACAAGTATGGAAATTGAAATGTCTCCTAATTTTCAGACAAGCCCACCACCATTGTCAGTCATCACTGGGTATCTGCATTTTTAGACTTTCCCCAATAAATGTGTGAATTGTTATATATAATGAATAATAGTTACATAGTAGGTGAGGTTGAAGAAAGACACAAGTCCATCAAGTCCCCCCTATGTGTGTGATTATATGTCAGTATTACATTGTATATCCCTGTATGTTGTGGTCATTCGGGTGCTTATCTAATAGTTTCTTGAAATTATCGATGTCCCTCCCCCCTCATTGCATATAGTGAATTGATCTGGTATGAAGTTCAGAAACCGGACCGTTGGCTGGAGAAATCGCAATGACAGGGACCCTGTCATTGTGATTTCTCCAGCCAACGGTCCGGTTTCTGAACTTCATACCAGATCAATTCACTATATGCAATGATCATTATTTGATCCCTGCCTGCATCCTAGCCGCTCTGTCTGCCTATA
Organism: Rana temporaria; assembly: GCF_905171775.1. NCBI lineage: Eukaryota > Metazoa > Chordata > Amphibia > Anura > Ranidae > Rana > Rana temporaria. The sequence goes on from NC_053494.1 coordinate 2,294,226, forward strand.
CGCATTGCTTGTCCAGTGTCCCTGCATTTATCTTCAGCTTGCCCTAACTTGAATTTGTTTTTAATCATCACGCCCTCAGCTGCCAAATCTGGGTTAGGAATTACCAATCACCCTAAGGGGCTACTCTACCAGGCCATATGCGGAGCTACAGAGCCTTCTACTGAGATGATCTAGTCTTAAATCCCCTGACAAAACCAGTGTCCGGCGAAACTAGTAGAGTAGACTTGATCAACAACTTTATCTCTGTGTATAGCTCCCACAATTCACCTTTTTCTATTGTTTTGTAAATCAAATTTATTTATGTATACAAAATAAAAATCTTTTCTATTTTTGATAACAAATATGTCTGGTTTCTATTCTGGTACCGCGATAACCCCCCACTCTCCCAATTCCTGTATCTTACTAAACTAGGGATGAGGTGCCGTATCTCATGAGGACTTTTGATCACTAGCCTTTCACTTACTAGGAGTGGTGGGATCAGGTTTAGGCTCAGGTTCAGGTTCAGGCTCAGGTTTAGGCTTAGGTTCTGTAAAATAGAATAAATGTTATGAAATGAATACATATTATCAGATTCAAGGACATTCTTTATTACTTGTATGTCCAGGTTTGGATGTGCTGGGCATTTGGAATCAAAGCAAATATGATATCACTGTCGGTCCTCATGTTCCCCCAACTTTAACCCAAACCTAACAATTGTCATTCACCTGTCCCTTCCCTAGCCATAACACTTAGGCCTCATGCACACTGGATGTTTTTGAATGTCCCTGTCCATGTTGATGGGGACAAGGGCCTCATCCCCACAACCCTTGCCCGTGGTTGTGGGGGTCTGCGGGTGGGGGTCCTATTGGAATCTGGAAGCCCCCTTTAACAAGGGGGCCCCCAGATCCTGCCCCTCCTTTGTGATTGGGTATCGGGTACATTGTACCTCTACTCATTCACCAAAAAAAGCGTCCAAAAAGTAAATATTACAGGAGACAGTTTTGGTCAATTCCTTTATTTTAAAAAATAAATAAAAAAAGTGTCCCGCAATGTCCATCCATCTTTAATCACAGTGCCCTGATTATTGGTGTATATGTCCCTTTGACCCAAGCTGATTATCATCTCTCTTCTTCCTTCCTCATGCTGTGAGCGTGATTGACCCTTTACCCCAATCTGTGATCAGCTGATTCCAAAGGACTCGGCAATGACAGAGCATGCCGATCGCATGGCTGCAGGGGGTGTGTGGGCAGTGTGGCCACGGGAGGATGTCCATGGAAAAGTAAGCCCACGCTGTGGTCATCTTTTGGCTATAGTGTGGACGGGCAGGGATTAAACATTAACTCTTAAAAGTTAGCCCAATCCAAACATGTAATCTTCTCCTGCCTCCTAACCTTAAAGTGTGTGTAACCCAAATACTAAAGTTTTATTAAAAAAACTCCCCTTTGTCTTAGAAATGTAGTTATGTCAGGTTTTTATATTACTTTTATATGACTGGCCATTTAGAAGCTGTAACTGTAACTGCAGCATTTTGTCTTGTTACAGGAAGTGGAAAAACATTGGCCCTACTGGCAGGATCAACTCAGAAAAACAGTAACCCCTGTGTAGATTCACAGGCCGCCCTCTATATGTCTTTTTTTGTCCATAGTTCCTCTTTAACCACTTTAATACCGGGGGGCGTTTTCACCCCCTTCCTGCCCAGACCAATTTTTAGTTTTCAGCGCTGTCGCACTTTGAATGATAATTGCGCGGTCATGCTACACTGTACCCATTATTTTTATGTTTTTTTTCCCCACAAATAGAGCTTTCTTTTGGTGGTATTTGATCACCTCTGCGATTTTTATTTTTTGTGCTATAAACAAAAGAAGAGCGACAATTTTGAAAAAACACAATGGCCCGGATTCACAAAGCACTTACGCCGACGTATCTCGGGATACGCCACGTAAGTGCAAATATGCGCCGTCGTATCTGTGCGCCGTGCCCATAAACTGATATACGCCTGAAAATAGGCTTCATCCGACCGATGTAACTTTCCTACGCCGGCGTATTGTAGGCACATATTTACGCTGGGCGCATTTGGCGCTCCCATTGTTTTTCTATGCACATATGCAAATGAGCTAGATACGCCGATTCACGAACGTAGTTGCGCTTGGCACATAATATACGTGGTTTACGCAAGTCGTATGTCTGGCGTAAAGTTATTCCCCATATAGGAGGCGCAACTCATGCAAAGGTATGGACCAGGGAACACAAGCCGTCGTATCTTTTGTCGTATACGCTGTACGTAAATATGACTAGGCGTAGGTTACGTTCACGTCGTAGGTAGTGATTCGACGTATCTTAGGCAGCTGTTTCGACGTGATTCTGAGCATGCGTACTGGGATGCGGCCACGGGACGGCACATGCGCCGTACGTTATTCGTATCTTTATGACGCTCAGTCCATCATTTACATGGGGTCACGCCTCATTAGCATGGCTCACGCCCACTTCCACCTATGCTGGCTTACGCCGAGGAAACCCAGCGTATCTTTAACAGCGAGTGGGAGCGAGTGCTTTGTGAATCCAGTGCTTGACTCTGTGCGCTGCGCCGGCGTAGCGTATATTACATACGTTACGCCGGCATAAATATGCGCCGATGTATGTGAATCCGGGCCAATATCTTTTAATTTTTGAATAAATAAATATTACAATTTTTTTTAACATTTTTTTTCCTCAGTTTAGGCTGATACGTATTCTTCTACAAATTTTGGGTAAAAAAAATTGTAATAAGCGTTTTTTGATTGGTTTGCGCAAAAGTTATAGCGTCTACAAAATAGGGGGTAATTTTATGGCATTTTTATTATTATTATTTTTTACTAGTAATGGCAGCGATCTGCGATTTTTATTGTGACCATGACATTGCGACGGACACATCGGACTCTTTTGACACATTTTTGGGACCATTCACATTTATACAGCAATTAGTGCTATAAAAGGGTTAACACTAGGGGGCGATCAAGGGGTTAAATATGTTCCCTAGGGAATGATTCTAACTGTAGGGGGAGGGGACTCACAAGGGGAGGAGACCGATCTGTGTTCCTCTGTACTGTTTGCACACACATATCCACGGTCCTGCTGTGATCGCAGGCAATCGTGGGTGCCTGGCGGACATCACGGCCGCTGGGCAGGCACACCGGGTCCCGAGTAATGCGGCGGGCACGCGCCCCCCAGATGGCCGGGAAACCCAGGACGTCATATGACATCCACCCGGAGGGAGGGAGGGTTCCTTCCGACGTCATTTTACAATGACTCAGTAAGGAAGTGGTTAAGCAACCTAACCCCCTACACTTCACCTCCTATTCCCCAACCCAAAGTCCAATGATAACTCTACCCTTAACCCTTTTACCACCAAAGACTAAACATTGACAAGAAACTATTGGGCTGATATATTTCTGGTTCTTTTTCTAGTAGAAGATTGTACATCTGTCTGGTGTACTCCCTATCATGGTTCTCATTTCCTCCCCCTTCCTGCTCACTGATTGGTCCATGTCCTAATATATTTTACATTGTAGAGAATTGATGATGTCCAGGAGACACACGATTACCTCCTCTGTCCAAGTCTTCTGTCCTCCTGGAATAATCTCTGTTCTAAAGGGATTTTTGGTGCTATGAGATCATTAGAGACACATTTCCCAAAAAACTGATAAAATCAACAAACATAAAGATAATGTAAGTATCCAAAACACAAGTTTACCTCCTGATCGCTTAATTGGTCCAATTGTCATAGCATCATAACGATTGGCGGTTTCATCTATTCGACTCGCTCTTGCTTCGCAGTTCTACAAACAAACAAGACCATTAAGAAAAGACAGTTGGGTGATTTGGAATAATCAGTGTAAGATGTTCTCTATGAAATCCTAACAGTATTCACAGAGCTAAGCTGATGAGATGATTGAATGGAGCTCAGGTCACAACTTATCACTTTCATATGTAAAGATAATCATTGGTAAACACTGTGCATAATATAGCTACATAAGTGGGCGGAGTTATGCAAATCATGAATGGTTCATGTGGCACCACCCACTTACCCATGAGCAGAGAGCGCTTTATTTTTGGGTTTGTGCTGGAAGTGAGGAGGTGTAAATATCTTCTGTTTTAAAAATACAATTCTGTATCTCACACTCCATCATACAAAGACATTGTCGGCAATTGTGCTCCTCTAACCTTGTGGTAACAGTTTGGTGAAGACCCTTTTCTGTTCCCCCATGACTGGTCCATAAAGACACGGTGTGACCAGTTTGGTGTGAAGGAACTCCAGTTTCCTGCACAGAGCCCTGACCTCATCCCTACTGATCACCTTTGGGATAATTTGGAACACCGATAGTAAGCCAGGTCTTCTCATTCATCATCAGTACCTGACCTCAGAAATGGGGAAACATTCCCACAGATGCCCTCCAAAGACTTGAGGAAATTCTTCTCATAAGAGTAGAGCCAGCTTCATAAAGACATGGGGCCAGATTCAGGTAGAAGTGCGGCGGCGTAACGTATCGTAGATACGTTACACCACCGCAAGTTTTCATCGCAAGTGCCTGATTCACAGAGCACTTGCAATGAAAACCTACGACGGCGGCCTCCGGCGTAAGCCCGCGTAATTCAAAGGGGCGTGTGCCATTTAAATTAGGCGCGCTCCCGCGCCGGACCTGCTGCGCATGCTCCCTTTTGAATTACCCGCCGTGCTTTGCGCGAAGTGATGTCATTTTTTCGAATGGCGACGCGCGTAGCGCAATTCCGTATTCCTGGACGTCTTACGCAAACGACGTTGATTTTTAAATTGCGACGCGGGAACGACGCCCATACTTTAACATGGGCTGTGTAAAGTTAAGGCACCCAAAACGACGACTAACTTTGCGACGGGAAACTAGACTAGCGGCGACGTAGCGAACGCGAAAAACCGTCGTGGATCGCCGTAACTCCTAATTTGCATACCCGACGCTGGTTGACGACACAAACTCCACCCAGCGGCGGCCGCGGTATTGCATCCTAAGATCCGACAGTGTAAAACAATTACATCTGTCGGATCTTATGGATATCTATGCGTAACTGATTCTATGAATCAGGCGCATAGATACTCTGAGAGATACGACGGCGTATCTCCGCTGTGAATCTGGCCCATAGTATGACTAGTTTGATGTGGAGGAACTCGAGTGTCCTGCACAGAGCCCTGACCTCAACCCTACTGAACACCTTTGGAATGAATTGAAGCACTGATGGTAAGCCAGGTCTTCTCATCCAACATCAGTACCTGACCTCACAAATGAGCACAAATTCCCCCGACACCTTCTAAAATTAAAATTCATGTTCTTATTTTTTATTTTATTTCCTTAAGTATGAATACTAAGAATTGTGTGATCTCCATCAAATCAATATACAAATCATAATTCCCCAATTGCCCAATACAATTTCCTGAACTGTGTGTGTCTCAGCAGATCCACAGAAATTTTCAGGAGTAAAAAAAAAAAAACAATGAATTGACAATTCTTAAGATTTTTCTCCCCCATTCAAGGACAGGAATTATTAAATAATGTAAATGTTCACCTATGTATTGAATGCTGCACCCGTGGAAACTATTGTAAGCATTGAACTTGCTTATATCCAAATCCCTGGCTTGAAGCTACCGTATTTATCAGCGTATAACACGCACCCTAACTTTAAGAGGGAGGTTTCAGGAAAAAAACTTTCCACAGCCCCCTGCTTATATCACGCCGGCACAGTTTACTTAATATTTTCATGGTAAAAAAGTGAGTGTTATACGCCAATAAATATAGTAATTCTTTTTTTTATTGCAAAGCATATGGACAAGTGTTCTTTATGTCCAAGTTGTAAATGTTAAACATTAAATTTGGTAATTTAAAAAAAAAATATTGTTTATTTATATTTTTACATTGGTGAAGCTTCCTAACGTTGGTTGTTTGTATGTCCTCTATTATTGAACCGAGTAGCTTTGGTTTGTGATCACCATTTTCCTAAGAAGTTCCAATGAAAATCTCAACATTGATAAGTTATTGATTCTCAAATCAGACAATCTGGTGACTCTCTGATGTTCTGATTCTGCTGACTATACAGTTGCAGGATTGTTCAGTATGGGGAGAGTGATAGAGTTCATGAACCGTGTTCGCCTGACTCCGTACATTGTGTGATAATATGCGGGAGATTCAATGATTAGCAGATTGGTCATTTTTTTCTGATTTGTTTATCACCAATAATTAATAAAGACTTAGGGGCAGATTCACGTAGATTGCCGCATTTCTGCGGCGGCGTAACGTATCTCATTTACGTTGCGCCGCTGCAAGTTTTGCGGGCAAGTGCTTGATTCACAAAGCACTTGCCTGTAAAGTTGCGGCGGCGTATCGTAAATCCCCCTGTGCAAGCCCGCCTAATTCAAATGAGCCGGGTAGGGATCATTTAAATTAGGTGCGTTCCCGCGCCGAACGTACTGCGCATGCGCCGTCCAGAAAATATCCCAGGGTGCATTGCTCCAAATGATGTCGCAAGGACGTCATTGGTTTCGACGTGAACATAAATGGCGTCCAGCCCCATTCACGGACGACTTACGCAAACAACGTAAATTTTAAAATTTCGATGCGGGAACGACGGCCATACTTAACATTGGTTGCCCCTCATATAGCAGGGGCAACTTTACGCGTCGCAAATCTTACGTAAACATCGTAATTTCACTGCGTCAACCGCGCGTACGTTCGGGAATTCGCGTATTTTGCTAATTTGCATACTCGACGGGGAAAACGACGGAGGCGACACCTAGCGGCAAAAAAAAATTGCATTTAAGATCCGACAGCGTAAGAGCCTTACGCCTGTCGGATCTAATGCTTATCTATGCGTAACTGATTCTAAGAATCAGTCGCATAGATACGACGGCCCGGATTAGGACTTACGACGGCGTACATTGCGTTGCACCGTCGTAAGCCATTTGAGAATCTGGGCCTAAGGGCCAGATTCAGGAACATTGCTGTATCTTTGTTCCGGCGTAGCGTATCTCATATGCGCTACGCTGATGTAACATTGAGAGGCAAGGGCAGTATTTACAAAGCCCTTGCTCCCAAAGTTACGGCAGCGTAGCGTAAATTGGCCGGCGTAAGCCCGCCTAATTCAAAGTAGCTAGGCAGTGGGCGTGTAGTATTATAATGAAGCGTGACCCCATGTAAATGCATGGCCGAACAAACGGCGCATGCTCAGAATCACGTTGCATATACTCCCTAAGATACGTCGGCTCAATGCTTTCGACGTGAACGTAACTTACGCCCAGCCCCATTTATGTACAACTTAAGCAAACGACATAAAATACGGCGGCTGTTCCCGCGCCCATACCTTAACATGACTTACCCCTGCTTTATGAGGGGTAAAGTTACGCCGGACGTACGCCTTACAAAAACGTAGTTTACTGCGACGGGTGCAAGTACGTTCGTGAATCGGCGTATCTAGCTCATTTACATATTTTACGCGTACATCTACGGAAGCGCCCCTAGCGGCCAGCGTAAATATGCACCCAAGATACGACGGCGTAAGGAGACTTACGCCGGTCAGATCAAGCCGCAATTCAGGCGTATCTGCTTACAAGAATACGGCAAATAGATACGACGGCGCATCCTACAACTTACGCTGCCTATCAACAGATACGTCGGAGTAAGTTGTCTGTGAATCTGGCCCTAAATGTATAGAACTGTCTGATAAAGTCACCTGACCTGCTTGAAAATCTTACAAACTGAATGTACTTTAGACAATAAAAGCCATCACTCTGGGGAGGGGGCCATTGTTTTGAGTGTATGTCTCATTATTGGAGGTGTCCCGATTAAGGACTTTGGGACTAGACCGGCCTTTTTTAAGCTCTAACCCTCTTTTTATAGCAGGAAACCTACTTACAGGTATACAGGATCCATTTCTAGTGTCACACAGTCTGACTTTACAGTGTAAATACACTTCGTTATAGTCTTCGCCAACAAACTCGAACATCTGCACAGAAAACTTTCCTTTTCTGGATATACCATTCTCTTGAACTTTTATAGTTGTATCTGCCTTGTTAGGACATCTAAAGAAAGTAAAAGTGAGATAAAAGGACATTTTACAGATAATCATTGTATATTCATTGTAATAAAATACTTTATTCAGACAAGTAACAATATACATAAAGGGAACGGCCAATCAGATCTGGTACTTTAGTTGTGGATGGACACCGGTGGGTTAAACCATCCAGCAGCTTCTCCTGTCTCTGGACACTGGTAGAGAGATCTCTGCACCCATGTTTCCAATATTTTCCTCCTTTTTCATCTGTTATGGAGATCCCAGTCCGCTGTCCATGTTTTATGGGAGTAAACCGAGGTTGGTTCACAGATCCCTCATCTATCACTCCCGGTCATGGAGAAGAAAATGTTGGCTATCAGTGGATCTAATTACATCTAAATTTACCTGTCTTTGATGATATCAAATCTCTTAGCATAGTTCACATCATTCTTTGGAGTTGCGTAGCAGTTCTCCATCACCAGAAGAAGAGTCGATGCGTCTCCACCCAGAACATAAACTCCGACATACAAAAATTCATCTGTGGTCAGGGAAACTTCTGATCCTGAGTATGGAGTTGCGTAGTCGCTTTCGTTATATAGAACCATGTAAATGTTGAACTTTCCTATACCGATCACTTCCTTTTCTATAATGCTGCATTTCAAATGGGAAAAATAATGAACAAACATTACTAACATTTTTAAATGATAATAATTTGTTTTTGCCCAATTTGCACAGAACAAAAGTATGTGAAGATTTGCTGGATGAGCGGTTATAAAAATAATTTGTAAATAGACCCCATGCATGTATTTTCTGGTGTGATGTGTTAGTTCCGGAGTTTCATCTTGTCCTGGTAAATCACCTATGAAACTTCTGATTAGATCAGTCAGATTTGATGAAGCAGCATCCAGCCAGGAGCCAAGATACTAAGCAGTCAGACTTTAGACATTTTCCATTCTCCTTAGACTTTAATTTATATATTTTTTGTTTTTTGTTGTTGCTATTTTACCTGAGGATAGGATTCAGAATCTTATGCAGACTGGTTATCATATCCAAGTCATAGGAACACTTCAGGGTTACATTCAGTTTATTTCTTGAGACATCTGTTTCGGGTACTTTCAAACCAATCAGAATATGAGATGAATATGTAACTTGGCCGCCACTTGTTTCCTTTATAGAAAAAAAAAACAATTATTAAAAAAAATTGATAGTGCCGGCATCTATTTCCTCCTCCCCCATCACCCACACCAACTGCCATACAAATGCCAAAAAAATGCTATGGAACTTCAACTAGCTGCATAAAGCATTTTGAACAGTGGCCCTATTTTGAGGCCAAAATATATTCCATGAGACATGTGGACTGGATGGGCCTCTTACACATCGCTGAGCGTGTAACAGCAAAACCTCATCATCTGTTTTTCAGCCTCTTTTAAAAGCAGCCCAGGCTGCAGGCAACACTAAAACCTCAATGCTGATTCTGGTAGGAGAGAGGGCCCAGCCTGAAGGTTTTAGTTTACCTGCTGTCACCAAGAAAGCAGGGAGAAGGGGTCCAAGCATGCACAGAAGGGCGAAGCTGTGTGCAGATCCTGATCCTCAGTGTGTGCAGGCAGTGAGCGTCAAACTGTAGGGGGAGCAGGCAGGAGGTGTCAGCAGAGGAGGAGGCCATGGTGAAGGAGGCTCCCTGCTGATTCCTTCGGAGATCCTTCTTGAGATATTCTCCTGTCTGCATGAGACACAGCTAACCCTCCTGCCCCTGGTGCTGCAGGGTCGGTAAGATGTTGGGGGATTGTGTGTGTGATGGGGAGGGGGTTATCTGGGGGGGGGGGGGGTGATCAGAGTGGAGGGATCTGGTGGGGTATCTGGAGGTGTGATTAGAGTGGAGGGATCTGGTGAGGTATCTGGAGGTGTGATCAGAGTGGAGGGATCTGGTGGGGTATCTGGAGGTGTGATCAGAGTGGAGGGATCTGGTGGGGTATCTGGAGGTGTGATCAGAGTGGAGAGATCTGGTGGGGTATCTGGAGGTGTGATCAGAGTGGAGGGATCTGGGGGGATCTGGGGGTGTGATCAAAGTGGAGGGATAAATGAATAGAAAACAATCCACCACCCTCTGTGTTATCATAAATATATATATAAGTCTTAGACAGTCCTAATATATGGTGATGGTAAAGTGCTTGTGTTCAATAGTAAATCCGTGTTCCAAGGTGCTCAGACTGGGTGCCCCACATATATGTAAACTCACCCATGAAAGTTAACCAAATATCTCTAGTATGGTTGTTCAAGCGTGTGGGGAAACCCCTATAGCAACTATATATTTGGGTGGAGTTTTCTTTTGGTGGTATTTGATCACCACAGTTTTTTTTGGAAAACTAATTAAAAAAGACTGAATGTTTTTTTTAAAAAAAGTTTCTTGGTTTCTATTATAAAATGTTGCAAATAAGTAATTTTTCTCCTTCACTGATGTGGCTGCACTGATGGGCACTGATAGTGATAGGTGGTATTGATAAGGCGGCATTGATCAGTACTGATGGGGTGATTGAACACAGCTGATCACATGGGAAAGGACTGCTTTGATTGGCCCTTTACTGCGATCTGTGAACTCTGCTGACTCTGATGTAAGAGGGGCACTGAGAACCTTGATTGTAAGGCCGAAATGTTGGGAACTTTGATGTAAAGGGGAATTTCATTGTGGAAGGGAGGGTGTGTTGGGAGTACAGTGTAACAAAGACTCCTTAGAGGAGCATCTCTGTGAGTTGTTGCCACAGAAATTTGCAAGATGACCACGCCCATGTGGGGGCGCCAGAAATATTTCTGCACCCAGGCGTCTGTGACCCTAGGATTGGCCCTGTTGAGATATAATATTATATAAACGGGTCCATAGCACAGAACACATATAGGCAGATTCAGAAAGATTTAGGCCGGCGTATCAGTAGATACGCCAGCCTAAGTCAGAATCTGCGCCAACGCAAATGTAAGCGTATTCTGGTAACCAGATACGCTTAAATTAGGCTAAGATACGAGCGGCGTAAGTGTCTTACACCGTCGTATCTTAAAGTGTAATTTTTAGGCTGGCCGCTAGGTGGCGCTTCCATTGCGTTCGGCGTAGAATATGTAAATCACTAGTTACGCCGATTCACGAACATATGCCCGGCCTACGCAGTACAGATACGCCGTTTACGTAAGGCATTTTTAGGCGTATAGTTATTCCATCAAATAGCTGAACTAGTAATGTTATGTATGGCCGTCGTTCCCGCGTCAAAATTTGAAAATTTTACGTTGTTTGCGTAAGTCGTCCGTGAATAGGGCTGGACGTAATTTACGTCCACATCAAAACCAATACGTCCGTGCGGCGTACTTAGCCGCAATGCACACTGGGATATGTACAGGGACGGCGCATGCGCCGTTCTTAAAAAACTTCAATCACGTCAGGTCACACTTCATATACATAAAACACGCCCCCCCACATCCTCATTTGAATTAGGGGCGCTTACGCTGGCCCCATTTACGCTACGCCGCCGTAACTTTGCAGGCAAGTACTTTGTGAATACAGTACTTGCCTTGCAAACTTACGGCGGCGTAGTGTAAATGCCATACACTACGCCGCCGCAACTATGCGCCCGCCTACCTGAATCCAGCTAATAGTGTGGGCATTACTATTAATTGGAACACTGGAGCTCATAGGTGTGAATCCAGCCTTGGGGGAGGGGTCACCATACAGAAACAATACTAATAATAGTAGGATTGAAGAACACTTACTTGGGACTGGAATGCACAACTTCCTTCATGTATAGGGGCGGAGATTGTGAACGTATTTTTGATGTCATCGTCATCCAAGTCGTAGCAGATTTTCTTCTCCACATTATCCTTATTAAAATAAATGTTCAGATCTTTAAACTGACATTTGTGGAAGGTGGCCACCATGTCGAAAGCTCCGCAGGTCAGGTCAGGTTTTAGCTCCGACAAATCTTTAAATGGAACATAAATATATTTTATCATTCAGTTGCCCCTTTGTATATTCCACAAATTACAGCCAATGTGAAGAATTCCCAGGATAATGGAATTAAATGGAGAAAGGGGTTTTGGGTAATGAAGGAGGAGCTGGAAAGACTGAAATCGGCTTTTGGAATGACCTTGTATTATTACATGGAACATGTTAAATCTTACAGGAGATGAGATTTTAATGGTTAGATTTTCATTCACTTTAGGAAAAGGCGACAGTTCAGCTATAGCTTTTCTTTTTCTTTTAGATTTTAAACCTGTTGGGCCAGATTCAGGTAGAGCGGCGTATGTTTAAACAGGCATAGCGCATCTCATATGCGCTACGCCGAAGTAACATAGAGAGGCAAGACCAGTATTCACAAAGCACTTGCTCCCTAAGTTACGGTGGCGTCGCATAAATGGGGCGGCGTAAGCCCGTCTAATTCAAATTTGGAAGGTAGTGGGCGTGTTGTATTAAAATTAACCGTGACCCCATGTAAATTAATTCCCAAACGAACGGCGCATGCTCAGAATCACGTTGCATATACTCCCTAAGATACGATGGCTCAATGCGTACAACGTGAACCTAACCTACGCCCAGCCCTATTCACGTACGACTTACGCAAACAACGTAAAATACGACGGCTGTTCCGACGTCCATACCCTAACATGACTTACACCTGCTTTATGAGGGATAACTTTACACCGGACGTACGCCTTATGTAAACGGCGTAGCTTACTGCAACGGGCGCAGGTACGTTTGTGAATCGGCGTATCTAGGTCATTTACATATTCGATGCGTAAATCAATGGAAGCGCCCCTAGCGGCCAGCGTAAATATGCGCCCAAGATACGACGGCATAGGAGACTTACGTCGGTCGGATGGAGCCAGAATTCAGGCGTATCTGGTTTAAAGAATACGGCGCATAGATACTCCTAAGATGACTTTTGATGTAAGGAGGCTCTGGTGAGGATCTTAATGTAAGGGAGGCTCTGATTGGGATCCCAATGTAAGGGAGGACTCCAAAGGTGGTCTCTGATGTAAGGAGGGGCTCTCATGGGGACCTTAATAAAATAGGGGCTTTCATGTGGATTCATCTATTATTTATAATATAGACTTTTTTTTTGCAGCCTGTGAATATTATATATACAGTGGAACCTACCTCAGATTGCGAGTAATGCGGTTAAAGAGCATTTTGCAAAACAGGCACTGTATTTTTTTAAATCGTAACTCGGTTTGCGAGTGTTGTCTTGCAACACGGGCACGATTCAGGCCAAAACCGGTGTGCAGTACCGCATTTGGCCTGAGGTAGGGGGGCGCTGGAGCTGAGCATACAGAACGGCGCCGATCGCACCCGATCGGCGGTATTCTGAGGTGCACGGAAAGGCCCGAGGACAGCTTGGCTGACCTTGGCAAATCTTGGGAACAAAGCCTTTCCAAGGTTTGCCTAGGTGTCCTCGGGCCTTTTTCGGCCATTTCCGAGGCTATCCAGCGCCCCCCCACCTCTGGCCACACGTGGTATTGCATCCCATTGAAGTCAATGCGGAACAAATTATTTTAATTTCCATTGACTTCAATGGGAAAACTCGCTTTGATATGCGAGTACTTTGGATTACGAGCATTCTCCTGGAACGGATTATGCTCCTAATCCAAAGTCCCACCGTATATATATATGTGGCCTTCAACATGAGAAGTTTGGAAACCCCAAATTGAGCCGTTAAAGAAAATCCATGTGTGTGGCTCAGTAGAACATCGTTCCTTGCTATAAAACTTTTTGCAATTGGATTTCATCACATCCACCAACATTGGGTTGAATATTGGCAGTCAATTTGAATTTGAACCAAAGATCTAGGGGGCTTCGGGTTTTCAGTACCAAATTGATAAGAATATAAAAGGTGCTATGGGAATGTTGGAGTAATATTGTGTGCAGGATGTTTTTCTTCTCTCTTTTTTTGGACCAGAGGAATGGGATGGATAAGAATGAGTGACGTTTTAAATATATAATGTTGGATTTAGTTTATAATATTGGAAAATATTTCCTCAATCTTTTTGTCGGGTTAAATCATTTTTCAATTCACACTGGGTTATAACATAAAATCTGCATTTATCAAACCTCAAATCAGACTTGCAGTGAGAACAGCACGGTGTAATCATGAGTGGGAAATACTTTATTTCTGTTTCATTTTAACTACATTTCATGAATTTGGATGTGTTCTGCTAAATCTGAATTGCTTTTGGCAGTTTGAATTTCCAAATGGCTTCTGGGAGAAAGAGACCAAAGGCTGCTCCCGAGTCTATTTTTGCCTTATATCTCCTTCTGTTTTTCCTGGACATCCTTAACTTGACTACCAGTCCCACCAGGTTCCACCTTTCCTTAGATTAAAGGGGTTGTAAAGCTTTGTGTTTTTCACCTTAATGCATCCTATGTGCGCCCGCAAACTAACCCCCTTGGGAGAGAGCTTCCCATGAAGGGGGTTAGCGCTTGCGGGGAGGAGCCGAGACAGCAGCCGAGGGACCCCAGAGGACCAGGATCAGGGCCACTCTGTGCAAAACGAACTACACAGTGGAGGTAAGTATGACATGTTAGTTATTTATTTTTTTCTTAACCCCCTTGGCGGTAAACCCGAGCGTGACTTGGTTTTTAATGATAGGATCAGTATCCCCGAGTCACGCTCGGGGTGGACGTGCAGAGTGTGCAGCGGCGCGGCTTACCTTCTCACTGGATCCACAGGCAAGTTACTTACCTTGTCCCTGGATCCAGCGATGCCACCCCGCTGTGTGAGCGAGCGGGACCTCCTCGCTCGATTCACAGTGTCCTCCTGTGCCGCCGATCTCCGTTTCCTGCGACGTTACGAAGCACGGGGGCGGCGAACGGCGCCAAATTCAAAAAAGTAAACAAACAATTTACATACAGTATACTGTAATCTTATAGATTACAGTACTGTATGTAAAAAATACACACCCCCCTTGTCCCTAGTGGTCTGCCCAGTGTCCTGCATGTACTTTTATATAATAAAAAATGTTCTTTCTGCCTAAAAACTGTATATTGTCCAAAAGTGTCCCTTTATGTCAAAAATGGTTTTAGATCAGCTAGAAAACAGCGATAATAAATTATAATCACTTGCAGAATTGAGCGAAAGCGATTTGTGGGGAAATCCGTCATAAAAAAAATAATAATAATGACAGCGACAATTCTGCAACTGAGCAAATTTCAGTGATTTTGAGTTGATTACATTATTGAATAATTTTTATTATAATTATATTATTATTTGTTATAATTATTTATAATTATTTATTATATTATAATTTATAATTTTGTTTTAAAAAAAAAATCATACCCGGGATGCCTACAAGATTCTTGTTTGGTCAGATTTAAGTGAGTTATTTCTAAAAATTACAGGCCTACAGTATAAAACGCCAAATTTCCTTGCAAAATAATTGTACCGCTTTCAGCATCTTTTTTCAGACAGAATCATACCGCCAGGGAGGTTAAACAAAGCCATACAACCCCTTTAACTGCCAGTCCCACCAGGTTACATTGTTTCTTATCTTGACTATCAGTCTCACCATGTCCTAAGCTTCCTTATCTTGACTGCCATTCCCATCATGTTTCACTGTTCCGTGGATTAACTACCAGTCCCACCAGTTTCCATCCTTCCTTATCTTGACTGCTATAGCTATAGCTGAACTCTTCCTTAGCTTGACTGCCATTCCCATCAGGTACCCCTATTTTATCTGAGTACTCCTGGTATAATTTTAAAGGATGTGACTCAGGCTGGGTTTTTGGCCTCCTCACCCGATCAAGTGGGACCAGCAGGAGCTTCCCAAACCATTCTTCACAACTTCACAACATGCACTGCTCCATGATACAGCCTTTTTGAGTTTCAGTTTGAAAATTGTGCATTTAAAAGGTTTGAAAATATTTTTTACTTTTAGGTAAATCACAACTAATTGAATGTTTCAGACGTTCTCTCTCCTCTAATCCCCACTGTGGTGTCACAAACAGCAATAAAAAGCCAACTGAGATTTTTTTTACTATTCTTGTGTCTGTCTGAAGCTAGAATAAAATATTTTGTCTGTTAAACTTTAAATGGTTTGTTAATAAAATATGCAATATTAGATGACTTCAACTATGAAATACTGTGAAAAGTGACCCCTTAAATTCCTGTATACATACCGTTAATGCTGTACCGATCTATGCAATAACATCCTTCTTGACCGTTCTTCTTTTTCAATTCCTCTTCTGCTTTACATGTCTGTGTTGAAGCATCTAAAGAGAGCAGAGGATACTGATGAGGACGAATCATACTTCTGGGGCACTTTTATAAGTCAGAAAATATAAAAAAATATGTACTGAGAAATATGGAATGTATCTTAGAATGTGTGGTTTGGTTTGCAAACCCAATGAATCTGCAGATTGGAATCTTTTGAAATGCTTCTGTGTAAATGTAAACACATTCATCTAGTCTGCATAGAAATGTACAAATGCAATTTCCCGTTACCTCCTACCAAATCAAGAACTGATGAAACAGCGGTTCTCCTCCATTGGCCATCAATAACAAATCAATTTCAAATTTTCAAATTAGATTTTGTTGAAAAAACTGTGATTTAGGCTGGCCATACATGGGGTCGAATTTCCAATTTTTTTTTTTTGCAAATCCGAAAATTTGTGCGTTTTGTGATCTTATGGCGTCACCATTGATTTCGAAATTCGACCAACCGAACCTTCAATTTCACCTCCTGTTCCTACAGAAAAGAATTTTCGTGCCTGGGAATCTTCTTTTCTTTCCGGGAAATTTCTTTTCTTGCACATGCGCATTTATTTTTCGATTATATTTCTCGCACGATTCTCCCATCATTGATTAGAAAATCGTTAGTTTTTCAAAAAATTTCCAACATGTCCGATTATTAAAATTCAATGGCCGCACGAAAATCGGCTGTTGCTGCAGCCCCACTAATGGTGCGAAATACAAACGAAAATTCTTAGATAAGATTTTCTAAAAAATATTTTTTTTCGAAATTCGACCCGTGTATGGCCAGCCTAAGTCTTCACTAAAATGTCATTAAAATTAGCATTTAATGTTGCCATGCAGCACAGCTACTGTAGGTGAGATGACCTTAAAAAGGAAATAAAGTTCCCCATCAATGTGGCAGATGTCACTGTATTTCTTAACAAAGACATTTTCACAATAGTTTAAAAGGGTTCAAATAACTATCAGGAGCCGTTAAGAAGCTAACTGAACCTTTAAAGAGACCCTGTCACTATTTAAATCTCAAACCAAAGCCAAGCCTACAAAGAAAAGGGTTAGTAGTTACTGCCTCTACCACCCACATTACTAATGGTTGCTCTCTTCATGAGTAGGGATGAGGTTTGGGTCCTCAGCTAATATGGATTCACAGCACCCCTAACCTTCCTGGGTATTAAGAATTTTGTCTGCAACATTTTTAAGCTCACCAACAAAAAATAAGGATAAACCTGAGAAGAAATGAGACTATAAAAGAGATTTAGGTTGACTTGCTTTAAATATTGTATAGGTTACATACCTGTGAAGGTCACCACTGATGTGCTGGACAAAACCAGCAAGATTACGAGGGTCTTAGACATGGTGGTTCTTTTTCAGCAGGTTCACACCCAGTCAGTGCCGGCTCCTGGAGAGTGTTCCCTCAACTGAGACTCGTAGCTTAAGCCGGCCCGCCTTATAAGCTGTTCCTAAAAGGAAGTAGAAATTCAGAAGGTCGTATGATGCTGATCGCCAAGTTTACAGAAACACGTACTTTTTTTTTTCCACCTCATAACCTCACAAAATGTTAAAAAAATTTATTGTCATATATGATCTCAATATGTGAAAGTGTTGTCTTTCATCCAATGTGTGTATGTATTACCTTTGGTTATCCATTGAAAGTTTAGAGTTGTTTAGAGTTTATAGATGTTGAGTTATCTTGTAGATGTATTTCCTTGGTACAATGTTTCTGTTTACTGCCATTGGTCACAATGAGAAGAAAGACAGTGACTTCTATAATTACTCTTCTGCAAAAATAGCATTTTTATTTGCCCATTTACTTTTTTTAAGAGGGAGAAGGTTGGGTTGTTCAGCATTCTATGAATACACATTAAAATTAAGTCTGCACTAAACTTATCAGGTAGGTTGCAGCACTGTGTGCATCTCAATTTTTTTTTTCTTATATAAACATATGTCACATTAAAATAATAATAATAAAAAAATCAGTACATCTCCACAGTACATGCATAGTTCCCCATGGTTTATTTGCTTTGACCACCTCAATACTGACCACCTTCGCCCCCTTCCCGCCCAGGCCAATTTTCAAATTTCAGGACTGTCACATTTGCAGTGACAATTACTAGGGGCCAGATCCACATAGAAATGGACAGGCGCAGCTTATCAGAGATACGCTACGCCGCCGTATCTTACCTGGCTTTAAGTCGAATCCAGGAAGAATTCGCGCCGTAAGTTACGGCGGCGTAGTGTATTTCTGGCGGCGGATTTCAATTTGGGCGGGTTGGGGGCGGGTTTCATTTAAATGAAGCGCGTCCCCGCGCCGAATGAACTACGCATGCGTCGGCGCGAAATTTTCCGCCGTGCATTGCGCTAAATGGCATCGCTAGGACGTCATTTTTTTAACTTAGACGTGAGTTACGTCCATCCCTATTCACGGACGACTTACGCAAACAAAAGAAATCTAATTTTGACGCGGGAACGACGGCCATACTTAACATGGCAAGTCTATGTATACGCAGCAAAATACCAGCTTTAACTATACGCCGGAAAAAGCGTATAGAAAATGCGACGGCCGCGCGTACGTTCGTGGATTGTCGTAAATCGCTAATTTGCATACCCGACGCGGAAAACAACGTAAACTCCACCCAGCGGACGCCGAAGTATTGCATCTAAGATCCGAAGGTGTACAAATCCGTACGCCTGTCGCATAGAACCCAGAAGCCGTCGTATCTTGGTTTGAGGATTCAAACTAAAGATAAGACGCGGGTAATTTGAAAGTACGCCGGAGTATCAGTAGATACGTCGGCGTACTCCCTATGTGAATCTGGCCCCAAGTCCTGCAAAACTGTCCCCAAATAAATCTTTATCTTTATTTTGAGACAGATAGAGCTTTCTTTTGATGGTATTTAGTCACCACTGGATATTTAATTTTTTGCTAAATAAATGAAAAAAATACCAAAACTTAAAGCGGAGTTCCACCCACATCTTTGTTTTTTTAAATAACTAGTACTCTTGCATAATGCATATCAATCAAATCTAATTATTGTCATTAGTGCTGCCTTTAGAAGATAATAATCTTTAAAAAATACCTTATATTTTTCTTTCTTGGGGACTCCCATCTTACGTGTGAGCAGGAGAAGCCCACAAGCATATTCTTTCTGTATATGGCGCTTCTGTATTCCCAGCATGCACCGTCCGTTCCTGCGCATGCGCAGTAATAGTACATAGCGGCGCTGGAAACTATACAGGTTGCCATCACAACAGGCGGTGTCATCGGAAGTGCCCGCAACATTGTTATAGTAACCTGGCCCTCGGCACTGCCCACTGACTCCTGGGAAATGATGACACATATCTCCCCTTGAGCAGTAGCGAGCAGAGGAGCCGAGGGACGTGACTTTAGGAGCGAGGAAGGGGAAGATTAGAAGGGACCACATAGCAACAGGGATTAAAAGGTAAGTGAAAAAAAATCTCCAAATGTAATTTGTTATGTTATTTGCTGCACATTTATGTAAAAATATTTTTATGGGTGGAAATCCGGTTTAAAAAAAGAAAAAAAGTGTTTTCCTTTGTTCCTGTTATAAAACTTTGCAAATAAATAATCTTTCTTAATACATTTAGGGCAAACTGTATTCTGCTCCATTTCTTTTGTGAGAATTACCCAAATCAGTGTATATTATTTATTATGTAGGAAAGTTATAGAGTCCACAAACTATGGGATATATATCTGAAAATTAATCAGTACTGATATACTAATCTCACTTCTTGAGGCCTGAAAATGTCAGGACAGAAAAAATACCCCCAAATTATCATTTTTGGAAAGTAGACAGTCCAAGGTATTTAGTAAGAGGCATGGTGAACTTTTTGTCACAATATGTTTTAAAAAGAAGAAATTAACCGCTTAAGACCCAGACCATTATGCATTTAAAGGACCTGGCCAGTTTTTGAGATTTGGTACTGCATCGCTTTAACTGACAATTGTGCGGTCGTGCGACCTGGCTCCCAAACAAAATTGGCGTCCTTTTTTCCCCACAAATAGAGCTTTCTTTTGGTGGTATTTGATCACCTCTGCGGTTTTTATTTTTTGTGCTATAAACAAAAATAGAGCGACAATTTTGAAAAAAAATCAATATTTTTTACTTTTTGCTATAATAAATATCCCCCCAAAAAAAGATATAAAAAACATTATTTTTCCTCAGTTTAGGCCGATACGTATTCTTCTACATATTTTTGGATAAAAAAAATCGCAATAATCGTTTATCGATTGGTTTGCGCAAAATTTATAGCGTTTACAAAATAGGGGATAGTTTTATGGCATTTTTATTAATATATTTTTTTACTACTAATGACGGCGATCAGCAATTTTTTTCATGACTGCGACATTATGGCGGACACATCGGACACTTTTGACACATTTTTGGGACCATTGTCATTTTCACAGCGAAAAGTGCTATAAAAATGCACTGATTACAGTGAAAATGACAATTGCAGTTTAGGAGTTCACCACTAGGGGGCGCTTTAGGGGTTAAGTGTGACCTCATGTGTGTTTCTTACTGTAGGGGGGCGGGGCTGGACGTGTGATGTCATTGATCGTCTTTCCCTATATCAGGGAACAGACGATCACTGACAGTGCCACAATGAAGAACGGGGAAGGTGTGTTTACACTCACCTCTCCCCGTTCTTCAGCTCCTGTGACCCGATCGCGGGACACTGGCGGCGATCAGGTCTGTGGATCCTGCGGGTGTGGTCACGGAGCTTCGGACTGGCTCGTGTACGTGTGCCGCCGTCGTGTGCGAGCGACCTATGGCTGGTTTCTTAAAGGCAACGTACCTGTACGTGCCTGTGCCCACCCATGCCATTCTGCCAACGTATATTAGCGTTAGGCGGTCCTTAAGTGTTTTTTTTTTACATAGTGTCCCCATATGACTATCCTGATCAGGGATATGGACTGGTGACAGTATGTATAAGTTTTTTTTTATCAACCACTTAAGGATCGGAAGGATTTTTCACCTCCATGACCAGGCCATTTTTTTGCGATTCGGCACTGCATCACTTTAACTGGCGGTCGTGCGATGCTGTACCCAAATAAAACTTATGTTCTTTATTTCCTACAAATAAAGATTTATTTTTGTGGTATTTGATCACCTCTGTGGTTTTTATTTTTTTCGCTATAAACAAAAAATGGCCAACAATTTTGAAAAAAAAAAAAAAATCTTTACTTTTTGCTATAATAAATATCAAAATTAAAAAAAACATTTATCAGTTTAGGCCGATATGTATTATTTTACATATTTTTGGTACAAAAATGTAATAAGTGTATATTTATTAGTTTGCACAAAAGTTATAGCGTCTACAAAATAGGGGATATATTTATGGCATTTGTATAATTTTTTTTTACTAGTAATGGCGGCGATTAGAATTTTTTTGCGGGACTGCGACATTGCAGTGGACAGATTGGACGCTTTTTAAAATTTTTGGGACCATTAACTTTTATACAGCGATCAGAGCTAAAAATAGCCACTGATTATTGTATAAATATAACTGTCAGGGGAGAGGTTAACACTCGGGGCCGATCAAGGAGTTAAGTGTTCCCTAGGAAGGTATTTCTAACTGTGGGGGGAGGGGACTGACTGGAAGTAGAGAGAGATTGCTGTTCCTGATCACTAGGAACATCAGATCTCTCTCTCTCTCTCTCTTATCTCCTGTCAGAACAGGGACGTGTTTGTTTACATTGACAGATCCCCATTCTGGCTCTCTGTTGAGTGATCGCGGGTGGCTGGCGGACATCGCAGCTGCTGGCCACATGCATCAGCTCCTGCGTCGCGGGTGTGCGTGCACCCCTGTTCCTCTTAAAGTGGCCGACGTACAATGTCGGCAGTTCGCACAAGGGAGCCAACCTGCCGCAGTACAACTGCGGAGGATGGTCCTTAACTGGTTAAACATTTTTCTATTTTTTTACCATTTTTTTTTACATATTATGACCAGAGCAGTGCAGTGTTACCATGGTAACATTGTACTACTCTGGGGAAGTGATTAGGATTTTTTTTTACGACGCTATGATTGCTTATAACAGTGATCATTGGTGGAAGGGTATGCTAATGGGCAGTCCTACATTTCTGGCAATGTTTTATAAAAAATGTTGCCTTTATCATATACGGTAACTAGTGGTGGCTGGTGTTTTTTTTGTTAACCACTTCAGTCCCGGAAGGATTTGCCCCCTTAATGACCAGGCTACTCGCTATTCCAGTCTAACGCCTGGAATTGGACAGTGTCTGTAGAGCCCTTAAGTCTCAGAAAAAGGACAGCCCACCACGTGACATCATAGTCAAACTCAAGCTCCAAGGAACAGCTACTGGCAGCAGCTTGAGAGAAAGATACACTGACCTTTCAAAGCCACAATTACCAACTCTTTTCAGACTTGTCTTAACTAGCGATTACTAAAAGAAGAGCTACGAATCCTCAGCTTCAAGTCCTCCGGCTTCTCCATCTCTCCTATCAGTGGGGCTTTTCTTTTTCTGTGCATTTCTCTTACAAGGGCTCCAAACATATCTGCCACTCCGCTAAGGAATAACAAGGTACCTTGCAAGATCTACAATTGGTGGACCGCACCTATGGCTCAGAGGTTCAATGCAGATCAGCTTCCAGTTCTCCCGCAAACCCGCAGACTTCACAGGAGGGCGCAGATGACAGGGCACCTATAAGTGGGGAGGGGGGGGGGTTGTATTCTGTCTTCCCTGCCATGGTACTGAGGACTGGCTTTGCACTCTGGAAAGGCTTTATTCTCCCACCCACAGGTGAAGACACCTTCTGCCCGCCTAACCAACGTTATGTTAGCTGTCACGTTTCTTCCGCAAGTATAAACTGTTTGACTTTCTTACGTTGTTCTCAACATCTCAACTTGCCGTAAGAGACCTTGCCAAGCCTCTATCACCTGCTCATTGTTAGAACTGCTCCTTTACTCACCCAACCTGTATTTTGAGTCTGTCAAAGGCTGCCAATCCTCCCCTTGTGATCCGTTTACTGCCCTCAACTCCCCCTATCCTCTCATAGCGCCCCTCGTTTCTCAAGCCCCCCAACCTCCCACCCTTTACACACACTTTGGATATTGATAACCAGGGCTCAAGTCCTGCGGGAACGCGTGGGAACGGAGTTCCTGCACTTTTTTCACAGCAGGAACGCAGTTCCCTTTGCAGGACTAGACCAGCCGAGAGAAGCCGAGCCGCCCGAGCCGATCCTTCACTAAGCGGCGATGCCCAGCTCGAGTCACTGTCAGGGGCAGGCGAACCTTAGTAATCCTTTATGTTACTGGCCGCTTCCTGTATATGGATTAATCGGGTAATGTGCGGGTATTCCGTCACTTCCTCGATGTCGCAATGTCTCCTGGGAGCTTTTGTCATTGTTCCCAGGAGACATTGCGGAGGTCTGCCGCGAGTTATCGCGGGATTTAAAAAAAACATGCGGTTTAGTAATTATGTATGAGCGTATCATTTTTTTTTTTTGGTGGGGGAGTGGATCTTGGGTGGGAGTTCCCACACTTTTCTCCCCAGGACTTGACCCCTGTTGATAACTGTTTGATAAACCACGTTTTGAACTTATTGTTATGGACCTCACAGTTCCCCCATGTAGAATGGACGCTCCCTGTGTTTCTGGGTCTCAGGAGCTGCTCTACTCACGTATACAGCTCTTAGGAAATCTAGCTTAGTTTGTTTTATGACTGATGTTTATGTTGTTATTCCCAGAACTTATGTTCCCCGCAGTTTATTATAGCTGAAAAAAGCCAGCAACACGGCGTGTTATGCTCATAAGAATCTTCCTTATTGTAGGTTCATCAGGAGTAAAAAAAAAATCCAATGCACAAAGATGTTGTCCCGCATTTCATATGACTAAAGCCCACCTGGGCTGAAACTCGTCAATATATTTTGTGCATAGGATTTTTTACTTCTGATGGACTTACGATAAAGAATATAACACACCATGTTCCTGGACTTTTGGTTTTATGTTTCTCTACAGTACGTGTGGGTTCGGTCTGATCACAGCCGTGCCACGCTTATTTCCAATGTATATAGAAGGTTTATAGCATCATATTGTTTTACTTACTTTCACTTCTGTCAAGTGAAGAACCTTACTGCTCACATATAAAGTGTGACCAATACCCCCATCATCCAACTTAATCAGTCAATAACATTATATGAGTGCAGCCATTCCGACTTCTTTATGGTCGTTACTAAAAATGTACAGTGATTTACAAAAAAAATGTTATACCATTTCCTGAATATATGATGTGGAATTGAAAGGAATGTTTATGTTCTGTTTGTTTGACATTTCATCTCTGGAGGGTGATAATTGTCACAAGGGTATAAAGATCTTCATTCAAGTTTACAGACTACAATATATGAGCCCCGAATATCACCTCCTGATACAATATTTTCAGATCTCTTAAACCTAAAAGAATCTGTATTGTTACCTTGAGTCGGATAAAGTACAATTGCTTTTTTGATATATCTTTATTCACATTACTTTAGGGTGACCAGACATCCCCGGTTTCTGGGGACAGTCCCTGGATTGAGGACACTGTCCCCAGACCAAGTCTGTCCCCAGTTTTGTCCCCAGATTGGATTTGAACAGGGGCTGAGGCAATTTCAAAGACAGTCAGCGCAGAATAAAAAATCTGAATTGCACAAACCGTGCCGTCGCTCCTACTATCTTAGGCGGTGTATTTTTTCTGTTATCTGTGTCTCTTTCTGATGATTATGTGCTGGTCGGAGCGGAGGGAATATTTCTTCAGTTTCGGGTGCATGCCCATTCAGTCCCGGCCAGCCGCCTGCCTGCTTATCTCCTTGCTTTCCCCTGGCGGAGTGATCTTCCTCCGCTCCCCACCCAGTAGTAGCCGGGGCCCGAAGAATAAGACTTGATAGGCTGTTAGGTGGACGGCGTCGGCAACGGACAGAGAGTCGCTGATTGTTGCCATTACTAGTAAAAAAAAAAAATATGTCCCCGGATTTCATTTAAAAAATCTGGTCACCTTACATTAGTTATAACGAGGAAACATTTTGTTCTCCGGGAGCTGACACCACAACTCATGACTAAGACTTATAGAACATCTGATCTGTCATATAGTTCATATATACCTTTTAATATGGGGAAACCAAGATCACTAGCAGACATTTGAAAAAGAAAACAGTTCTTTATAAATTCCTCCAAAACAAGCAACATAAACAGCTTGTCAAATAAAACCAAATAATTTCCAAGCTCAACTTACCAACCAGCCTGAGACCAAACAGATTAATCTACCTAACAGTATGAGTTAAAAACAGAAGTTTAGTTGCACACATTTGCAAATACATGCAAAAGCTGCAGACCCCGCCAAGGCACCCTGTATCCTGCAGACCCTAAAGCCTCGTACACACGCTCGGTTTTCTCGGCAAGAACCAGCAAGAAAACTGCTGGCAGAGCGTGTGTACGAGGCTTTCAGGTTTCTCGTCAGGAAATCTGTCCAGAATCTCGACGAGAAAAATAGAGATCCTGCTCTTTTTTTTCTCGTTGGGATTCTTGTCGGCCTGTTTCCCGACGAGAAACCCAAGAGCGTGTGTATACTTACCTGTCGCTGTGGAAATCTGCGTATGCTTGAAATGACTTTGACGAATGCGTGGAAGCTTCCACGGCATAGGTAGGGTGAAGCAAGATGGCGGCGACGGCATCGAATGTGACGAGCGCATGCTCGTCGTACGTGATGATGTCACTGCGTTCTTGCCTTTCAAAAGAACCGCGGTTCTTTTGAATGGAGTGTCTGTACACTCGGGCGGCAAGAGATTCTTGCCAAGAATCTCGTCAGGAAAAACAAAGTTTTTTTCCTAACGAGATTCTGGCCCGTGTGTACGAGGCTTGACTTTAAAAGCAATATGTCAACAATACAAAAAAGGTCACTGCCCCTACCTATAACTGGTCTTCACAGCAAGGAGCATTAAAGGGCAAACACATGTCAAATAAGACATATTGGTCAGGCAACGCACTGACACCCTTGCTGCCATTGTGCAATGTGCTGGGTGTCTAGTGTGTTTCTGCGCTTTTAAGGAAGACTGGGCTCCCTCCAGCCATCTGCCCTTCATCTATCCCTCAGAATACATGTGCTCCCACTGTGGAGACTCTCCAAATTTAGAGTTTAGGTCCCGGATTCAGATACGAGATACGACGGCGTATCTCCAGATACGCTGTCGTATCTCTGAGTGCGGGCCGTCGTATCTATGCGTCTGATTCAGAGAATCAATTACGCATAGATTTCCCTAAGATCCGACCGGCGTAAGTGTCTTACACCGTCGTATCTTAGGCTGCATATTTACGCCGGCCACTAGGTGGCGCTTCTGTATAGTTACGCAAGGAATATGCTAATTAGGTATTTACGCCAATTCAGAGACGTACGTCCCGCTGGCGCATTTTTTTACATAGTTTACGTTAGGCTTTTTCCGGCGTAAAGTTACCCCTGCTATATGAGGCGTAGCTAATGTTAAGTATGGACGTCGTTCCCGTGCCGAGTTTTGAAAATGTTACGTCGTTTGCGTAAGTCGTTTGCGAATAGGGCTTTGCGTAAGTTACGTTCACGTCGATACCAATGAGGATTTGCGGTGTAATTCCGAGCATGCGCACTGGGATTTTTTCACGAACGGCGCATGCGCCGTTCACAAAAAGCGTCAAATACGCGGGGTCAAGTGAAATTTAAATAAAACACGCCCAGAACATCCCCATTTGAATTAGGCGGGCTTACGCCACCACACATACGTTACGCCGACGTAACTAACTAAATTTACGGCGGCGTAACGTATCTGAGATACGTTACGCCCGCAGAAAGATGCGCTCATCTTTCTGAATCCGGGCCAGGGTCTGCAGGATACAGGGTGCCTTGGTGAGGCCTGCAGCTTACGCATGCGTGCAACTTAACTCATACTGTTAGACAGGTTAATTTGGTTGGTCACGGGCTGGTTGGTAAGTTGAGCTTGGAAATTCTTTGTTTTTATTTGACATGTGTTTGCCCTTCCAGTGCTCCTTGCTGTGAAGACCAGTTATAGGTGGGGGCAGTGACCTTTTTTTGTTTTGTAACATAAACAGCTTCCTTCAGCACAAAATCAAACAGTTCACAGTCAAACTCTTGGTCCCCCACACTGGGAAAAGGTTCCTTCCTTCCTGGGTAAGCATTGGGGTGGAGGGACAGATGCAAATGACTTGTACTTGTATATAATTACATTTTATAGATTTTTGTGTATCATATTGTATTTTTGGATATATTTTCTGATATTGTATTTTTGGATATATTTTCTGATATTGTATTTTTGGATATATTTTCTGATATTGTATTTTTGCACTCTTCTGTTAGAGTTTTCTGTGTCCTCCAGTTGTTCTTAAATCCTCTGATGAAGCCAACACTGGCGAAACATGTCAGGATAACATTTGGACCTTAACCACTTCCATACAGGGCACTTACGCACCTTCCTGCCCAAGCCAATTTTCAGCTTTCAGCACTGTAGCACTTTGAATGGCAATTGCGCGGTCATGCTACACTGTACCCTAACAAAATTGGCGCCATTTTTTCCCCACAAATAGAGCTTTCTTTTGGTGGTATTTGATCACCTCTGCGATTTTTTTTTGTTGCGCAACAACTAAAAAAAGACTGAAAATTTAGAAAAAAAATTACGTTTTTATTTTTTTCTGTTAATTTTTTTGTAAATAAGTAAGTTTTCTCTTTCAATTACGGGCACTGATATGGCGGCACTGATGGGCACCAATGAGATGGCACTGATGGACATCGATGAGGTAGTACTGACGGGCACAGATAAGGTGGCACTGATTGGCGGCGCTGGTATGCGGCACTGATGGGCACACATAGGCGGCACTGATGGGCACACATAGGCGGCACTGATGGGCACACATAGGCGGCACTGATGGGCACACATGGGTGGCACTGATGGGCACTCATGGGCGGCACTGATGGGCACTCATGGGCGGCACTGGGCACTCATAGGCGGCACAGATGGGCACTCATGGGTGGCACTTATGGGTGGCACTGATGGATACTTATGGGTGGCACAGATAGGTGGGCACTGGGCATGGATGGGCACTGTGGGGTGGCACTGATGGACACTGTGGGGTGGCACTGATGGACACTGTGGGGTGGCACTGATGGACACTGTGGGGCGGCACTGATTTACCTATGTTGCCAGTCAGTGCCCATTTGTGGGCACTGATTGGCATCTTTTTTATTTTTTAATGTTTTTTTTCAGACTTTTTATTTTTTTGGGGGGACTTTTTTTTTTATGTTTTTTTTTTATAGTTTGCCCTTCCCTGGTGGTCCAGGGTGGGCTTCCCTGGTGGTCCATGTGGCGATCCGAGGGGGGGCTGCGCTGATAAACAATCAGCGCGAACCCCCCCTGTCAGGAGAGCCGCCGATCGGCTCTCCTCTACTTGCGTCTGACAGACGCGAGTGAGGAAGAGCCATCAACAGCTTTTCCTGTTTACATCGTGATCAGCCGTGGTTGGACACGGTTGATCACGTGGTAAAGAGTCTCCTTGAGAGACTCTTTACCGAGATCGGTGTTGCGGGGTGTCAGACTGACACCCCGCAACAACGATCGCCGCGATGCGCGCCCCTGGGGGCGCGCAGCGGCTCAGAATCCTGAGGACGTCATATGATGTCCAGTCAGGATTCTACAACCACTTTGCCAAAGTCAATATGTCATTGGCGGGCGGCAAGTGGTTAACCATCATACAACTGGAATCACACTTTCTTGATCACCATAATGGATATGTACACCGAAATCTAACAATTTTATTGGATTATTTTTTACTCGTGTTTCTAATAAATTCAATGTTTTAATTATTTTGGTTTCTACTATTTATCTATTGGCACCGTTATAATCCCACTCCCTTTCTCCCTTTCTCCCTCTACATACAATTTTTTTGGGATGAGGTGCCAGATACTAGGGCCCAGATTCACAAAGCACTTACGCTGACGTAAATCACGTTACGCCGACTTAAGTGCAAATGTGCGCCGGCGTATGTGTGCGCCAGACCCACAAACCAATATGCACCTAAAAACAGGCCATCCTACGCCGACGTAGCTTGCACATGCCGGCGTAGCGTGGGCGCACATATGGCCTCGACTCACGGTGCTGCTCCCATTGATTAGCCATTCAAACATGCAAATGAGGGAAATACGGCGATTCACGAACATGCATGCGTCCGGCGCATGCTACACGAGGTGCGCGTAAGTTGTACGTCCGACCTAAAGTTATTCCCCATAAATGAGGTGTAACCCGGCAACAGACGTGCACAGGTTAGCTGGAGAGCAGCTGCAGCAGCACCGTTACAGACGAGCTGAGCAATCACACTTGCAGGACAACACATCCGTATGCCAACATGCCAGGGGCCGCCTTGGTCATAGCACTACTGGATCAATAGGCACGGAGGAGGGCAGGGGAGAGGATATACTGAACGCGCATGAACGTCTTTGGCATTGGGAAATCGGAGGTGTATCGCATCTTCAGATTTAGCCCTGAAGCCATCCTGGAAATAGCCACAGCCCTGCATGATGACATCACCAGCCAGACACAACGCTCACATGCAGTGCAGCCACTGGTTAAGGTCCTGGCAACACTGCATTTCCTTGCCAGTGGATCGTTCCAACGTACAAGTGGAGTCACGTCTGGAATGTCACAATCCACCATGAGCAGATGCACCAGGTTGTCCCCGCAATCCTCAGACGCATGTCCCACCACATCATCAAACCCATCAATGAGCACCTACGGCAGAAGGCAATGCAGGATTTCTACAGAATTGCCTGATTCCCACGCACCATGGGGGCCATTGATTGCACACATGTGGCACTACGGCCCCCCCGTGCCACAGAGCACATATACCGCAATTGTAAGCATTGGCATTCCATCAACGTACAGGTGATAGCCGATGCCCAATGCCTCATATGGCACGTCCGTGCCAAACACCCCGGGTCCAGCCACGACAGCTTCATATACCGTCAAAGCCCCATCCCAACAGAATTAGAACAGAACGTGTACAGGGACAGCTGGCTGGTTGGTGAGTGATATGGGTGTCAGGCATAACTATCCGACCCTATGATGCAGACATCACGAGGGGCACATGCATGACTAACATCCTCCTGTCTTTTCCCTTCCAGGTGACGCGGCATATGCACTTGGGCCCCATCTCCTGACTCCATACCGGAATCCCCAAACCAGAGACGAGAGAAGATACAATGATGCACACATACGTACCCGTGCAGTGGTGGAATGCACATTTGGCATCCTGAAGTCCTGTTTCCGATGCCTGGATAAGTCCGGGGGGGCCATGTTGTATTCCCCAAACTTTGTGTGCCAGATCATCGGTGCATGTTGCGTGCTGCACAACTACGCAATGAGAAAGGGCCTGGAGATTAACAATTGTGATGACCTGACCCCCGAACCACACAGTCCCCCCCTGGCCGAAGCTACCCCGTCTGCTGAAGGAACAACAGTCAGGAGTTGCCTCGTCTAACGCATCTTTGCAAGTTAAACACACACATTCATCATGGCACACGGACAATGCACGCATGCACACCACTGTGGTCCCTAGCACACACCCCACATCCATCTCACATTGGTTTAGCCCAAGTCCACCGCGCGGGACTTGGGAGCAGCAACGCCACGCCAAGGCCCCAATGATGTTGCTGTCCATTCATACCACATTCACACGGTCGTGGGGATAACCTCTCCCTGACGATCCAAGGTGACACACCTTGTTGGCGGAAATGTCACACACACATACACACACTCACACACCAGTCACACCGTAGCACTGACAGCACCGGGCAAAACCTGCCCCTGCACTCCTGACCGTGTGCAGTCCAATGGTGCTGTGACGTCAGTGAAAAAAGAACAAAAAATTGGGATCATGCCATTGTCCGCCATGGCATGCCCTTACAGGAGGACAGCACATGCATCTGTGCACGTCACACAAATAAAAAAAAAAGCTCAGACTCTGAGCTGCACCCGTCCTCAGGACAGTCATTTGCCCTCTCGTGGGCCAGGCCTCGTGCCCAGGGTTCTGCTCCTCAGTTGTCGTGGCGACAACTCGGGTGGGGGGGGTGGGGCATCACGGGGAGGTTCATCCCCTGGGCTGTCGCTCCTGAAGCTGGTTGCAGATGTTGCCTGCATCCACTCCAGGGCAATGGCAATGCGTGTCAGCACGCCATTGGTCTCTGCCTGCAATTGCCTCTGCCTGGAATTGTGCTGGCGATGTAGGCGCCTGTTCTGGCGACCCTCGGACTGGATGGCGGCAGTGTTGGCCTGGACTATCACACCCAGGCTCCTCACCTCCGCCACAATCCCTGCTGCTGTGGCCTGCAGCTCCCCAATTGCCATAGTGTGCCGTTCCTGGGTGGCCTGCACATCCGATCCCTGGTCTCCAGATGTGGAAGGACCCCCTGCATGGCATCCAGGGTCTGTGACTGGTCACAGAGGCATGTGGCCATGGCTGCGCAATTGGCATTCACCTCCTGCAGGCAGTCAGAGATGGCCATGGTATGTGCAGCCTGTTGGTTGAGGCACTGCTGCATTGCGGCTGCGGTGCCCTGCACAGCCACTATGCACTCAGCCTGTGTTTTTCCCGAGGACCCGACAAAGGAGGACAGGCTGTCAGCCACACGGTGGAGGTCGCAGGCTATATCTGCTATGTGGCGTGTCTGGCGTGCCTGTTCCCTCTCCAGCCCTTCTTGGAGGGATCTGGCTACACCCCTGGTCTTGCACAGAGCCTTCCGGGGAGAAGTAGCCGGTTGTGTCCGTCTGGACGGGGTGGCCCTCAGGGGGGTTCCTCTGGTCGGGGTAGCCCTCGGGGGGGTTCCCCTGATGGGCATCAAGGTCGTCAGGAGGTCCACCGTCTCAGAGGGTCCGGCGAAGATGGTATCCTCATCAAGGTACAGGCATTCCTCCTGTCAGATATCCACCTGCTCCTCCACAACGACCTCAAGACCAGATGTGTGGGCACTCCCCTCCACCGCTGTTGCGTGGCTTCCCAGGGGGTCAGACTGAGTGGGTCGTCCAGCAGCAGAAGATGGCCCAGCTCCCTCCAGCACATCTGTGGATGACACACACCATTCACATGTTGGTGGACCCACACACTTGTCACATGTTCCCTTGCACCCCCTCACATGCTTCACACCGGATGGGGGATGAAACACCCTTACCTCTCCTCAATTCCTGTTCGCTGGAGTCAAAGCCCTCCAGGCCCTCCACCTGCTCCTGCTCCAGGCAGCTAGCGATGACCTCCTCTTCAGCTGTCAGCTTGACAGTCATAGCTTACCCGCCTCCCATGCCCCTGAGGTGCCTTTTCATTTTGGCCAGCTTCTCCCTGACACGCCGACGCATGTCGTTGATTTTTTTTTGGACCTCCTTCCAGGTCCTGGTTTCATGGCCAAGGCTGTTTATCTCCAGGGTCACCTTCTGAAGGATCTCCAACTTCTTGGCCTTGCTGGTCCTCCCGCTCTGTGCGCCATGGAGATAGGTATCATATTTAGATATGGCAGAGGTCAGGATCGCCCTCTCACCCGCAGAGAAATTCTTCTTCCTCTTCTCCCTGTCAAACTCACTATCTGACATGTTGGCACAGGTCACAAAAGTACGTCTGCCCCAGGGAACACAAGCAGGCGTACTTTTGCGCTGGACGTGCGTCTGGCTGGGCGTACTTATGGTCTCGGCGTACGCGGTGGGCCGGCGTATCTGAGGCGGTTGCGCCGGTGTAGTTGTGAGCAGGCGCAGCGGGGTGCTGTGCATGTGTCCACATCACAGCGCATTCGCAGTTCGTGATACGCCGGGCGTAAAACACAGCACCACGCTCAGACCATCATTTGCATGGGGTCACGCCCACTTCCACCTACACCGGCGTACGCCTATGAAACCCACGCCACACTGGCGCAGCGGCGGGAGCACTGGCTTGCTGAATTCAATGCTTGCCTCTCCGCGCTATGCCGGCGTGGCGTACGGCGTTTGCACTACGGCGGCGTAATGTGCACCCACACTCTGTGAATCTGGGCCTATGTGTCTAACCAGGACGGAACTCATACAAAAAGGTTCCTTCGTGTTTCAGGTGCTGGGCAGGCCACAGGGGTTCGGCGACAAGTGTCTTCATTCCTAAGAGCATTTACCTCTCTC